>NW_021604622.1:25817990-25842456 GCF_004785775.1 Grammomys surdaster
GAAAGAAAGAAAGAAAGAAAGAAAGAAAGAAAGAAAGAAAGAAAGAATACTTTTCAGTAGGTTGTTAACACTTCCTGAATAGATGCTTTTCTGATGAAACATTGGCTCATAGTCCAGGTAGAAAATAATATTTAAAAAGCTTCATACACATTCCCCATTCAATCTTTGTACTTACTAATCTATCTATAGGATACTTAGAACAAGAGCTTCAGTCTGCTGTGGTATTGATCACATAGGATCCTCAGAAAAGGACTTCAGTCTGCTGGGGTATTAATCACATAGATTAAATGTAGTGCACACACACAGTTATCTTTTGCTGAATGATTGCTAACAAGCTTCATCCTTTTTATTAATGTTAATTAACAATTTGTATAACTGCATTCTTCATATATATATATATATATATATATATATATATATATATATATATATCATTCTGGTATAGTTTATACACTAGTCTCAAATTATATTTAGATACTTTTTAAATTTTAAAAATGTTATTTTGCTTTATGAAATGTGTATGAAAGCACACAGTGAAAATGTCAGGATTACTTAGGCCCCTGTGCTTTGATGCTCAGGAGTAATATATTGTAGATTTTTCCAATTCAAATGCAGAAATGAATTATTACAAATATTTCGGCATCTGGTTCTGAATAATAAAAGATGATATTAAAAATCTATCATAAACAGCATCAGCTTAATAGAATATGAATCACTTACCTTTTCTATTTATCTAGCTGCTGAATGGTATAAAATTTGACTGTCACTTTCTCTCTCTATCTCTGGTTGTGTATGTCTGTGTATCTTTGTGTGTGTATGTACATAGAAAAAGCAATGAAAACAAAGACTGTCTATGCTACAATGAACATATTTCATTTCTCAAGTTAATTTGATTTTGGATTTACACTGGAGATTGATAACTTTGGTCCCCTTTCCTCAGTACTAATAAATCTGTGGAAGGACCAGAACATGCACACCCAGCCAGATATTAGCATCTAGACAGACATGAGAGGCCCTTGGTGAACATGATTTGGGGAACATGATACACTCAGAAAGGAATGACTGTTTCCAGACACAAATGCATGAACCAGAACACATATATACACCCTTGCTGTATAACAGCAGTGTTAAGTGCCATATGCTAGATATACAAGACAAAAATGACAGTACATTTTCCTGAGTATAATGAGCAATCAAGAAGGTCTCCTGGAGAGCCTGATATAGCTGTCTCCTTAGAGGTTTGCCAGAGTCTTACATATTCAGAGGTGGATGCTCACAGCTAACCATTGAACTTATCAAGGGGTTTCCAATGGAGGAGTTAGAGAGAAGACTGAAGGAGCTGAAAGGGTTTGTGGCTCCATGAGGAGAGCAACAATACCAACCAACCAGAGCTCCCAGGGTCTAAACCACCAGCCTGGGAGCACATAGGGAGGGACCCATGGCTCCAGCTGTATATGTAGGGGAGGATGGTCTTGTCAGACATAGGTGGGAGAGGAGATCCTTGGTCCCATGAAGGCTGGATGCCAATTGTGTGGGAATTCGAGGGTGGAGAAGTGGGAGTGTGTGGGTGGGTGGGAGCACATCCTCATAGAAGCCAGAGGAGGGAGGATGGGATAGGGGGTTCCTTGGTGGTGGGGAAATGGGGTAAAGGGATAACATCTGAAATGTAACTAAAATATCAAAAAAAAAAAGTCTCCTGGAGAATAGAACTCTTCAACTGAGTCTTGAAAATCCAATTATTGCTGTATGGCAAATTTACTTATGTAATATGGTCCATGGTTCCCCTGAAACACTAAAACTTTGGATGTGTGAAGAGGGCATGGTAGGCAGCTGCATATGATTGCTTTCTATAAGTATATTATAAAGATGACATGATAAGTGTATCATAAAATGATATCAAGGTCAGTAAGAAATAAGGCCGGAGGGGAGAATTCTCCTGTGACATATCAAGACAGGAATCATCAGCCAGAGAAATTTTTGACTCTAAATTGTGGAAGCCCTACTCATATTTGTATCCTATAGGATAATATTATAAACAATTATAAATCAACAAACAAAATTTTTGTTTGATGATTCCATAATGAAACTAATATTGTGAATGCTGATTTTAATATAACTAACTAAAGAACTATGAAGGAAATACTGTGAAATATGGACTGGATGCAGGATTGGAGCTAGGCAGTTGTAGGTAGACAGTCCTGTAATGGTCCTAGTGTGAAAATTAGAGCAAGCTGTGACAAATGGAAGGAAATGCTGTAGAGACAAGTGAACCACACGTGAGAACCAGGAGCACCTGTGAGCTGCTGTGAGACTGGAAATCTAATCCAGAAGACACTTTCTAAGACATTGGTTCTAATGTAAGAGGTAAATTTTTAAAAAAAAAAAAAAAAGGATAAAAATAGGAACAAATGGGACAAAACGTCAGGCTGAGTATTAATGTAGTCTCCCAGACCAGACACAATGTTTGAATTCTCAGGAAAACTGCCAGAGCTCATCAGGCAATTAGTTGTACTCATCAGCAAGATCTGAATCAAAGAAACTTCAACAAAAGGGAAAAACTCACGCATTCAAACTCCCAAGTTGACAATGTCGATAAGATATGCTCAGTTCTTCCAATCCTGTGCTGGGCACTGTGTGAAGAGCTCCATCTACCAGTGAGGTTCGTCAGAGACTCAGTAGCACAGGCTTTCCCTAAAGCTTGCCGTGTAGACAGACAATCTAGCACAGATTCCACTCAGAAAAATCACTGTTAATTTGATGATAGGATCAAAAAAACTTGTTCTCTAAATGTGAATATTGAAAACTTGATTCCCAATGCAATGACATTCACAATGGCAGTGTTTGAACCATAAGGGCTTCAGTCTCATCAATGGATTAATCTGATAGAGTCATAACTCAATTGGCCATGAGGAGAAGGTCAGAGACTTAGGAGGCAAGGTGTAGTTGAAATAAGTGGAGGATATAGATAGTTGGGAGTATATCTTTAAAATCTGTTTCTGATTCTGTCTCCATCTCTGTTGGGATTGGTCTAGGGAGCTATGTATTCAGATGCTGATTTCTGTACCCCAAGATCAGGTTGCAGTCTAGGCATGGGCATTGTATTGACCAATGTGCTGTAAAGAATGTTCTCTAATACTCCCTGATTGGTTAATAAAGAGTTAGAGGCTATGAATGAGCAGTAGAGAGTGGAAGGTAGAACTTTGGATCGAGTAGGGGGGTTTCAGGTAAGGGCCACATTGTGGGAATGCAAAAGAAGGACACAATGAGTCAGGATGGACCATGAGAAAGTGACCAAAAGAAGCTTACCCTGAGGATACACATGGATCAGAGCAAGACTCAGTTGGCCGGTTACATGGGGTCTGTGGTTGGGCTATAGGTTAGAATAGTTCAGAACTGGAAGAGATTTGCAGCTTTGTTCCACTGCACACACCACACAAGGATGCTTTGCACAGGTTTAGAAACAATGCAATCAAACACAGAAGGGCTGAGTCATCTGAGATCAATAGTCAAGATAATTCTCTCCTTCCAAATTCATGTTCTCAGGTGTTTTTTCCCCACGGTGATGAGAAGCTGCCTAACATATTCAATACAAAGCATGTTGTATGAAGAAACAGTGCCAACTCAATGCATCAACATTAGTATGAAGCATTTGAAAAGCTTCATACTCATATCAGACATTATTTACAATACGAATTCTCAGGCACCAAGCAAAGATCAGCCTTGCACGTGAGCCTTCAAAGTCAGGTCTCAGGACCATGATGCAAATCCCTGAATAGTCATGATATGCTGTACGGTTTTATCGTTTCGGGCTCCCAGCGCACGAGGTGAATTGATAAATCTAAAAGGGAGGTAAGGATTTTAAAAGAACCATGGTCAATCCTCAACCTAGAATGAAAGATTGTAAAAGTTGCCATTCGGAAAAGGATTCAAAGATCATAGATGCTGACCATGGTCCTGAAATTTATTGCGTTGAAAGTGGGCTGATATCTGGATGTTACTCTACAGTGCTGTTACATAAGAAGGGTCTGTACATGGGTTGGAGAATGGCTATTACAGAGGAGAGCTTAGAAAATCCTTTCCTGCACAAGGGAAGCAATTCCTCATATTTTTAATTGAGCACAATGTCGATGATTGTGTAATTACCCATTTATTTCATTATTTGTCCAGAAAATACTTTGTGTATTTAAGGCCATGGTACAGGCTAAGAAGCTACCTTCAGTGGCACCCATACACATCATATTTGTTCAGTTCTTTTTTTAGCTAAAGAAGGACAATAACTAAGTACTCTACTATCCACAGAACAAAAAAGACATTTGAATTTTTATTCCATTTACCATTGAATTAGAATCATAAATCAAACAAAGAAGTTATTATAAGTGTATGATTATGTAAGACAGAAAGCAGTAAGTGTCTTATTCTCCCTTGATGTAATTAAAGCTCTCACTGGGAATAAAATTCAGAATGTGTGAGCTGTTAAAGTTTCTTATTTTAAAAAGTTTCCAAACAGATGTAATTCAAGACTCACTTTAACAACAGCAAACACAGCTGCAGTGGAACCTGTACTTGAAAACAGCCCAGCACTTCCCCACCTTCCACACCCATCTGCTCTGTTTGGTTACAAGCCTTCCTCAAGCTCAGCTGAAGACTTCTGATAATACACTCTAGAGAACAGTCATCACAAGTGAGATTAACATCAGCACCACAGTCCAGTCTGTGTGCCGGTCTTTCAGAGCCTGACTACTGAAGGCATAGAAGAGAGGGAAAGATGATGAATTGATGCCCCAACAGGCACTTAAAGTATGTCTTGGGGGGACTATTCCAGGAATTCTGTCCACCATGGAGTCTTAGAAAGAATCCAGGTATTCTTTGGAGAACCACATTCTTTATCATTTCTGTTTTGAGTTGGGACAGGTGACATTCAGGCCAAATTAGCATAAACAGCATTGCATCAATGGTCCACATGTTTTCTGAACCTGCATATTTGAGAACTGCTGAGTGTTGGGCTCTCTTTGTATCTCTGTCTAGCTCTCTCTTTGATCTGTCTTCCCACTAATGACAGAGCAACAGCTACATGTTGAGGAGACAAGATAAAGTAGAAGACTCTTGGACCATTAAGTTATAAAAGCCTCCAGTGTTGTTTGATCCATGGTCATCCTTAACTATGTAAAACTTTGAGATGCTGAGTAAGTTTCTACAGCAAAACATGATCAGATGTTCCCTAAAGGTTGGCTTCACTTTAAAGACTAGTCTTTTAATATATTCTCCAGTGGGTCCTGTGAGGTGATTCCCAGGTCTATGAGAGTGTTATGTTCCCATGAAGTCTCAAAATATATCAAGACAAAACTGTGGAGGATATCACTTTTAATTCAAACTGTATCAGATGCTGAGACTGGGATTGAAGGAATGCATCTAGATAAAAAACAAAGAAAGGGGCCAGAATGAGTGTACTTTCCAATAAGGGACATTTAAAAGAACAACATACTTTGGAACAGCCCTGCCAGCATGCATCGGAAGGCTGTGAGACATCACATTCTTTTGTGATACACTTTAAAATCGTCAGGGTCTTTACATAGATACACACATCTACTCTAAGTTCTAGACATATAAGTAAGTATGTTTTTAAAAATGTCGAAAAAAACCCTTCTAGTGTCAGAAATCAAAATATTTTATATTGAACAGTCTGGGGGAGATAAAATTCTGCAATTCTTTTGTAATTAGAAACAGTGGTTATGAGGAGTTGAGCCATGAAATGACAGGACAGTAAGTGCTTAGAGAGAAGTAGATGGACAGAAATGAAAAGTGTTTATAATAGTTATGGTGACATTCCACTGAACTGAGGAAGAGAATTATAAAATCTTAGAAACATTAAAATGCAAAAGACATCCAAATGACAATGACCCTAAGAACTGAACAATTCTGAAGTCATCACCTCTCCTATTCCTCACAATTAGCCTTCTCATGCATTATTGTCAACATTGACTCCCTTCCCCCAGTTGACAATTCAATATATACTAGTTTGTACAAAATAAAAAATAACTGACCAACCCTACATGATGTCCTCTGGGGACTTGTAAGAGACATTTGGATTCCACATCATTGTACATAAACTAGGGCATTCTGTAAGAGTCTTTGGAATGAGATGAAGTTTTAATCTCAAGAGAAGTCAATGAACTCTCATGGATAAAGAGTCAGACTTTCCAACTTGAACCCAGTGGTGAACAGTTTGGACAGAGCACAGGGGATCAGGTGTGAGGGAAAGGTGATCACTGATTAGGTGGCTGGCTTTGTTCTTGCCTCCTCAGCTTGCCTGGGGGGAGGAGCGTACAAAGGTCCACAGGCAGAGGAGCTCCTCTTGTCTTCAGGGTGGGCTCTCAATGGTATTTGCCATGAACACACACATCCCTCTCCTACACTCCATCCTGTACTAGGAAAACCAGTCTCATCTTTTACTGAGTCATCTGCTCCCTTGTTTACAGTACAACACTGGTCAGAGGCTGCCCACTCACGATATGCTTGTTGATATCTCTAATCTTCTCACCTCTAAGAAAATACCAACTTAGAAGAAAATCTAACTTCAATATACCTTAGTTATTTCATATAGCAAAGGGAATATCCTATCCATGGCTCTACGGAAAGTTAGTAGGAAAGACTAAGCAAATGAGCACTTAAGAATAACTTATTAGTTCAGTTAATATTTAATAGCAATTCCATTATTATCTTTGGCCTTTTGTTTGCTTGTTTCCATCTTATATCTCTTTAAGAATCAGAACAACAAACTCAATGACCTTCATTGGATATTCCTCATATGTCAGTATTTTCTGTTAAATATGTATCTGTTAAACATTCCAACAATACTCATAGGCCTGGGATTAGAAGCATAGTGAGAATGACAGTATTTAAAACTAACCAAAATAAACTTATTTGCATTATAGAATTACAGATTACTCTAAATAATAAATTTTATCAGGACATATGATGCTACTGGCACCTGCTTATGTGGGATCCAGGTGAGCCAATGTTGTCTTCTGTGTGGTAGTTCCATCACAAAGCACACTTGCTGTGGCAGTACTGATGACATTGAAACACTCTAACCCAAGCCTAATCCAAAATTCAGATTATCTACATGGTAAGTAATTGCATTAGACTCAAGATGTATAACAGAACAGAAACACAACACAGATTGCATAGCATAAATGAGCATTTGTTTTCTCATAGTTCTAAGAGATAGAATTCCTAAATCCAGTTGCCACCATGATTAGATTTTGGTGAGATGTCTGTCTGTTTCCAATGTTTAGGTGGCTTTCTTCTCATTATGTTATCAGCAGATGCCAGGAAAAAGAAGAAAACTTCGCTCTCTTATGTCTTATTATAAGGACACTAATCTCAACATGAGGGACTTACCCTCATGACTTCAGCAAAACTTAACTCTCTCATAAGTGTCTGACTTCCAGTTAATATCCCCTTAGAATTTAATGCTTTGCAGACAAAATGTGTGGGGACCCAATGCAGGTCACTCAGAAATTTAAAATACTAAAACTAGGAATTACATACATTCAAGAAAACTGGAGTATTAATTTAATAAACTTTGAAAACATTGTGAATGATGCACTTGTAATATGGGTATCTCAGTTCCTGGAGCTGGAGAGAGGGCTCAGCAGTTCAGAGAACTTGCTGCTCTCTCAGAAAGCTCAAGTTCAGTTCGCAGCATGCACATTGGGCAGCACACAAAACCTGTATACCTCCAGCCTCAAGTGATCTAAACCCAGTTTTGACCGCCACAGATACCTCATGTGGTACAGTCACACACAAACACACAGACACCACACACACACACACACACACACACACACGCACACGAGATTTCTTTAAAATAGCAGAAAACTAAATCTATCAATGAAATATGCCCCAGAAGTTTGTTAAATAGAGACTCTTGGTAAAGTGGGATTTATTTGTTACTTATATATTTCCATGAGATTCAAGAGATTTAAAATAAATCACACACTTGAAATTTTTTACTTAATTATTTTCCAAACATAGGTTGCTGGCTGCCTAACTGTGGACGTTGGAATCACCTACTCTCCAGAATCTAGCACCGCTGATGAATTTGGTTTCTGGCTCATTCTACTTTACTTGGGATGAGATTGATGTTCTTCACCCTCTATATACATGTCTCTACTTGACTTTCCTGTACCGTGAGCATTAAGTTGTTATAAGCCACCGAACAGGTAAATTGAAAATGGAAGGAGTCCTGCCGGAGAAGGTGATAAAACAGTAATTGCATTAGACAGCATATGCAGTTTCAAGATGGTGCCTGAAAACTTCCTTCCCTCAACATTTTTTCTGTATCAGTGTATGTCTTTTGGTTTAAACTAGCTGACGTGAAATGAGAATCTATGGGAATCCAGGACACCCCTCCCACTCTAATGAATGGTAAGTACCTGCTTCTACAGGAAGCTAATTGCTTCAACTTCGATTGTTTAACCTTGTAACGTCTCTGTCGCTTTTTATATCATCCTATCTCCTTTACTCAGCCAGTCATCTTGCCGGTTTCCTCAACCAACCTGAAAGCCATCTACAGCTCCAGTCTCAAATGGTCTCTTGCTACTTTCAGCTCCTCCTTCCAGTGGAAATCTTCTAATCAAGATCACCCGTGGGTCAAGATGCCCTTATGGGTACATTCTCTTTTTGGAACAGTGACAGCATCCTTCTCACTCTCTTCCTAAGATCCAGCATCACCATCCTTCTCTGATCAGCAGTTACCACCCTACTGATCCATCCTTGGCATCTCTTCAACAACAAATGCCAACCTCTTAAAGTATTTGAAATTACCATGTTTTCTCCACTTCTATACTCTTTACTGCTATTATCACATCTCTTTAACTATCCTTTGAACTTGAAGGGTATCAAACCTGCGTTGTCATGACAAATACCTGACATATCTTCGTTTTTCCCTCCTTATTTCTACTAACACTCAAATTATTTTTAATTCACTTCTCCTAGTCGTGGTGACCAACCCTTAGTAATCATGATCTCTGATCTTCCTCCTACGTGTCAATAAATAGAATATCCATTTTCCCATTTTCTCAGAGTACGACCATTCTTTGGTAGCAGTACTTTGGTGTTCCACCATATTGCACAGCATCCTCAAGACACTTTCTTATAGTTGTGGTAGCAATAGTACCATCAACTTGCTCGGTGAACATCCTGCACAACTTCATATGTTATCAGCATACTCTTCCTCCCTCATCATCAGCATTCAGAAGATCACCCAATATACTTAGCCATACTTATGGAATATCTCCTGCACATACTCATTTTCGCAGTCCATTCATGGCAGAGTCTATTATATCTGTACATTCAACAAGAAATTCAGTTATTTTATTCTGTCTCTCAGTCTAAGCCTCCAGCCTCTATACTCAGTGCAAATGTCTATGAACAGAGTTCAGTTGCTAAAAATGTAGGGACTCATGCTGTAGGTGAGGAACAAACTACCTGGTTTCAAATCCACTGGATCTCCCCCTAGAACAAGGATTTGCTGACCTCCTTCATCTGTCCTATCAGTCTGTCTCTCACCTCCCTTCCTTTGCCCATAACAGCCTTGATCTATCATCATACTTTACTCATGCTGAAACCAAAGCTTAGTGATGCATGGTCTCTACTGTAAGAAGGGTGAGCTTTGTGGTAATTGCAGATTGCACTGGTTGGATCTTGAAAGTCTCCTCAGAGCCTATGCATTCAGAGCTTCATCACTGTTGGGAGGTGGTGACACTTCGGGGAAGCAAGGCCTTGTAGAAAGAAGTTAGGTCATTAGGGGTTGGGCCTTGAAGGCAGTAATGGAACCCAGTCCTTCTAGTCTTTTTCTCTATCCTTCTTGGCTCTATGACGTAGAGTTCTCTTGTCCTGTTCATCCCCACTGCAGTACACCAGGCCCCAAAACCACAGAGCCAATGGGTCCTTGACCAAAAGTTCTGAAACCGTAAATCAAAATAAACCTCTCTTCTCATAGATTATTTCAAGACCTTTGTTCAGGACCCACATGAAGACTAAGCTGTGCTTCTGCTACATATGTGCAGGGAGGGCTAGGTCCAGCCCATGTATGTTCTTTGGTTGGTGGTTCAGATTCTGACAGCCCCAAGTGTACATGTTAGTTGACTCATCATCTTCCTATGGAGTTTCTAACCCCTCCGGGGCCAACAATCCTTCCTCCTATTCTTTCATGAGATTTCCCAAGTTCCATTTACTCTTTGACCACGGATGCCAGACAAGTACTTTTAAATTAAACAGAAATAAAAATGTTAGTAAGATTATTACAAAGCTGTAATTCTTTTTTTATTGGATATTTTATTTACATTTCAGATGTTATCCCCTTACCCCATTTCCCCCCAACCCAGGAATCCCTATCCTATCCCCCCTTCTCCTGCTTCTATGAGGAATATGTAAGACTCTGGCAGACCTCTAAGGACACAGCTATATCAGGCACCTGTAAGCATACACTTCCTGACATCCACATCAGCGCCTACCTTTGGTGACTGACATGGGATGGATACCCAGGTGGAATGGTCTCCAGATGGCCCCTCCTTCAGTTTCTGTCCCACACTTTGTCTCCATATTTGCTCTCTTGAGTATTTTGTTACTCCTTCTAAGGAGGACTGAAGCATCCACACTTGGTCTTCCTTCTTCGTGAACTTCATGTGATCTGTGAGTTGAATCTTTATGTATCGAGAGCTTCTGGGCTAATATCCAATTATCAGTGAGTGAATACCATGTGTGTTCTTTTGTGATTGGGTTACCTCACTCAGGATGATATTTTCTTTTTTTTATGATTTTTTTTATTGGATATTTTATTTACATTTCATATGTTATCCCCTTACCCCATCCCCCACCCACCCGGGAACCCCCCATCCCCTTACCCCTCCTCCTTCTTCTTCGTGGATGTAACCCCCACCTACCCCCCCCACTCCCACTTCCCCACCCTGAAAATTCCCACCCCCTGGGGCGTCCAGCCTTCATGAGGTCAAGGATCTCATCTTCCACCTGTGCCCGGCAGGGCCCTCTACTCTTACATATTCAGCTGAAGCCCTGGATCCCTCCATAAGTGCTCCCAGGCTGGTGGTTAGGACCCTGGGAGCTGTGGTTGGTTGGTATTGTTGCTCCCCTCATGGTGCCACAAACCCTTTCAGCTCCTTCAGTCCTCACTCTAACTCCTCCATTGAGAACCTCATGATCAGTTCAATGGCTAGTTGTGAGCATCTGCCTCTGAATATGTCAGACTCTTGAAGGCCTCTGAGGAGACATCCATAACAGGCCCATATCGGCATGCACTTCCTGACTTCCACATCAGCATCTACCTTTGGTGAGTGCATATGCGATGGATACTCAGGTGGAAAGGTCTTCAAATGGCCCCTCCTTCAGTTTCTGTCCCTCACTTTGTCTCCATGTTTGCTCCCTTGGGTATTTTGTTGCTCCTTCTAAGAAGAACTGAATCACCCCCACTTGGTCTTCCTTTTTTATGAGCTTCATGTGGCCTGTGAGTTGCATCTTGGGCATTTCAAGGTTCTGGGCTAATATCCAATAATCAGTGAGTGAATACCATGTGTGTTCTTTTGTGATTGGCTTACTTCACTCAGGATGATAATTTCTAGTTCCATCCATTTACCTAGGAACCTCTCGAATTCATAGCTGAGTAATACTCCATTGTGTAAATATACCACATTTTTTGAATCCATTCCTCAGTTGAAAGGCATCTGGGTTCTTTCCAGCTCCTGGCTATTATAAATAAGGCTGCTATGAACATAGTTGAGCATATGTCCTTGTTATATGTTCGAGCATCTTCTGGGTATATGCCTAGGAGTGGTATAGCTAGATCCTCAGGTAATGTTATGTCCAATTTTCTGAGGAACCGCCACACTGATTTCCAAAGTGGTTGCACCACCAACATGCAGTCCCACCAACAATGGAGGAGTGTTCCTCTTTCTTCACACCCTCGCCAGCATCTACTATCACCTGAGTTTTTAATCTTACCCATTCTGACTGGTGTGAGATGGAATCTCAGAGTTGTTTTGATTTGCATTTCCCTGATGACTAAGGACACTGAACATTTCTTTAGGTGCTTCTCGGCCATTCGAGTTTCTTCCATTGAAAATTCTTTGTTAAGCTCTATACCCCATTTTTTAATAGGGTAATTTGGTTGTCTGGAGTCTACTTTCTTGAGTTCTTTGTATATATTGGATATTAGCCCTCTATCAGATGTAGGACTGGTAAAGATCTTTTCCCAATTTGTTGGTTGTCGTTTTGTCCTATTGACAGTGAACTTTGCCTTACAGAAACTTTGCAATTTTATGAAGTCCCATTTGTCAATTCTTGATCTTAGAGCATATGCCATTGGTGTTCTGTTCAGGAACTTTTCCCCTGTGCCCAAGTATTCGAGGCTCTTCCCCACCTTCTCTTCTATTAGTTTCAGTGAATCTGGTTTTATGTGGAGGTCCTTTATCCACTTAGACTTGAGCTTTGTACAAGGAGATAAGAATGGATCAATTTTCATTCTTCTACATGTTGTCCTCCAGTTGAACCAGCACCATTTGTTGAAAATGCTGTCCTTTTTCCACTGGACAGTTTTAGCTCCTTTGTCAAAGATCAAGTGACCATAGGAGTGCGGGTCCATTTCTGAGTCTTCAATTCTATTCCATTGAGCTTCCTGCCTGTCTCTGTACCAATACCAGGTAGTTTTTATCACTATTGCTCTGTAGTACAGCTTGAGGTCAGGGATGGTGATTCCTCCAGAAGTTCTTTTATTGTTGAGAATAGTTTTCGCTATCCTTGTTTTTTTTTTGTTATTCCATATGAATTTGAGAATTTCCTTTTCTAACTCTGTGAAGAATTGAGTTGGGATTTTAATGGGGATTGCATTGAATCTGTACATTGCTTTTGGCAAGATGGCCATTTTTATTATATTAATCCTGCCAATCCATGAGCATGGGATATCTTTCCATCTTCTGAGATCTTCTTCGATTTCTTTCTTCAGGGACTTGAAGTTCTTCTCGTACAGGTCTTTCACTTGCTTGGTTAGATTCACACCAAGGTATTTCATATTATTTGCAACTATTGTGAAGGGTGTCATTGCCCTAATTTCTTTTTCAGTCTGTTTATCTTTCATGTAGAGGAAGGCTACTGATTTGTTTGAGTTGATTTTATAACCAGCCACTTTGCTGAAGTTGTTTATCAGGTTTAGGAGTTCTCTGGTGGAAGTTTGGGGGTCACTTAAGTATACTATCATATCATCTGCAAATAGCGATATTTTGACTTCTTCCTTTCCTATTTGTATCCCTTTGACTTCTTTTTGTTGTCTAATTGCTCTGGCTAGGATTTCCAGTACTATATTGAATAGGTAGGGGGAGAGTGGGCAGCCTTGTCTAGTCCCTGATCTTAGTGGGATTGCTTCAAGTTTCTCTCCATTTAGCTTGATGTTGGCTACTGGTTTGCTGTAAATTGCTTTTACTATGTTTAGGTATGGGCCTTGAATTCCTGATCTTTCCAAGACTTTTATCATGAAGGGATGTTGAATTTTATCAAATGCTTTCTCAGCATCTAGTGAGATGATCATGTGGTTTTTTTCTTTAAGTTTGTTTATATAGTGGATTACATTGATGGATTTCCGAATATTGAACCATCCCTGCATTCCTGGGATAAAACCTACTTGATCATGATGGATGATTGTTTTGATGTGTTCTTGGATTCGGTTTGCTAGAATTTTATTGAGTATTTTTGCATCGATGTTCATAAGGGAGATTGGTCTGAAGTTCTCTTTCTTTGTCAGGTCCTTGTGGGGTTTGGGTATGAGTGTAATTGTAGCTTCATAGAACGAATTGGGTAGTGTTCCTTCTGTCTCTATTTTGTGGAATAGTTTGAAGAGAATTGGTATTAGGTCTTCCTTGAAGGTCTGATAAAATTCAGCACTAAAACCCTCTGGTCCTGGGCTTTTTTTAGTGGGGAGACTTTTAATGACTGCTGCCATTTCCCTAGGGGTTATGGGACTATCTAGATGGTTTATCTGCTCCTGGTTTAACTTTGGGACCTGGTATCTGTCTAGGAAATTGTCCATTTCTTCCAGGTTTTCCAGTTTTGTTGAGTATAGGCCTTTGTAGTAGGATCTGATGATTTTTTGAATTTCTTCAGTTTCTGTTGTTATGTCTCCCTTTTCAGTTCTGATTTTATTAATTTGGATACTGTCTCTGTGCCCTCTGGTTAATCTGGCTAACGGTTTATCTATCTTATTGATTTTCTCAAAGAACCAACTCCTGGTTTTATTGATATTTTGTATTGTTCTTTCTGTTTCTATTTGGTTGATTTCAGCCCTGAGTTTGATTATTTCCTGCCTTCTACTCCTCCTGGGTGTATTTGCTTCTTTTTGTTCTAGAGCTTTTAGTTGTGCAGTCAACTTGTTAGTGTGTGCTCTTTCCAGTTTCTTTTTGTAGACACTTAGAGCTATGAGTTTTCCTCTTAGCACTGCCTTCATGGAGTCCCACAAGTTTTGGTATGATGGTCCTCATTTTCATTGAATTCTAAAAAGTCTTTAATTTCTTTCTTTATTTCTTCCTTGAGCAAGTCATCATTGAGTAGAGAGTTGTTCAGTTTCCATGTGCACGTGGGTTTTCCATTGGTTTTGTCATTATTAAAGACCAGTCTTATTCCGTGGTGATCTGATAAGATGCAAGGGATTATTTCAATCTTTTTGTATCTGTAGAGGCCTGCTTTGTGACCAATTATATGGTCTATTTTGGAGAAGGTACCATGAGGTGCTGAGAAAAAGGTATATTCTTTTGTTTTAGGATGAAATGTTCTATAGATGTCTGTTAAGTCCATTTGGTTCATAACTTCTGTTAATGTCAAAGTGTCTCTGTTTAGTTTCTGTTTCCATGATCTGTCCACTGCTGAGAGTGGGGTGTTGAAATCCCCCACTATTATTGTATGAGGTGTAATGTGTGTTTTGAGCTTTAGTAAGGTTTCTTTTATGTACGTAGGTGCCCTTGCATTTGGAGCATAGATGTTCAGAATTGAGAGTTCACCTTGGTAGATTTTTCCTTTGATGAGTATGAAGTGTCCTTCCTTACCTTTTTTTATTAATTTTGGATGAAAGTCGATTTTATTTGATATTAGAATGGCTATCCCAGCTTGTTTCTTGGGACCATTGGCTTGGAAAATTGCTTTCCACCCTTTTATTCTGAGGTAGTGTCTGTCTTTGTCACTGAGGTGCGTTTCTTGTATTCAGCAAAATCCTGGGTCTTGTTTGTGTATCCAGTCTGATAGTCTGCGTCTTTTTATTGGGGAATTGAGACCACTGATGTTAAGAGATATTAAGGAAAAATGATTGTGGCTTCCTGTTATTTTTGCTATTAGAGGTAAAGTTATGTTTGTATAGTTATCTTCTTTTGGGGTTGTTGGAAGATTACTTCCTTGCTTTTTCTAGGTTGTAGTTTCCCTCCTTGTGTTGGCGTTTTCCATCAATTATCTTTTGAAGTGCTAGGTTTGTGGGAAGATATTGTGCAAATTTGGTTTTGTCATGGAATATCTTGGTTTCACCATCTATAGTGATTGAGAGTTTTGCTGGGTATAGTAATCTGGGCTGGCAATTGTGTTCTCTTAGGGTCTGTATGATGTCCGTCCAGGCTTTTCTGGCTTTTATAGTCTCTGGTGAGAAGTCTGGTGTAATTCTTATAGGTCTGCCTTTGTATGTTACTTGACCTTTTTCCCTTACTGCTTTTAGTATTTTTTCTTTGTTTTGTGCATCTGATGTTTTGATTATTATGTGACGGGAGGTATTTCTTTTCTGGTCTAGTCTATTTGGTGTTCTGTAGGCTTCTTGTATGTTTATGGGCATCTTGTTCTTTAGGTTAGGGAAGTTCTCCTCAATAATTTTGTTGAAGATATTTACTGTCCCTTTAAGTTGGGACTCTTCATTCTCATCTATACCTATTATCCTTAGGTTTGGTCTTCTCATTGTGTCCTGGATTTCCTGGATGTTTTGAGTTAGGAGTTTTTTGCATTTTGCATTTTCTTTGACAACTGTGTCAATATTTTCTACCGTATCTTCTGCATTTGAGATTCTCTCTTCTATCTCTTGTATTTGGTTGGTGATGCTTGAGTCTATGACTCCTGACCTCTTTCTTAAGTTTTCTATCTCCATGGTTGTCTCCCTTTGAGCTTTCTTTATTGTTTCTATTTCCATTTTCAGATCCTGAATGTTTTTGTTTAATTCCTTCTTTGTGTTTTCTTGCATTTCCTTAAGGGATTTCTGTGATTCCTCTTTAAGGGCTTCTATCTGTTTACTTGTACTCTCCTGTATTTCTTTAAGGGAGTTACTTAATTCCTTCTTATAATCCTCTATCATCATCATGAGAAGTGATTTTAATTCTGAATCCTGCTTTTCAGGTGTGATGGGGTGTTCAGGGCTTGCTATATTGGGAGAACTGGGTACTGATGATGCCAAGAAACTTTGGTTTCTGTTGCTTATGTTCTTGCGCTTGCCTTTCGCCATCTGGTTAACTCTAGTGTTGCCTGCCCTCACTGTGTAAGACTGGAGTCTGTATTTCCAGTTATCTTGCTTGTTGCAGAGCTCCTCAGAGTCCAGATGTCTCTGTAGTCTTATGATCCTAATCTTGGTGTCTGCTGCTCTGAGTGCAGTGGCTCCTCTAGGATGACTCAGGAGTCAGTATCTCCACAGGACAGGAGTAGATCAACTCAGTGTCAGCTGCTCTGAGTACAGTGGCTCCTCGGCTGCTCTGAGTGCAGTGGCTCCCCTAGGATGACTCAGGAGTCAGTATCTCCACAGTACAGGAGCAGACCAACTCTGTGTCTGCCCCAGCCCACAGGACCAGGCAGGGGAGGAAGGGAAGTGGAATTCCGGAGGGGCAGGGTTTGGGTAGCTGCTGTGTCCTGAATGGCCCTGGCTCCCAGATGTATCTCTGGGGCTTAGGGAGTGAGATGGAGTTCTTACCGGCTGCTCTGAGTGCAGTGGCTCCTCTAGGATGACTCAGGAGTCAGTATCTCCACAGGACAGGAGCAGACCAACTCTGTGTCTGCCCCAGGGTGATATTTTCTAGTTCCATCCATTTACCTAAGAATTTCTCAAATTCATTGTTTTTAATAGCTGAGTAATACTCCGTTGTGTAAATGTACCACATTTTTTGTATCCATTCCTCTGTTGAAGAACATCTGGGTTCTTTCCAGCTTCTGGCTATTATAAATAAGGCTGCTATGAACACAGTGGAGCATATGTCCTTGTTATATCTTAGAGCATCTTCTGGGTATATTCCCAGGAGTGGTAGAGCTGGGTCCTCAGGTAATGATATGTCCAATTTTCTAAGGACCGCCAGACTGATTTCCAGAGTGTTTGCACAATCTCGCAATCCCACCAACAATGGAGGAGTGTTCCTCTTTCTCTACATCCTCACCAGCATCTACTATCACCTGAATTTTTTATCTTAGCCATTCTGACTGGTGTGAGGTGGAATCTCTTGATTTGCATTTCCCTGATGACT
This sequence comes from Grammomys surdaster, assembly GCF_004785775.1. Lineage (NCBI taxonomy): Eukaryota > Metazoa > Chordata > Mammalia > Rodentia > Muridae > Grammomys > Grammomys surdaster. Next base: position 25,835,525 of record NW_021604622.1, read on the forward strand.
AAGGATGCTGAACATTTCTTTAGGTTATTCTCGGCCATTCGAGTTTCCTCAATTGAGAATTCTTTGTTTAGCTCTGTACCCCATTTTTTTTGTACTCTTACTTATCATTTTTTTCTCTTTTTTTTAATTTCTTTTTTTTTTAACATGAAATGCTTTTTTATAGCATGTTTTACAAGGGGAGGGGGTAAGAGGGGCCAGGTGGTGGAAAAGTACAAAATCTTCTTGGCCTGTGCCTTGAAACATGTCATGGTCTATACGGTACACTGCCTTGAATTATGATCTACCTGCTGTTCTTCAGAAGATATGTCTGTACCCCATTTTTAATAGGGTTATTTGGTTGTCTAGAGTCTAATTTCTTGAGTTCTTTGTATATTTTGCAGCATTCATTAAAACTCTCCCTACCAAAAAAAGCCCAGGACCAGATGGTTTTCATGCAGAATTCTATGAGACCTTCAAGGAAGACCTAATACCAATTCTCTTCAAACTATTTCACAAAAAAGAAAGAGAAGAAACACTACCCAATTCATTCTATGAAGCCACAATCATGCTCATGCCTAAACCTCACTTAAGACACAACAAAGAAAGAAAACTTCAGAACTATCTCCTTTATGAATATCGATGCAAAAATACTCAATAAAATTCTCGCAAACCGAATCCAAGAACACATCAAAACAATCATCCATCATGATCAAGTAGGCTTTATCCCAGGAATGTAATTCTTAATATATTATTCACATGGATCAAAGATCTTTCTCCTAATAAAGAATGAATTCCAACATAGGTTTCAAAATTAAAATGTATGTATGCACATGAGTGTCCATGTGTGTGTACATGCTTATGTGTGCCTGTGTGTATGTGTGTTGGTGGTTTTATTTTGCTTTGTTTTAGCTTCAGTTCACCTAAAAATTACTGTGAAGCTGAGGATAGTCTTGAACTCCTAATGTTTTTGCCTTTATCTCCCAGGTACTGGGAGTGCAGGCGTGCACCACTATGCCTAGCTTTAACTTATTTTTCTGAAGTTAGCTCTTAGAACCTCTAACTTCAAATCCACAATGACAAGTAATTTTGCTCCTTCAGAGAATTGTTTGACAGCATTTCTGAAGAAGATAAAGTGGTATCTTTTATATTACAAAATCTGCTTCTTTTTGAAATCCATGAGATTAAATTTCCCTGAGGGAGGAGTAGCTAGATTCATCAGTGGTAAATATCATGATTTACAAATGCTCTGAATTTTAATAGACGCTCCTTGTAGACAGAGATACTTAACTTTAAGATGGCATAGAGCCCAGTTTCTTTGTTTTTGTTTTTGTTTTTTGTTAGGGGTTTTGTTTTTTCCCTGTCAAAGAAGGACTGTTATCATGATACTTCCTCTCCTTTACATCCATAATAAACTATACCTGGTATCTTAGTTAGGGTTTTCATGCTGTGAACAGACATCATGACCAAGGCAACTCTTATAAGGACAATATTTAATTGTGACTGGCTTACAGGTTCGGAGGTTCAGTCAGTCCATTATCATCAAGGTGGGAGCATGGCAGCATACAGGTAGGAATGGTACAGGAGAAACTGAGAGTTCTACATCTTCATGTGAAGGCTTCTAGGAGAAGACTGGCTTCCAGGCAGCTAGGATGAGGGTCTTAAAGCCCACACCCACAGTGACACATCTACTCCAACAAGGCCACACCTACTCCAACAAGGATACCCCTCCTAATAGTGCCACTCCCTGGGTCAAGCATGTTCAAACCATCATACCCTGGCATCTGCAAATGACCAAATATAAAATAACAACTTTACCCAATACCAAATTTTAACACAGTAATAATGTTCCTAATTTCAAATGTAATGAAACATTTGTGAATTCTAAATGCTTTCTTTATTCAGAGCACTTGGATAGTTATTTTAGAACTGCAGGTTTATAAATCAAATTTGGAACTTATGATATACTATTTAAGAATTTATATTGTCATGTTTTGTTTGAATTAAAACAGCATTTTATGTAATGATCTAATGATTATCTACTAAGTAGGAGATTTGAGCTTACAATCACCCTGGCTATCATGGTATGTAGTAAAGATAAGCCAGCACACAATCAGCCTGCAACTCTATGTTCCATGATGTAGGTGACCTAGGGGCCATAGTGAATATCCTTCCCAACTCAGATGAGTCACAGGCAAGGTAGAAATAGTAGCATCCAAAATATGCCACCTGACCTGGCACTCTGTTACTCTGGGATGTCTATAAAATTATCTAGAAATTCACAGAAGGAGAAGATAATAGAAGCAACCATAAAAGGGACTTTGGGGTCAAGGTTTCCAAGATGAGGAAAAAGTCTATTTTCAGGCCACTGTTTTGGTGCTCTGATTGTACCTGGAGCAAAAGCCAGGGATCCAAACAATCATGACAAGGAGTTAAGATACTAAATAAATACTCCTCAGCCATAAAGGAATTGAAAACCTGTCACTTGCAACAACACAGATGAACCAGAGATCCTTATATTAAGTAAAATGAGCCAGACACAGAGAGACAAATACTATGTGAAATCACTGGTATATAGAACAAGAAAGCATTGCTCTCATGGGGACAGACAGTGGAATTCCATCTACCAAAGCCTGGGATGGCTAGGAAGACAAAAGATACTGGTTAAAATAATCTATTGTAATTAGGGAGGAAAAACGTATTTCAAGAAATTTATTGTATAACAGTAAAACATCCTTTTGCATACATTTCATCTTCTTAAAATCCTAGGCTTCTGGTCACATATTTTATAAATGTACATGCCATAGGTCAGATATGGTTTTTAACACAAATTTAATTCTGAGATAAATTTACTTTGGCATGTAGACAACCTGTGCTAAAGTGATCTAGCCTAGCTACAATAATTTGTTGGTTTAAGCTTTTTTGTTGTCATTTATATACAGTGGTAAAATGAGCTTCGAAAAATATCTCTTTGAACATGAGTTACATTTCTAAATATCTAGGGTTGGGTGAGGTATAACCGATTCCTGCCTATTAAAGACTAAATATTAATTTTAGCTCTTCTTATCGTTATACCATGTAGAATAAATTAAGTCATCCTTCCTTCTTTGGATTTTTGACCTGGTTGTAAAAATAGCTATATATTTTGAAAATTAACTGTGACTAATAGAAACATTTTCTCTTTAGAGCTAACACATAAAACATAAAAAAATTATCATATTAATGAGATATGGTGTGGCATATGATACAAGCACATATCATGTGCTTATTTAAGTTAAACATGATATTTATTCACATGTCTATAATATCTAATATTTTTACATTTAGTTACTCAGTTATTTAGTGTGGAGGGTGGGCATGTGTTTGTGTGGATGTGCATGACACAAAATGTGTAAAGGTCATAGGACAACTTATAGGAGTTGGTTCTCTTCTTATACTATGTGGATCCTGGAAATTCTCTTTCTCTCTCTCTCTCTCTCTCTCTCTCTCTCTCTCTCTCTCTCTCACACACACACACACACACACACACACACACACGAACACACACATACAAGGTCAAAAAACAAAAGCAACAGCAACACACCTTCTATTAAGGGAGAAATTCAGTTTATTCTGGAGCCATTTCAATTGGACCATGGCCTGGGAACCCAGATTTCGGTTACCTGAAATTCCACATTCCATCATAAAAGCAGTTTCATGATGTTTCATGATTTTATAGAACAGAGAAAGTCACTAATCAAGGCAATTAAAATACAGTGGGGGTAGACCAGAGTGGGGGATGGTTACAGAAAGACAGGAGAGCTTTGCTGTAGGCCCAAGATGCTATCTGATTGTATTTCTAGCCTTGGGTTTGGTAGGAGCTAGTGCCATGCTAAGTTAATAAATTCCAAAAGGTTTTTTTTAATATGTCAGTGACACGATGTTAGTTCTCACAGAGGCAGCCGAGGAAGCTCTTGTGGCAATTGTCCTCTTGACATGAAACAGTGTAGTCTCTCCTCAGTGTTCAAATTCCGACCAACCAGCCTCTACAGACTTAGCTTCTTTTCAAAGAGTTTTCATTCACAGGCTCAACACAGGACTTGGAGTTAGCACAGCCCCCTCCATCACTTAACCACCGTCTGCCGTTGTTTATTCTTCCTACTGACAATCAAAATCATTTCATCTTACAATCACTCTGCAGTGCAACCGGTCACACGCCCTCCTGTCTGTGTGTAACTTAGTGCTAATATTAGTAACCGTGGTAAAAATGTTTGGGAGAAGAACCACTCAGATTTGTTATGTGTCTGCTTCAATCCATTTAGCTTTCTTCAAAACGAGTTTTGAATTTTTCTTTAAAATTACTATCCAAGACTCCCGTTAAAGCTTTCTACTTCCACATTTCATCTATCATTTTAAAACGTCAGCAACTGGAAGGTTAAAGGAGAATTGTGATTTAATCCTGAGGCTCTCTCCTTATTTCCCAGGATATGCAAATATATTTAAAGGTTCTGGGTGGGGTTCTGAGCATGGGCTGAGTGTCAGACTTACTGCCAATTAATCCACAGTGTCGTGTTCCTTTATTCATTTCAATCTTAATAGTTACTGAGCCTCTGGCAGAAGGCCCTGGCTGATAAAATAAAAATGTAAGTTCTGGGTTAGGCTCTTTTCTTTAGGTATTCTTTTCCATTGTCATATATCTGAATCTATGAAGATTTCCGTTTGGGTTACTTTTCTCAGCGTCACCGCAAAATTAATTATACTGAATAAAGCTGGAGAGGTAAAGGTGAGCAATACCTTTTTTTTTTCCAGAGCAGGTTTATGTAGAAGGAGCTAAGGTGGGAGGAGTAAGGAGAGGAAGAGGAGGAGGAGGAGGAGAAAGAGGAGGAGCTAGAGAGGGCAGAGATGTAGGAGGATGAAGATCCACGCAGGTATGAGAGCAGTCCTGGGTAACAACTTATATTTAGGTTAGCTAATTGGGAAACACCTCTATTCTGTGGGCATATTGTTATTGAGCATTACCAAACATATAAAATGTTTGATTAATCTTTAAGCTTTAGAGTCTCATATTCTACCGGGTATCACGTGGATGGCGGGATAGTCTGGACACAGCCCAGCCTTGTAGAGACAGCGTGGAAGACTGGCTTGAGCCATCTCCCATGCTGGTGTCTTGTGAGTGGAAGGGCTGGTGTTTCTGGCTCACCTTTTCTTTCTTTTCTTTTTCTTTTTATTTTTCAAAACTTTTTTCTTTTTTTTTCGAGACAGGATTTCTCTGTATAGCCCTGGCTGTCCTGGAACTCACTCTGTAGACCAGCCTGGCCTCGAACTCAGAAATTTGCCTGCCTCTGCCTCCCAAGTGCTGGGATTAAAGGCAGTCGCCACCACTGCCTGGCTCTGGTTGATCTTTTCTAGCTGCGACACATACTTGGCCTCTGGCTTCAGAACATGGCGGCTAAGCTAGGCAGAGCTGCCGCAGCTTAGTCGGCTTGACCAACAGCCGTTTTAAATAATTACTTTAACAGGTTTAAATATACAAATAACACCCAGAAGAATCAACAGGAATACAAATATAGACCATGAGTACACTGTGGCTGTAAAGATCAAACCACAGAAGTCAGAATAGGAAATGTAGTAAAATGTTATTTGTGCAAACATTTACGATTCTAGGTACATCTGCTAATCAGAGCATTTATTTTTATTTTTATTTTGATATTAGCTTACTTTTAATTAGCATGCATAGTAATAGGTTTCATTTTGAAATTTTCATGCATAATTGGCTTTTGAGTGCATAATTTTAAATGTCAACTAAGGGAAGCAAAAGTCTAAATAAACGGTACAACTTGAGTTCTGCTAATAGAGCCATCCTTCCTTAAGTGAAATATTTACTATACTTCAACAGACTCCAGAACCACTTGAGAGAATTAGACAATTGGCAAAATGTACATGATGATATAAAATGAATTATATGTGTAAGCTAACTATGAGAAAAACCAAGTTATTCTTTCATTTAAAAATATATTAGAAGTCAAAGAGTTCTTCAAAGATGGAAAGCATCCTTCAAGATGGAAGCAATGTAAAAGTATGTAACCAGTCTGATAGAATTTCCCTGGTAATCTCACTGATGAAAAAATGTAAATGTGTCAGCCAGAGACAGGACTTGTCTCTCAGAAAGATTTTCAGGCTGTTTTAACAACTAGTCAGACTATCCTACAGCATGAGATGAACCCTAGACAATGATGGGTCAGTGGTGGGTCAGGACCACATATTGATTACAACTACTAAGTTGTATCTATCCTTACTCATCTACTTAACCCCTGATCTCACTTCAGGGCTAGAAGAAAGAAGAAGGACTCTATAACTCTTTCGCCATTTTTCCCAACACAGTTACATTACACAAATCTTCGTTTCCATCCAGACATAGTGGTGTTCCCAGCACTTTTGAGACAGAGGCAGGTGGATCTCTGTAGTTTCAGGCCAGCCTGATCTACAGAATGAGTTCCATGACACCCAGGGTTACACAGAGAAACCCTAGCTCAAAAACCAAAACAAACAAACAAATAAACAAATCTCCTTTTCTAGTTTTCCACTAATAATTTGTCTCCATTAAAACATTTTTCTAAGATTTATTCGTTTCATTTTATGTGTGTTTTACCTACATCATGTCTGTGTATCACATTCATGTGTGGAGGTAAGAAGAGGGCATTGGATCCCCTGGAATTGGAGTTAGATATGGTTGGGAACCACCATATAGGTATTGGGAACAGAGCCCAGATCCTCTGCAAGAGCAACAAAAGCTCTAAACCGTTGAGCTTAATTTGCCTCTTTCAGTTGATTATTGAAGATGGATTACTGAACCTGGCTAGGGCACAAGCTGTGACTCCTAAGTCTGGTATCAAACCTAGATTTCAAATAACTTTTCTCCAGGAACTAGACATATATATATATATATATATATATATATATATATATATATATATATA
>NW_021604622.1:25842466-25882367 GCF_004785775.1 Grammomys surdaster
ATATATATATATATATATATATATATATATATATATATATATATATATATATATATATCAGTTTGGAAAAACTAACTAACTAACTACATATATTTACATCAGTTTCTGCATCTTAACTGGATAGAAAAGTCTATAGGTATATTCTGCTGCATGAATATAGAAAATAAACTATAAAACACTTGTGCAAATCTGGATGATACCATCTTAAAAATCTTCCCACCCTGAGGTCATAAACAGCCTAAAAGCCTCAGAACATACTAACCATTGGGGTTGAAAGTGGCCATTCATTGTGTCACCAAGAGAGTCATGTCAGAGGTACCTACTATTCTAATCTTAAATTTCAAAACTTCAGCCTGTTTCTATGGAGTAATGTAAGATCAGTGCACATCTCCTTGACCTCTTTGCCCTGTCGTGTGATAGTTGACGCTGCTCTGAGCCTCCCTGAGCATTCCCACACAGCTGTCCACAGTAAGTTGCTGATCCCTCTGTTCTACTGTGATATGGTTTCTCACCAGGGTCTCCCATGAGACTGGACATACTTAGTGTGACTGTCATAAGCAAGAGATTCTAAGGACCCTCATGGGAGGGGACCAGTCCTGATGCCAGACGCTCTCCACTGTCACCTTAAATCGTTTTGTTTTGAATATTTTATGATTTGAATTTCATATGTCAGTACTCTATTTAATTTACCCCTCTGCTTCCCCATCCAAACTTTCTTAATATATATATATGTATATATATATATATATATATTTACAATTTACTGAATCCATTTCGTGTTGCTTATATGTGCTTCTGTTTGTAGCTCACCATTTGGGATTGAATAACCTTTCAGGAGCCTCATGTGTGGAACAAACTGATTCTCTATCTAAGCAGCCACTAATTACAAGTAACTCTTGTCATTATACTTGTTAAGCCTACAATATCAATAGTGTCACATGTCCAAGATACCACTGTGGGCACAGATTTTAGCCTCCAAGTTCTATCTCTAGTAACAAGCACAGGAGCCAAGATAGAGTGTGACATAGGAATACTTATTGAAAAAGCTACCTACTCCACTAATTTATTACTGCCCATGGAAGGTAATTATCTGTTGACAACATTCTTACTTTCCTGTAAGTACATTTTTAACAGTGGCTAGTATTTCTCTATTCCTGACTAGCTCACAAACAACTGAGACGATATGATTTATTTAATTCACTTCATAGTATTGTAACTGAACAGTCATTGATTGATTTTAACCCTCTAAACAAATCTGGCTACCTCTCAGCCAAAATCCCCAAGATACGTGCATTTTAGTATTGGTCTGGCTTTCTGGGCTTCAGATGTGTTCTCCCATGATTTTTCAATGACCGCTTCCTCGTGGAAAATTCTCCTCTCTCTCTCTCTCCCCTTACCGTGAGAGAAATCCAGCCCTATATTCTCTTCTGCCCAGCCATTGGCTGATCAATTTTTGTTGACACAGCAAAAATAAATGGAGATCAATGTCTACACAAACTTAAAACAGAAGATACTTAGAATAAGCATTACAATGCCATGTCTGGATAGCAACAGATATGAGGAGAAAGAAATCCGCATTTAAATAATACAAGCAAAATCTTTACCAGTGCAGATACACATTATGCCCACACTTTCTACACAAAGCCAGGTACTCTGAGCCAGGTACTCTGATCACTTAAACAAATCTCAGTCTCACTTTAACGTTTACTTCTTCTTCGTTTTGTTTTGGTTTTTTTTTTGAGACAGGGTTTCTCTGTGTAGCCCTGGCTGTCCTGGAACACACTCTGTAGACCAGGCTGGCCTCGAACTCAGAAATCCGCCTGCCTCTGCCTCCCAAGTGCTGGGATTAAAGGCGTGCGCCACCACCGCCCGGCTCAACGTTTACTTCTACACTCACTTAACACTTTCTTTGCGATCATGAATATCACCACTCTAATAGATAAACAGTAAGTCATTTTGAAGTGAAAGTAATTTGAGAATGTGTCTTTATAATAACTGTCTTAAAACCAAATAAACTACCTTTACATTTTGGATAATGTATAAAAGTTAAAAATATAGCACCAGGGACCAGTCTTGAGTAAGACCCTTTTGTCTTATCTCCTCCAGTACCTTCCAGAACTGGGAAAACTAGCCAGTAAACAGAGAGGGAGTTTACTGGACAGTTCAGCATTTACTTCTGTATGTCCTGCAGTCAAAGTATGTTTGTGTGATCTTCAGCAATAGTCTTACCATTTAGTAATGATGGGCAACAAAGAGCAATGACTGTCACCTGTGCTGATGTGGAAGCCTCCCTAACCAATAAATTGTAGGTACGTAACTGGTGCCTGACACTGAGACTTTCACTTAATAACCCAAGTCTTTAGGAGCAACATTGTTTACCTATGTAGGGTACCTTTACCCAAACTTCTTTTTAAAAGAATAAGCTTTAATTAGCTCATAATGAGTAGGGTTTCATAATGTTTCTTCACCACCATTCATTCTGGTTAGCCTACTCTCTGTCTCATTTTCCTCTCCTCCTGTCCCATTCTCACTTAATATTCTATCTCCCTCCCTCAATGCATCCCTACCCACTGGTCCTTTACTGGTTTTCTGACTTCCAGGTGTTCTCCAGGATAAGCACACAAGCACAAGATTGAAGCCAGCACCCATATATGAGAGAGAATATATAGCATTGTGGTGATCCTTCTGAAAATACCTCTTGCCTTCTAAGAGAATGAACTTCTGGCAGATCTTGCAGCTAAGTTAATAACATGCCTTAAAATAAAGACTATATACTCAAACTGTCATCTGACTATGTGCTCATCTTGTTGACATTTCACTTGCCTTTAAGAGAATAATATAACCAACCTTACCATGCCTTGGATTTCCCATGTGATCAGCTTTTACAACCTAGGCAAAATGCATAGACTTAATCCTAATTATGTATTCTTCCATGCCCCTATCCCAGAATATATAAGTGTGTGTGTGTGTGTGTGTGTGTGTGTGTGTGTGTGTGTGTGTTGTGGTACTCACTTTCTGAAGGCAGCCAGCAGGTTGGAAGCATCCCTAAACAACACATAGATCCCCTAAATGTTGAAAGCAAACTGTGGACATAGGTTAGCAACATCATTCTGTGGTCTTGAGTGTTATTCATGGTCAGTTGGGAGCAGTAATCTAGCTTCTTCCCTTGTAATTCTCTGTGGAAAACCTCTGTAAAGAATTCCTTATTTTTTTTTCCATATCATTTTTTCTGTTCTGGTTCATTAAGAGTAAGTCTGTTTGTTAAGATAGCCATCAGGGACAGACACACATTACGCATATACAACATATAGACAGGCTATAGGCTGGCTAGTCACCATAGACTAAAGACAAATGGAAGACACAGGGAGAGAAGTAGAAAATCAAGCTTGGGCTTGCTCTTGGTCAAGCTAATCCAAGAGGAAGCTTCTGTATTCAATCCTTCCTGCAACAACAATGCATTTTGGTGTGCTTCTGAGGTTTCATGAATGTGTTAACTGGTACATGGTATTTGCCTTTTTGTGTATTTTCTACAGAGGGACCTTTGAAGATTTCTACTCTGAATATGCCCTCCACCCAGCTCAGCCCTGGATATTAGATTTTAAACACATTGGGTGGCACTAGACCATTTTTTCTAGCAATGCTTCATTTCTGTATGCATGGGAACCCCAACAACCTTATGGAATATAAGAATATAGAATTAAGTTACTGACAGAAGCTTTCAAAGTGTTCTTTCTATAAGTTGCCACACTGAGCCAAGCTTTATCCATATGCAACAATAAATATTGTGCATCCAAACTTAGAAAAAATAAAGTAACAAGTGTACCAAAAATTAAAATTAGTCACAAAAACTCTGAAGCGTAGTAGCAAAGTGACTATGTGAGAAAATGAAGCCTAGCATCACAGGGTTGAACCATCCTCCACTCAAAGCCTACTTCCTAAAGGACATGTAGTAATCCACTCCCCTCAAAGAACATCAAGCCATCAGATCACATCCAGATGTAAGTTTTCACTTCAGCTTGAACAATGAGGTAAGGAAAGGGTCCACTCCCCCACCACACATACAGGAGCCTCAGCATCAGTCTGTTGATGGGGAAGTCTATAGACATAGCTCAAAAACCTGACCCTGATTACAGAATGTATGAGCTCACTGTGGTCAGGAAACTTCAAACAGAAAAGCATCATGTTCACACGATTTCTTAATTCCCCAAGGTATATGCACATCTCTTTACTGAAATATCCTGAGTGGCTGTCAAGAATGAAATTTGCTAAAATTGTGTATATTTTGCTTTCTACTTGGCTCGGAGTTAGAAGCCTATCTTTACCACCTCCACATGTGACCAGTTCAGCACGAGCTGTTCTCTTTACTTTATTCAGAGAAAGTCTGTCAAAACAACATTTCAAAGTTGACCTGCCAAAAATCTAAGACATGCATGACTTATTTTACTAATTGTGTTTCTTCACAAACTAGCAAATGAGCTCACTTAACTGAAACATGGCCATGCATCTTAATGACAAACTAATGAGACCTTCAGGAAGGAAGCACTAAAGGCATCGTTGAACTTCTGAAGGCAATGGGCAGGGAACACCAGAGCCACCAAGTTCCAGAGTTTATTTCTGAAATGGAGACTTCTAATGGGGTCTGAAACAGTTCATCTCTAGGGTTCTGCCTTTAATGGGGCCATGGCTATCATCAGGTATAATTACCTTCTGATGACAGCATCTAGGTTGGCCTGTGGAAATGTGGATGACATAAAAATCAGCCTTGAGTCAGCCAGCAGGTGTTGAGTACTGAGTGTGCCAGGTATTTCTCTGCAGGGGTGACAGGTTGGGAGCAATGAGAGCCATCAGAAAACACAGACACCACTTAGAGGCATTTAAGGAGACAGATGGCCAAAGTCTGATCTGAAACTGATGCTGCTGCCTTAGAGTAGGTCAGAGAAAGTGTCACCCAGAAGACCATGATGATAAGCAGTACATTCCCCTGCCCATGAACCAAGAAGACAAAAAATTCAGCGGTCATAAACCAAGTGTTGTGATGGAACAAGACAACACAGAGGTTCCCCCATTCTGTATTCTTGCTGAAGCCTTTCCAGGTTTAACTAGAATCTGATCACCTAAATGGAGAACCCCATAGAAAACCATCCAACTCTTGTTTTGGAACCAAAAGTCAGAAATTCCTAGCTAAGTTATCTCAGCTTCTGTTGAAACTCCCTGTTGGTGCAAAACCCCTCTAGCTAATCACTTACCTTAGCTTCTGTTAAAGCTCCTTGCTTCAAACTGCTTACTTCTATAAAAGCCCCAGGTATCCGCTGAGTGAGTTTCCAGGATGTGGTTTCTGCCTTTAAAAGGCTGCATTACGGATACTAGAGGTTATACCTAGGTCCATGGGGAGTTGACTATGGTCCTATTGGTTAGAATAAAGTCTTTTAATTGGCTCAGCTGTAAACTATGTCTGAGTGATCATCTCTGTTGAGCTCCAAGCAATAGTGTGTATATTCTCTCTCTCTCTCTCTCTCTCTCTCTCTCTCTCTCTCTCTCTCTCTCTCTCTCTCTCTCCCCTCCCTTCCTCCCTCCCTGCCTCCCTCCCTCCCTCTCTCTTGTGCTCTCTCACTCTCTCATATCTACATATAATTGCTGTATCACCTACACAGTTTCTCTTTTTAATTGTGTTTTTACATCATGATTTTACCTATAAATTGAGTTGGAGACAAAAAAATTAATGTTTTTTACATGAGTTATAAACTATCAGCAGGGCCACTATTTCAAAGAATGCAAGCAGACAAACTTCAGATAGGTAAGAAAGGTGCCCTGAACCTGGATCAGCATCCAGCACAGAGAACGAGCTTTCCTGATGCTATTGGTTGAGAAAGTCTGGGTAGTAAATCTGGATTCTTACACCAGAGCCATGTACATCACCAGGAATGTTTGTTTTCTCTAGTTCTTATCCAGCTACAGATATTGGTTAGTTTCATCGACTTAGCACAAACCTAGACATATCTGGTAAAATAAAATCTCAAGTGAGGGATGGCCTCCATTTAATTGTTCAGTGGGTGTGTCTGTGGTATCTTTTCTTTATTGACACTTGATGTGGGAGGGCTGGTACTAGCTCTGGGAAGTCGTCCTGAGGTGTATAAAAAAGCAGGGAGAACAAAGCATAAGAAGCAATCTAGTAAGCAATAACAGTTTCTGTTTCACTTTCTGCCTCTAAGTTTCTGCCCTGCTTTAGTTCCTTCTCTGAATTCTCTCAGTGATGAATTGTTATCATGACATGTATACCAAATCAACTCCTTCCTATACACATAGGTTTGGGTCATGGTGTTTGTCCCAGTAGTAGACAGCAAACCAGGACACTATACACTCTAATGAAGGAAGCTTCTCCTGCTGGAGTCTTAGGGGCTGGGACATTTTTCTACAAAGATCAAATATCTGCATTAATTTGGTACTGCCTGATTCATGCTGTTTCACAGAAGCAATAGGAAGATTGGCTTCAAAGGTTTCCTACACATACTTGTGTTAGACTATGAGAACTACATGAAATAAAGAGATTAAACCAGACTTTTCTAGCTCACGGTTTACAGGTGTCAGTCTGTGGTCAGCTGGCCCTGCTGTCCATGGCTGTGCAGTGAGGTGGAACACTGAGGTTAAATAGAACACAGATGCTTAGCTCACAGAGCAAGAAGGCAGAGGAAGCAGTGCCCCAGGAAGGACTATAATGCCCAATTATGTGTTGCTAAGTAATTTGTCCATTAAAGCCACACCTCCAAAATTTCCCCACACCTCTAATAATGACATCAAATTGTGAATCAATTAATATATTGAGCCACTTATTAAATCAGAACCTGAAATGACACAATTATTTTCAATGACTTGACCCACAGTTTAAGGCAAAGATTCAATACATGAGCATTTGAGTGACATCTAGGGTTCAATCCAGGATGCCATGCTGTCATCGTACATAAGGTGACCCTTCCTGGCACCTTCCGTGTGCAGAGAGGGCATCACAGAGAGTGCTGATGCCACAGTGAAAGCACCCTCATGTTCCCACACCCACTGATGCCTGCATTAGAACCCTTCTACACAAGTCTCCCAAGACCTACATTGGTTTAGACAGATAAACCCCAGCAGTTCCTAGTATGATCAAGAATTGCTTGCATCCTGTTGGCTCTGGACCTCAGACATTGACCCTAATGTTAATATTAGTCATCCTAATCTTCACACTTTCTCTTTGTGGATCATCACTCAATCAAAAATAAACTTGCTGCAGGATAGTTAACAAGTAATGAATATTGATGCAAAGCTAAGCTAAACAACAAAAAGACTGTGAGTAGCTTACCTAAGGTGCAGCTTCTCACAAGGGTCATTGGCAATGAACTGTCCACACTGCAAAAAATTTGAACAAAAATGGAATTACCTCATTCCTGTAAGTGCTTTGATGTTGCAGTAATTATTTTAAAATGGCAGCACCCAATCTTGCCTGTTCTTACTCAGCTGCCATCTTCCCAACTAGACAAGGCCTGTGGCCACGAGCAGCAGGGTGAATTATCACTGCCTCCTGGCTCATGCAATAAGCTCAGACCCCCAGCTTAGGTGGCCAGAGACACCGGCTCTGCCACCCACAAGATGCCAGCATGGGAGATGGCTCTGCCAATCCTCCACGATGTCTCCACAAGGTTGGGCTGAGCTCAGACCATCCCACCATCCACACGAGCCCAGTAGAAATGAGACTCTAATGCTTAGATTATCCAAAGGCTTTATATGTTTGGTAATGCTCAGTAACAAGATGCCCACACAATTGGAGGTGTTTCCCAATTAACTAATCTAGATATAAGTTGTTACTCAGGACTGCTCTTGATCTAACCGTGGTTCTCCATCCTCCTACATCTCTGCCTCTTCTCTCCTTGCTCCTCCTCCTCCTCCTCTTCCTCTCCTTACTCCTCTCACCTTCCGGGGAATGTATGCTGCTACACTTAGAAATTTATCTAGAACCTTACACACTGAGAGAAGTAATTTTCAATTCTAGGGACTTGAGACTCTGTCTTCTGATCAAAACTATTTTAGATGACAATGTTCTGATTCTCTTAGACATATGTAAGAATCTAAAATGTCAATACAACATCAACATGATTAAAATATGGAGTTTTACCATTATGGTGTTGTGATTACCCAAAGAAATCTCTGCCTAGAAACTATAGGATTATGTAAAGTAGAATGAGTTATGTTTTTACTCAAGTGTGCTGATTCTCTTATCTTACAAAGTCAAATCTTAGTGAGATATTGCCTTTTGGACAGATACCACAGCTCTCTGGCAAAGGTTGTACTGTAAATCACAACTGCAAAGAAGGGAATCTTTTTATTGTTGCCTCAAATTCTTTAATTACTTCAGCAAAACATCTACCTGCAAATATTTGTTCCTGCAATTTGTGTTCTTGTAGACATGTCTAACTATGAAGGAAACTCCTTTTGGTGGGCATAAAACTCAGAGACCGAGACCACCCTCAGGTCTTCACATTGTTACCTGGACTATAAAAGGAAGCAGGGAGAAATTGTGCAAGAATGTGTTGCTCCAGGGACAGAGCATGGGCAGAGCAGAGGCAGGCCTTCTGTGGATATTAGTCTGAGCATGTGTAGAGTTCTTCCATCATTCTGAACACATGGTTGATTCCTTGCTGGTTATAATATCTACAACAAAAGCAATCAGTCCAAATTAGGGAAAGATAGTGGTGTTTTCATGATGTAAGACTCCAGGAGGAAAAGGAAATGGGTTTCATGATTCTGATCAAATTAGCAGATCAGGCTGGGAGAGATTAGTGGCACAAAAAAAAATGTTTCTTTCTCAAAATAAAACCACAATTAGGGTACAGGAAATTCCCCAAAAAGGGGTATGGGGGGATGATGAGGATCTGGAAGGAGATGAAAAAGGGGAAACTATGATCAGAATATATTGTATGAAAAATATTTTCAATAAGAATGTCAGTGTTCTCAGATCAGGTTTATGATATTAGAAATGAAGGAAATCAGTGGCAACTTTTCCATCAATATAGTAAGTGTGGTTGCTATTCTTCAGATTAGGGATGGAGTCAGATCTAGACAAATCCCTAACAAGAAGATAGAAACAGAAAGAGACCACAAATAGATAAATAAATTTGGCAAAGTAATTTCCAGTTTCTTCCTTACCCTGATGATCTCAAATCAAAAACTGCTGGATTTGTTCTCCCACTAGTTAGGTCCTCCTTTTGTGGCTGATTGGTCCAGGCTGATCAAATAGTCTCAAGGTTAAACTGGAGATGATTACCCAAAGCTGTGGGCATATCAATGTACCTTTTTCTTTTTAAACTGTCCAATTCTGTTACAGGGAAGAGACCTATCACTGGCCACCAAAAGCACATAAAACTACCAATATTCCAAGAGAGAATGGACTACAGCTTCCTAAGACTCTACTTTGCTGTTTTTCTCTCTATGACTTGTCTTTACCATGTGTATGCGTGTGTGGTTTTTTTGATTTTTAATAAATCTAGTTTGTTTTGTTTTAACCTTTTGCAGCTGTCTTCAGTGTCTCAAGTTTTCACTGCTGTCACCTATTGTGCTCAAGAGTTGTCTAGCCTTTCAATTCTTTAATTGGCAGATAGACTGAACAAGATTCAGATCCCTAGAAAATAAAATTAGCATTAAATGTATAGAAAAAGTTGAAGATTTATTGATGATATTAGCAACATTTACATTTTAGAGCTCCATTTATTTTACTTTCTATTTAGCCTACAAAATGTTTTGTTATAGTATTTTCATATGCCATATCACTTCATTCATAATCACCCCTGTTCTTACTGCTCTTCATGATGGTTTGCTCTTCCACCTAAAGACACTTCCTTTTACCTTATTCCAATAAACATGGAAAAGCATTCCATATCACAATCCATCTACAAAATGCAAATCAACTATACAGAGATGCCATCTCACTCCAATAAGAATGAATTTCATAAAGAATATGAAATAAATACACAGTGACAGATACTTAAATATACCATAAATGAAATGTTGAAAAGTTTGGAAAAGGCATATTTGAGCTCAAATTCTCATTGGATTTGGATGCTGTATATGGTTATAGAATGAGAAATGTTTAATTTCAGGAATATTTAACTACTGGTCCAGAAAAATAAAAGGATCAAAACATCAAAAATTTAAGTTTGAAAGAAGGGTAAAAGAGGAATAAACTGAACATGGTTGTAGAGAATGACCAGGCACTAAACTAGTCTTTTCACTACAGGTGACAAACCTTTACAAAGAGAAGCAACAATAGAACTGGCCTTCTACTTCCACAGGCCTTCAAGAAGGGAATCCAAAATAAGACATAACACAAATGTTCTGTGGGTACCATTTAAAGTTTAAAAAAATAAAACAGTTCATGTATTATTCAGCTACTGGGATAAAAGGAGAGAATTACTCTGCATGCAAACAAAGTATCTCACAAAAATCTATATACTGGGTGAGTTCACTTCTACAACATTCATTTTAAAAACAAAAGTAGGAATCAAATGGGAAAACAAGCCTGAAGGGGGAGGGGTGGGAGGTCAGCAGGAAAGGCTGCATATGCAATACTTCATCATGATCACCTTCATTGTAGTATCATTCTATAATACCAATATTGTTACTTTATTATGTCACTTAAACTAAAAATAAGTGCACCAGAAAATCAGACTTCGGCATCTTGGAAAATAGAGAAATATAAATGAGGTTACCACTCTCAGAACAGTGTCCATAGGCAATTCCCTCCTTCAATTCATAGCATGTTTATGATTGGTCATCGAGGTTTACCAGATGGCCCAACATAAAATCCATTATACTGTGGATATGATTCTATTTTCTCTTTTGGATCCAGGTCTATATAGAAAATCTTCATGAAAATAACTTTATTAGCTCTTTGCAGAGATAAAGTGCCCAACAAAATGCTTAATAATTGATAACACACAATGTGACCATCCTGTGGTTCTGGTTTCTACTGTTTCCACACAGTGTGAATTAGCTCATTAAGCAAGAGTCCCCAGTGTACAAAGTCCTTTCCTCATTACCCAGTGTTTGTTCTCCCTGTCCACTTCCGTCACTGAAAGGCCTTGAAATCTAAACCAGCCACTGATCATTTCCAGCCTTTATACCTGACTGTTCTGACTGTGAGACCTCATTAACACAGAGCTTATTAAACTCACTCAGAATTATAAGAATTGCAGAACAAAAATTCTCTGAACAGAGTTACGGATGAATAAATAACAGCTCCACAAAATGACTATCGAAGGGCCAATATTTGAATAACTAGTAATGATGATAAAATCTAATAAAATTTTGTGTTACATAACAGAGAAGTGGCTTGACAAACAAGTATGGACAAAATCAGGCAGGCAGAGCACAGTGTGCCATCATGCAGAAAACACTAAGAAGTAAACTTCAAGATACTGCTTATGTCAGGAAGGACAATTGGGGAAGGAAGGCTGTAGGTAGGTCATTCCTCTTCTTGAGTGTGCAAAAGATTCAAAACAAAACTGAGGCAGTGAGCTGAAACTAAGGCAAATAAATTAAAATACACATGACCGGTTCACATTTTCTCTAAAATTCAACTTCAGCCTAGCAACTAATTTTTCAGCTACCAGCACACATATATCCCTATACACCATGTACATGTGCATACAAGGCATTCATTTATAATGCAAAAAGGGCACACATGTGCAGAAGCACATAGGTTCACAGTGCATATTTCAGTGTGACATTCCCTGGAATTTAATATAAATAAATAAATAGATAAATAAATAAATAAAAGTAAATGTATTTTATGAGGATGTCCCCAAATCTACTTTAAAACTAAAATAATTCATACAACAAAACAATATATCTAGCAAACCACCTGCATTTAGGAAAGAACATAAGCAATTATTTTAATTTATACTTACATGTGCGTATACATTCACATAAGCATGTGTTTATATAGGTGTGAGGATAATTTCCATATATAAGCATACTTGCACTTGCATATTATTTTCATATACATCCAAGAATACTGCGTTGAGGATTCTGGAAAGGCACAATCCACACTAGAGGATAGGGTTGGGACCTTCCTAGGAGGATGTATGACATGATGACATAGGCTGGCCACCTCTGAGATGATCGACAAGTTACTTTCCTGCTATAATTTAATTTTAGGTGCAAGGGTACAATAGAATATTTTGTATCTTGTTTTATCTGCATGTAAGTGCATCTCAAGATTTGATGAGAGATGGAAAGGAGGGTCAAAAGATCTGCTTGTCATTGTGTCACTAAATATAGAGAAGCTTCTCTGAAGCCTCGGCCAATCTGTCTGTCAGAGAATGACAGCTCCTGTCTCTGAATCGTGTCAACAGAATCAGCAGTGTTCTTGGGTTTCCAACTTTGAAAATCTTTGATAAAGCCCCTGCTGGGTTATGTTTCCCATGCATCTGCCGCTTGTGGGAGGAATTCTGCCCACTCTGTGTTTGTGTGCAGGTCTGTGTGTGTCTCCACTTCCTGACCTTGGTACCCTGGCCCATTAGATTCTTAGAGTTTCTGTCATGCATTTATATACTTCATATACTCTAGACAATAATAAATTGGATTTGAACATGTTGGCAACACTGAAAGCTTCCATAGGTTAATTTTATAATGACTTCTGTCACATTCAAGTATATTTTGTTTTGCCCCATTTGCCCTTGATTCCTCATAAAATAAAAAACGCTCATTTGTGCTTTAACTGCAAACGTATTTTCTAGCCCATGTTCAAAATGAATATTTCTGGATATTCTTTTAGTATATTTTTAAAGTTTTAGTTATTTTAATTAAGATAGGTTTACATCACTGCCCCCCATGACTTTCCTCCCTCCAACTCCTTCCATCTATCCTCCACTGAACCCTTCCCATACCTCCCAATGCTCAAATTGATAGCCTCTTTGTCTTTATTATTGTTATGTACATATATATGCCTGTGTATCTATGTGGATGCTCAAATATATATAAATAAGGCCTGCTGAGTCCATTTTTGTTGGTGGTGTGTTTGTGGCTTCAGGACTGATCAGTCTGCATTGGAGAGGCAATATTTAATTTTTAAATAACATTTCAATATACTTTCTTCTATTTGTAGCCCAGCTTTATTTACCATTTGATATCCCAAGAGCTTATTTCTGTGACTCCTTTATATATTACCGACTCAAAATAATGCCTTTATTATTAATTCACTCAATTTCATGATAAAAAGGATTTCTACATCCTCTTTTTCATTATGTCTTGTTCAAGTGGCTGGCACTTCTCTGTATATCCATAACATAGCATTGTAATTAACCTGATGTTATAAATATGCCTTGCTACTCCATATACAAAATTTAAGTCATATTTTGTATTTTACATGGATCATTACTCTTAGAGATGTTTTTAGAAATTTTTATAATTAAGTCGTCAGGGTAAATACAAGATGTTTTTGGAAAACTCACTGATTCTTATAATTACAACAGATTTGTTCTTTTCGCTACTGAGTCCATGCACATGATAAATGCTGAGTCCTCTGTCTAAGGTAAAGATGACTTACATAGTTTAGAAGTTTTAGAGAGAAGAAATATTCAACATTCTGTTATAGAGTTTCTTTTAGAGATTTTGCAGGAGTTTGAACAGGAATTATATACAGAACTATTTTTCCTCATATCTGGAGGGCTACCATTTTATGAAATACTCTCTTCCCACCCTTGCCAGTCTACCAGTGAGAGTTTCAGTGGCGATGCTGGGAACTTGTCAAGCACACTGCCATGAGCCACCGGGACTAGACTACATGAGTTGCTGAGACCTTGTAACAGGTTCCTACTCGTGAATCCTCAACAGAAGGAGTCTGAGTTCACAGCTTCCGCATAGACTAATGTGGAAAAGTAGATCTGTTGTCTGAATATCGAAAGCAGTTCCCTTTGGCCAGGAGTGAACTTCAAACCCTTTTGTGCTGTTTGGAGACACATGTGTGTGCTGTGCAAAAGAATATGATGTGAGTTTATTACAAGTTGTCTGTTTCCATCACAACCATATCATGTCGCATGAAGTCTTAGTCCATGTGCTTGGACCTTTCTCCAGTGTGATTACAACATACAATTATTGTCCATAGCTATAGTACTTTCTTTGTCAGGATTGTTTAATAGTGTGCGATCTGTCATCCTGCATTGACATCCAGGCTTGCTCTTAAGGAGTGCCACCTGAACATTTACTTAAATGTATCTTAAGTGAAATAGAATTATATCATATATATGTATGTGCAGATGAGTGTGCCATATACACAATTTGGAGCAGAAAGGGGTCTGTCAAGACAGAATTCTTCACTTCATTTCTTCTACTCACTACTCCAAGTTTCCCTCCCTTCAGCCCTTCCCATGTCTTCCCTACTCAAGCTAATTACTTCTTTTCCTTTAATCGGTGTTACACACATATATGTATGTGTATGTTTGTACAAATATAAAAATACAGCCTACAGGATATGGCAGACTGGTCATTCCTGAGCCCATAAACATAGTTGTATATTTTTTTTTAATTCTCAGAATGATCAATTAATCTCTTTTTTTAAATTTCTAGGTCATAAATTGCATATTTTTGTATATCTATCTTTTTTCTTTTATTGAAATAAAACTAAAAGCTATGAGATTCGCTCATTTAAAATAAATGGCTTGTGTTGAGCATGTCTTTCAGTAGTGAAGTGCTTGTCTTGAATGCACAGGTCCTGTGTTCAATACCCAGCAGAGTAAAATACACAGTGCAATGATTTTAGCACAGCACAGCTGTGTTCTCACTACTACAATCAGCGTGAGAGTGGTATATACCCTCTGAAGATCACTCCCAAGCCCTCTCAATCAAAGAAACCCTAATTTACACTCAGTATCTAGAGTTCATTATTCTAGACATTTCACATAAAAGGAATCATGATTTGGGGTATTTTTTGACTCATTTCTTTCATGTATTTTTCAAAATAAGCTTCCATGTATTGTGTTGTGTGTGTGTGTGTGTGTGTGTGTGTGTGTGTGTGTGTGTGTGATATTAGGTGACGTGCATGTCTATGTATGCGTAGATGGGTGTGCAGTGTGCACATCTTGAAGCTCAGTGGGAGAGGTCAAGCAGCTTAGTCTGCCACTCTGAGTGTATAAAGTTTTACTATGCCAAACACCATCAGAATCTATGGATATTTACATTTTAAGCATAGTTGTATCAACTTACATTCAAATGTCATAAGAGACCATATTAATGTAGATTATCACAAATGTTACAGTTTTTTGCTCTTAACAATTTAAATATTCAACAGCACTAAATATTTTAAACAGGCAGTCTCCCAGAAATTTCAAGTTTCAATTCATGGCGTCTTCCTCTCTAAACATAAACACAGTAGCTCCTTTTACATTTCCCTCACTTGAGTACGTTTATCCTCTGAAATGTCAACAAGAACCTCATTATATTTGGTAGAAAATTATGTGCTGGGCTTCTTGGGAATGTTTGTAATTTACTCACGCTACAGATTCAAAACAAAAAGTTTACTATCTTGCGTGATGTTTCTGATATTTCCGAAGACTCACTAGCATGTTCATATTCCTTCGCTTTCATACCTGAGTGGCGTGAACTATTACTCCCGAGGATTTCCTCCTACTATCTTCCAGCACTAGCTTTATTTGCCAAATTATGATGTGCACTTTGCACCCAGAAGGAGCTCCTGACAGCTGATTTTGAGTTATGGAATAATTTTGTTATTTTATCTGGTTCCTCTGACCATGGCAGATGCGCCCAATGATACCTACCATGTGATAACAAAGCACTCACCTTGTTAACTAGAGCAGCTGCCTTCATCACCAATGGTTGTAGAGATGCTGGTAAGATTCCAAGACTGGTCCTCTTGACATTGAGACATGAAAATGTGGATGCCCTGGAGTTGACTCATCCTTCTGTACTCTCACATATGTGAGCGTTGTAGGGGCAAGACCAGCCTGAAAGGCCAGATCTCAAGGCCTGGAGAAGAGGCCTTCCCACTGAAACACAGGGGTCCATTGTGAAGAAATACTGGAATGGAAGTCAGATTGTTGGTTGTTTTACTAGTTTGCTTACCAGAGTCTGGGCTCCTATTGAGAGAGAACACTGATGGAAAGAGGTCTTCGTGAATGTGAACAGACAGGAGAGAGGAGAGACCTCAGCCATGGGGATAATGTTTCTAACAATGACTCACTCTGCATGAGTATGTTCTGGCTGGTCAGCCACACATACCTCACTCTTGACAGGCTTCATTCTTTGTGTAAGAGTCCCCCACACTCTTTATTACCCAGCAACTCAGTCTCTAAGCAATGGTGCCCAGACCCAAGCCAAGTTAGGAGGAAAAGGTCACCTTCTCATAGCGTGATGCATTTAATTGTTGGCAGGCAGAAGGCTGGAGATATTTTCCAGCAGACAAGTAATGCCGATAGCATCTCCTGCTGAAACTTGCCAAGTCCTACCTTAATTGTTGTTTGCCATTCTGCCTGTCACATAAAATGCCTCAAGTCCTGTCACATGCTAATACTGGATGAATGATACAATGACAGCTGGTGTCTTTGTTATTTCCACTGAAACAGACATTAATCCGCACAGAGCCGTGTAGTCTTTGTCAGTCTGCTTAGCTTGCAGCCACAGTCCACATCATTGAAAAATGATGATCACTCAGTGCCCTCTTTGAGGTAATAAATCTCAGGAAGGTTCGTGGGTGGTAGGGGAGGGGAGAGTTCCCAAAAGATGGCTTATATTGTTAGAATAGGGGCTGGAAAGACTCAATAAAGATGCCTAGTTGATAGTCTAATGGAAAGAAACCAAAACTCACTATCATACTTAACCTTGTGCCCGAATTAAAGACTCTCTTGCATTCATCCTGTGCCATCATGCCAGGGTGTAATCCTTTCCTGTTGGCAGATGAGGTAAACCTCAGCAGTGTCCTCTCTGTTTCAGCATCTCTCTGTTGTTTCCAAGGAGTATCCACCAACTGTCTTCTCCTGGAACCTTCTGGATGCCCACCTTGCAGCTCGTCAGCTGTGTCTTATCTCAGTGATCAGCCATATCCTTCTTTGATCTGACATGATCTAACCATGACCAGGTCCCCACTGTAATGACACATTTTTCAATAAGGAGAAACTATGCTAAGATAGAGGTCAGCCATGTTCACAGGTCTAGAAGAGACACATGGAGCTAATGAAGAAAAATTATTTTAAGAGAGCCAATCCATTATACAAATGCTGTTTTCATTATTTGGAAAAGCAGAAATTAATCTCTCAAGAAGAAACCTAGAAAATGTCTGATCTAAATACAGCAAACACTACTATTTATGACAAATGATTTTTAAGCTTGAAATGGAACAGAAAGGACTCTTGAAAAGGAAATACCTCCTCATGAATCCAGGATCCTATTTAGCTGACCACACGTACCTGATGAATCCAGGGTCCTGTTTAGCTGATCACGTGACTCTGATCCCACACTCCGAGAGATGCAGATCTTCATCAGCAAACAGCACAGTCCTTGAGGTCATCCAGACTTCATTCAGACAAAGCTCAGATACCTGAGCTGGCTGGGATCCCATCTAGTGATGGACGGGAAGTACTGCCACATGGCTGGCCCCATCTCTTCTGCTTCACATAATTCATCCTGCACACTTCACACTTACCCTTGAGGCAGACGGCTCCATGGTCTTCATCTTAAAGATAATAGAATGCCACAGAGAGGTGAATGACTTGTTAGGAATGCACAGTCATCAGGCAATGCAGATACATGTGTCCCATAAGTACATGAAGCTCTAGCAAAACCCCAGAAGCTCACTCAGATCACTTATCTGAGTATATCAGACATATTTCATATCTGTGACAGAGGTAAAAATGAATCAAACCAAAACAATTGACTTTTCCTTCTAGTTCAATTTAAATATTTAAATTATTTTTATTTTATTTATTTTATTTTATTTTATTTTATTTTATTTTATTTTATTTTATTTTATTTTATTTTATTTTATGTGTATGAGTGTTTTGCCTACATGCGTGTCTGTGTACCACACATATGCCTGATGTCTGTGGAGGTCAGACCAGGGCACTGGATCCTCTGAACCTTGGGTTACAAGAGGTTGTAAGCTGCCATGTGGGTGATGAGAATTGAACCTGTGTCCTGAAAAAGAGCAACAAATGGTCTTAAACACTGAGCTGTCTCTCCAGAACCTACAGAGGATTTTGTCTCACTTCAGAAAAAATATTACAACTAGGAAGAAGTCTACTGCATTGCATGTATATGTTCCAAATAATTTATCCAGTGGGTAAACACAGTGGGAGATAAAATTATCACTAAAACCTCAAAAGAAAGTTATTATAAAGACAGTTGTAGAATTTAAAAGAGAAATTAAGTTACATATATTTATAAGTAACGTATAAGTATATATACGAAAAACACTGTGTGTGTGTATGTGTGTGTGTATCCCTTTCCTCATTTGAAACCCAGGAAAGTGTAAAGAAATATCTACTTTATGTCAGGAATTAGCTATATATACATTTATGATTTATTTGCCAATTTTTACTTGTTTTTCCAATGCATGTAGTCCACAACAACAGCAACCTTTATTGATAAAACCAAGAGAAAAGGTGAGGATAGATATTGTTTGTCAAAAAAAGACAGGTACTAGAGAAAACAGAAGCAGATGGCAGCCTTTGTGGTGTAGAAGTCACAGAACCATCGCAGTGGGAGACAACACCTGCTCACAGGACTGCCTGGCCACCACTTAGTGTTCTCCCTAGCAACCTGTTCATCCTCCGGTGACATCACCAGGTTAAGTGGGTCTCAGGACTGGAGCTGTTATATGCTGAACAGCCATTTCACTGTTTTCTTCATGTCTAGGTAGGCATCAATCACAAATGACTCTGAAGGAAGGGAATGTAGCTCAGAGGACATTGAGTTTGAAGAGAAGAGTCAATAGCACAGGTGCTTCCCACTTCCCTTCTCAGCCTGTAACCAAATATGTGCAATCTGCAGTTTAACCTGTCCTCCGTCTGTGTGTCCTGCCCTCAGTCAGTGTGTCCTTCCCTCAGTCCTCTCAGTGTCCTGCTTTGAGTGTTTGCAGGTTATGTTGCTTTTAAAACAATATTTTTTTAAAAAAATTGCTTATCTTATTTAAAATGTGTAATTGCAGGCTTTCCGACCCAGCCAATTTGTTCCCAGAAATAACGACTCTGAGACTTCTTATGTATGAATAAATGTTGGCCTGGGCCAATAGCTTTGCCTCATTTCCACTAGCTCATCACTCAGTTATCCCGTTTAAACTACTCTTAAGTCATGCCACGTGGCTAGTGACCTCTCCTTGGGTTTCATGTGGCCATCATCCTCAGAGTTTGGGGTGGACCTCCAAGCATGAACCTTTCCCAGAATTCTCTCTCCAGCCCAGGACTCCCACCTCCAATTTCCTGCCTACGCAACAGTCCAACAACTTTTTTATCAACAGGCGATGCCGTATAGTACACCAGAGATTCTCTACAAAATGTAGTTATTACAGAGTTACTCCCTGTATGAAAAACCTCCTCAAATATGCTAAATGATATTTGTGGTACAACTGCTATTCAGATTTAATAAAAAGTAATGAAGTAAAAGTTACAGTGCGCTGATCACCTTGGCTGCAGTCATAAAGTCTCTTTGCAAAGGACTCACCAATCCTGCTCCAGTCACTTCATCTCGTTCTTTCCCTGATTTAATTTCCCATTGATACCCTTCTTTACTGAAACAAGTTTTCTAAACGTAAAGGTGTAGAAGAAAATGTCTGATCATTCTCTTCTCCCATGTTAACACTGAAGGCAAATACTCATCAACAGCTGGTATATATTGATGGCAAAAGTACAAGTAGGAACTCTTTTCCCAGTGTGTTCCTCCTTCAATATTTATAAAAACCCAAGTAGGACAACAACAACAAAAAATACACCACCTTGCAACCTAGAAAATACAGGACAGACCAAATTAGGAAGCTGTAATTCAAAAATAAAAAGAACCAGTTAGGGAAATAAGTTCCTTTTAAAACGTGTAGATGTTTAAGCTTGTAAGTTCTGGATTAGTTCTGAATTTGTTGAAGTATGCGATAGTCAAAATCCTGTGATGGTCTTGTGTGACACAATGTAATGTTTAAGTCATAAGGACATTGTCAACTCTAAGTGATGATTGATGGCCAGACCATCTGAAGGTAGAGGGGATCAAGACAGCATTGCTGCTCAGAGAATTTCAGGTCCTTGTGTGTTCTGAAGCAGTTCATGGATGCCTACAGGAATGGGTTTCAGGGCACAGAGCTGCACTGCCATGCATGCAAATAAGATCCCTATGTGTAGCCTGGAGCCTTTTACTCACATCTCCGTTGACCACCATCCTCCTTCTGTGTGTCCTGACAAGTTGTGCACTCTTTCATGCAGAGTTGTGGTACCAGCTGGTTTGCTGATGGTGACCATTATTCCCATGTCTTCAACTTCTTCATTGGTTTGTTTTCATATGACTCTGCTGTAATAAGCCAATGCAAACTTGGGAACTCAAAACAATGTAAAGTCATTTCCTTTCTCTTCTGGAGAAACAGGAATTGGAAAGGAGTTACCATAATTGAGAAAATGCCTCTATGAGATTGGTCTGTGGCGGAGGAAATATGGAGATAAAGTATGGAGCAGAGACTGAATGAAAGTCCATCTAGAGACTGCCCCACCTGGGGATCCATCCCCTATACAGTTGCCAAACCTGGCCACTATTGTGGATGCTGGGAAGTGCTTGCTGACAGGAGCCTGATATGTCTGTCTCCTGAGAGGCTCTACCAGAGCCTGACAAATACAGAGGTGGATGCTCACAACCAAGCACTGGACTGAGTGTGGGGTCCCTGATAGAGGAGTTGGAGAATGGACTGAAGGAGCTGAGGGGGGTTGCAGCCTCATGGGGTACCAACAGTGTCAACTGGCCAGACACACACACACACACACACACACACACACACACACACACACATACCCCGGAGCTCCCAGGGACTGAACTACCACCCAAAGAGTGCACATGGAGGGACCCATGGCTCTAGATGCATATGTGGCAGAGGATGGCCTTGTTGGACATCAGTGGAAGGAGCAGCCCTTGGTCCTGAGGGGATTCAATGTCCCAGTATAGGGAAATGCCAGAGTGGGAAGGCAGGAGTGGGTGGGTGGGTGGTGGAGAGGTAGGGGTAGGGGGAATGGGATAGGGGATTCCAGAGGAGAGACCTGGAAAGGGGATAACATTTGAAATGTAAATAAAGAAAATAGCCCCCAAAAATTTTTTTTACAAAAAGAAAAGAAAAAACAATTGGCCTGTGGCAACACTATGGGCTACTGTCTTGATTAATAATTATTGTCGGAGGGTTAGATCACAGTTGTGGGATCATCCTTGGACAGGTGGCACAGGGTAATGTAAGAAATCAGACTGAAAAAGCCAAGCAGAATGAGCCAGCATTCCATCATGGTCTTTGCTTCAGCACTGTGCTCTGTGTTTCTGCTTGAGTTCCTGTCCTGACTTTTCCTCATTATGAAGTATAAGCTACAAGCTGAAAACTTTTCCGTCCTAAGTTGCTTTTGATCATGGTCTTTATCACATCAATATAAATAAATAAACAAATGCATAAATAAATATCAGACTAAGACATTGTCTGGAGCACTAAATAATTTGCAATTACTTGCATGCAATATGTCAACATTTATGCCATGTATTATTAAGAGAACAAAGCTATGGGAACTCTTGACTCCTAATGCTTAGAGCTTATTTATAATAATATGTGAATTGGAGAGATAATTGTGAGGCTCTGGGAATGTCTTTTCCAAATCAATGAAACAATAAAAATGGGATTTTTAAACTTTCTTTCAAACTAGAAACCTTCTAAATCTAGTCTCTTTTATCATAGAGTGGATGGCTTAAGCCAATGTGGACCAGGGAGTGGCACTATTAGGGGGTGTGGCCATGTTGGAGTAGGTGTAGCCTTGTTGGAGGAAGTATGTTACTTTGAGGGTAGGCTTTGAGACCCTCCTCCTAGCTGTCTGGAAGTCAGTCTTCTATTGGCCTTCAGATGAAGATGTAAAACTCTCAGTACCATGCTTGCCTGGACACTACAATGCTTTCTGCCTTGAAGATAATGGACTAAACCTCTGAACCTGTAACCAGCCCCAGTTAAATGTTTGACTTTATAAGAGTTGTCATGGTCATGGTGTCTCTTCACAGCAATAAAAACCTAAGTAAGTAAGTAACTAAGAAAGTGAACCCTTCATTCTACCTCTCAACTGTCTACGTTTCCTTTTCACCAGGATGAATTGGCTCCTATTCTGTTTAATAAACAGCAGAATTCACTAGGGTGTCCCTACTTCACAGGGCTGCATTCACAATTGGAGCATAGACTGTACCCTCCAGTGATGCTCACTGTCTTCAGTGCCCATAGTGCCTGGAGGTCCATGTCTCATTTATAGTTTTAATAGTTTTATTTAGTCTTTGATAATTTCACACTTATCACAACTCATATTGATCATAGCCAGTGCCCCTCTAACTCTTCCCCATCCCTTAGCATATGCCCTTCCCACCTTTGTGTGCTTCATGATTTTTTTTATAATTCACTGTCTTAGTTACTGTTCTATTGCTGTAAAGAGACACCATGACCAGGCCTATTTATAAAAGAAAACAGTTGACTTGCTTTTAGTTTCAGAGTGTGAATCCATGATCCTCTTCATAGGTAACATGACCACTGGCAGGAAGACATAGTTCTGGAACCGTAGCTGAGAGCTCACATCTGATGTGCACGTTGCAACAGAGAGGGAGTGTGGGCAAGTGATGGGCTTTGGGAACTTGAAAGTTTCACTAACTGGGGAACAAGCATTCAAACATGTGAGCCTACAAGGGCCAAATGACCATATCTGCTTAGTCCAATTAGCATGGACAACTTACCAGTAGTCACACTCCCAGAGAAAAGTGACTCTCCTTCCCCTAGTAGCAATCTATTGTAGTTAGACATGGGGCCCTGAGAGCTACTTTACCCATCTATGCTGCAAATTCTACTGGCTTGACCCTCACAAGTCTTGAGCATCTATCTACAGCTGCTCTGAGGTCATGACTGCACAGCACTCCTCCCCATCCTCCAGCTCATGCAGTCTGTCTGTCCCTTCTTTCAATGTTCCCTGCCCTCTATGGAGGTTGAACTAGATACCCCATATAAGGCTGAGTGTCTAGCAGCCAGTTGTTCTCCGTATTTGACCAGTCATGAGCAGAAAGACACTTCTCTGATCAAAGTTGAGAGCAGCGCTGATCTACAAGAATGGACCCAAACACTGAAAAGACAGTTTGACAATAAGTCTCTTTATGGAAATGACAGGAGTAGGTTCTCCTGACCCCTGGGCTTCTGAGCTCTCCAGCCATGAGCTTTTGAACAGGTTAAAGTCCCAGGCATGGCGTCTCTCGTAAGTAGTAGGTCTTACATTTAATCATGAGACAGTTGGCTACTTCCATCGATGTCTCTTTGCCATTCTACCAGTGGGCACGTCTTACCTTGCAGGTCAGCATCACAGCAGGCTATGTCCACCAACAGGGAAGTCGACTGATGCCTTTTCTCATCCAGGGACTTGCGTAGCACCTTTGACCCCAAGAAAGCTAGGCAGCAGAAAGGAAGTTTCCAGATCATTTCCAACTTAATTCTCCTATATCCTGCCACACAGGCTTAGAGACGCGTCATCGTATTTTCTTATTGATCCAACTGCATGGAGCAAACAAATGCAAGCTTTTGGTGAGTACTGGGAAGACTCCCAATCCAACATCCAACCCAAATGGCTCAGTCTGAGCCTCGGAGTGCTAGTGACAAGGCTCGTTGTTATGGCAATTCCCTGGAAGAGAGATGAGTTATCTCTTCAGGCAGGGAAGAAATTATTGTGTCTATACAGGATTAGCAACTTCATGACATGGGAAAGTATAAATCTGAACCACAAATCAACTTTGTTTCATTTGTTATGCTAAAAACGAGACAAATCAGCTCCTCTTGACATAGCACAGATTTTTTTTTTGTCGTGAAGTATGAGAGTTGAACAAAAGCCTTCTAGTGAAGTGATCATAGTTTCAACACAAGGAGGAAAAAATTCTTAGTTTTTATCTGCCGAGTCTTACTCAGTGAAAGAGACAGTAAATGAGTTTTTGTCATTCCTGATTTTTCAGAACTCATAATTTAATACATTTGGTCAAATTTAGGAAAGAAATGCTGATGAGTTTTTGCTTAACTGATCCTGGCCACCAGGGAAACTGATTAGTTTACAGGGCCCTAGGGTAGGTAGGTATTAGTACTGGATACTGAGAACACGTGAGAGGAAGACTGAGTCATTGTGACCTTCCTGTCATAACTCACTATGAGGTTAAAATGAATCCGTGTGGTGTTATCCAAACCAATACTCATAAAGGTGTCAGAATCTCTACCGCCTCATGCAGCTCAGCTGTTTTTAAAATTCTCTTTCCAGTTACACGAGATGACAGCTAGAATAAAACAAAAGCCTTTGTTGGGGGCTGGTCTCCTGACTTTAGTGCAATTGTTAATACAGACACCCCAGGATGGCTAATGCTTTCCTGAAATCAAACATACGACATATTTGAAATGCATCACGTATTCCACAAAGCCATTATGCAAAACTCTTGAGTGACAATCAACAAAATGTACAGATTTTAAACTGTGCAGCAATTGGAAAACACGGAAGCTACAGGAGATTGCAAAACAGCACAAAACAGAAGTGGTTTATGCTTCCCAGACTCTCCTGCCTGTAGAAATGCTTTCGTAATAAATACAGAAGCTGAAAACTGCAGTTTGCATAACTGCCTCTTGTCAGGTTTTCTGGTTCCAACTCTACCTCTTTTTAAACACCCTGCATCCCTAGAAAGAAACGTATAATTCAAACGTTATTTTAAAGTGTGCTACAAAACTGCAGGGAACCAGCCTGTCTTTTCAGCTCTCCTCCTACTTTCAAGGCCAGCTCTGCTGAACCATCAAAATTCCACACAGTGTCTCTGATCTCCAGGGAAGCAGTCACATTGCGTTTGCCATGCACCCCTAGAAATAACTTAGTGTCTAGCAGGGAGCACCACGGTGCTCAGTGAACCTCAGTGTGATGGTTGTCCTAGAAGAAATGCTGCATTCATTTCCCACCTCTGTCCTAACAGAGTACCTCATATTGACTGCCTTAAGACAGCAGAAGCTTATTGCCTTACAATCTGGAGGTTTCAAGCTCAAAATAAAGGTGTCAGCAGGCCCATACTTCCTCAGAAACCTGGAGGAAGAATCATTTTTCTTATTTCTTTCCTCAGATTGCATGGCCATGATCAGCCTTGGTGTTCTGCTGCTAGGAAACTTACCCTCCAACTTCTGCCCCAGTCATCACAAGTCCCCCACATCTCTGTTTCTGTGTGGAGTGGGGGAAATAATATTTCTTCTCTTATAAGGATGCTTGGTTCTATTGACTTCAGGCCCTCTCTAAGAACTTCACTGAAACTTGAATGCATTTTCAAAGACAGTTTTCAAACAAAGTCTGTGGCTTTTGCAACATTTGTGTGTGTGTGTGTGTGTGTGTGTGTGTGTGTGTGTGTGTGTGTGTGAATACAATTCAACTGGTAATACAAGACACTCTTCATCTCGTTATTTTTATAATTGTCTTTGCCCCTAAGAATGTGCATCTACTACACACAGGAAACGCGGTGACTAAATGCTGCATCTATAAGTTAAAGTTTGAACTCTTTGGTAGCTAAAATGCAAAGGGAAGTCTGTTGTCCACATCACAGACTGGATCATCCACATCCCATTTGCGCTATTGGCAGCAGGGCAAGTCACTGAGAGATGGAACAAAGCACATGGAGGCAATGTGGCAACGTAACATGTTCTGAGACTTCCAATCAAGGATCTAGCAGAGTGAACAAACTTAATGACAAGGTCAAATGTCCAGTGGCAGGCAGCTAGACTAGAGAGGTAGCATCTCTCCCAGAGAAAACCTATGTAGGTATGACTCCTATCTCATGATGCCTTTCTAGAGATTTATAGGCAACCTTCCCACTCCCCTTTCCCCTCTCTACCTCCCCTCTTCCCACTGTCCCTTCTCTCCTCTCTTCTTTCTCTTCCACCATACTTTTCAGCCAAAAGTTCAGACACCACCTACCTACCTCCATGATGCTGCTGGGGTCCAGTAGTGGTGAGCTGGACTAAGAAGCACTTGTCCACTCCAAGGGGCCTGATTACTATAGGAGAGAACTTCTATAGGTTAGACTATATTAGCAATGGCATCAATGACTCAGCTTGTTCTGTTTTTGTATAATACTCAAGAAGGGTTCCCCACATAAAACAGACTGTCTGGTTCTCTGTAGCCCTTATCTGAAGACCTCATCCTGACACTCTCCTTGCTTCCCTATCTTGACATCAAATGTGGCATTTCAGGGACATAGTGTTAAGTGTCTTTTTTTCAGTGTCACTGAAGGATCTAAAAACATTGTCCCTGTTTGGTTCTATTGCTCTGATGAAGACTATGGACAAAAGTAACTTTGGAGGAGGGGGTTTATTTGCCTTACATGTCCCAGGTCGTATAGTCCATTGAGGGAATTCAAGGCAGGAACTCAAGAAACACCATGGAGGAATGCTGCTTACTGGCTTGTTCCCTTGAGATTGATCAGTTTGCTTTCATACACCACCAGGTCTGCCTGCCCAGAGGTGTTCCAAATACAGTGAACTAGGCCATCCCGTATCAATCATGAAGCAAGAAAATGGCCTATAGTTTGGTCATGCTGATGGTGACATTTTATCAATTGACGTTCTTCTTCCCAGGTAACTCTGGCTGGTGTTCCAGTTGACAAAATTAACTGGAATTGAGGCTAAGGCAGAAACCTATAAGCAGAAACAGAAACCATGGAAGGGAGTTGCTTACTAGCTTGCTTCCCATTAATGCCCAGCCTGCTTTCTTACACAACTCAGAACCACCTGCCCAGTGGTGGCACTGTCTACCAGGGCCTGGGCTTCCCTACATCAGTTATCAATCCAGAAATACCCATGGGATGGGCACAGGCCAGTCAAATGGAGGCGATTCCTCAATTGAATTTCTCCCTTCCAAAAGATTTGACTTTGTGTCAACATGACAAAACTAAGCGACATAACATTGAAGCAGAGGAAAGTCTAGAGCCATGGCCTCAGTTTCTTAGGGCGACAGATACAGTCTTACCAGATTTTCCCCAAAGAAATTTTCTAACCATCGAAAAAAGAATTTTTGTTATCATCTATTTGTGGGATGTACTTCAAATGGTGGATATTGAAATGTATGATTTGCCTTATTAATAAAGGTAATGGAAACATGATATAAGCTATGATACCCTCTAGAATTCACAGTGTGTCATACTTTACAGAGTTACAGAATGAGGCAAATATTAGGAAACATAAAGGTTAGCTCTGTGACAATCAAGGAGGATAAGATTTAGGCTAATTCGTGTGTAAAAATCAAAACATGAAGTACAATGAGTAAGTTCTTGTAGTCCTAAAAGAAAGAGGTTTTAAAAATGTTGTGTTTACATGTCAAAATAATTTAATTAAAGTAATATCCAGCCATTACTAGCTAGAATTATATTCATCTTTGGAAATCCTTAGATTTTAGGTATCCTGCTGTACTATATTGCCTGTACATATTTAATATGAGTTTTTTTAATGAAGTAAGTATTAAGATAGGATGATGTTTAAAGATAAAGTTAGTAGGTAATTAAGCATCAGTTACTTATACACTTAAATCCTGGGACACTCAGTGATTACTTATAGCTTGGTTACTCTGTCACAGTCTATGAAAGTCTCACGGGTGACAAATAATTCTCACATTTTCTTAGAATCCTCTTCCTCTGGATTTTGGAAAATCCAGAATTGTTTACAGGTGAGGGGAAACAGGATGTGGCCATGAAATTTACCAAACTTTTGATCCCAAAGTAAACTGAGCCCATGACCTGGGCTAGTTGATTACCAACCTGTCAAGGCATCATACCCTGGAGTCTTTCATGTCTACAGCTTTTGGTGAGTGAAATTCTGATGATTCAACTTGATTATCTCCCTGATTGGATCGAGAGGCACAGAGATTATGAAGCACTACTGTGATGTGTCCATGAGATGTGGTTCCAGAAACAGCCAGATGAGGGATCTGGCCCAAGCAATACTGTTTCTTAATTGGGTTTGGTTTGGTGTTTGGGGGGCACATGTATGTGTGTGTGTGTCTGTCTGTTTGTCTGTGTGCCTGTGTATGTGTGTGTGTATGTATGTGTCTGTGTGTATGTCTGTGTGTGTAAGTGTGTGTGTCTGTGTGTGTGTGTGTGTGTGTGTACACATTGGCAGTTGGGGTAAAGCAGAGCTTAGGTCATCTGTGTTTTCTAATTGGTTATCTTCAAAAGAAAAGTAAACTGTCACAGATCTTCCTGTGCATAGGAGCTTTCCAGAAGCAAGGTGCTTTGCTAACCTCTGATTCCCACTCTTCCAAGGCCACTGGAAGAGAAGGCTCTGCTTTAATCTTTTTGTTATATTTCAAAAGGTGAAGCCAAAGTCCTAGAGAGGCGTTCTTCAACCGTGAAACTGATGAGATGCATTTTATTAAATTACATTTCAAAGTGATGTAGAAATAATTTATAATTAGATTTTAAAGCCAACACTCTAAGGAAACGCAAGTCAGGAGCCAATGGGGAGGAGAGACTTGAGGATTGTCATCAGCAGCAGTGTGTTCCAGCTCATTAAGGTGCTGGCATTTTCCTTTCTGCTTTGAGTGGTCACTCTGATTAGAAGAAAACTTCAGTTTGTATTTTTCCCTCAGAACAATGAGTGGTGTGTCTAATATATAATAAGAAAAAGAAGATATGTTGCTATATATACAGGAATGTATCCATATGCAATATATTCTATTATCTATGTATACATGAATGTTTGCTTCTGTCATCCATATCTCCTATGACCATCAATGCAAGAACTACCTAGGCAAGAGTTAGAATAACAATAGGCAGGCATCTAGCGTTGGGCTTGTTTCAGCCTCTTTCTCATCTGCTCCCTAAAGAGGCCAAAGCAAGATGGTAGCAAAATCAGTATTGATTACGTCTAACATTTCATAATTGAATATGATTATTTTCCTTCACATTCTTAAGATTCTAGAGAGATTTACAGCACTGCTTTAGAGATGATATCTGGACAGAAAATAATGGCACTGCAATGCAGAGCAATTATAAGATAATACAAGATAACCACTTCTTAACTGGGTAGATGATAATAAAAACTGAAAGACATCAAAAAACTGAGAGCTGGCATGCATAAAAATTTTACAAGGTCACATAGGTAAAGTAGTGCCATGAATTTGAGATATATATATATATATACATACACATACATATATATATCCTGAAAGATTCATAAAAACATTTCAATTGCATAGACTGCTGACATCTCCTGGACTGAGCTAAAACATAGCCACTAACTAATTCATCTTACAGGAAATTTTCAGATGCTTGGTCTTGTGCTCCAAGTTTTTGTAGTTTTCTTTAAGCATGAAAATTTCCCACATTTGTATTGATCTTGTATTCTGGCTGCTTGCCTTATTACATACATAGGCTGGGTAGGTTTTACACCTACGTCTTCAGGGGCATCAGTCAAATCTGTTACCACTTGTATATAAAACACAAGGGACACATGTCTCATAAGACATTCCATACTCATTCTTAATTTCACAAGTCTATAATAAAGACTCAAATAGTCCCATATGAAGCTTGCAGCAGAGAGAGAAGGGGGCCTGGAATCAGTCCAAGCTCTGGTCTGGGAGCTCAGACAGATGGTTTTTCTACCTTGGAGTATCAGGTGCCTCCTGTAGAAAATGAGAACTGCAACATATATTGGCTATGGATTTACGTTAACACCTAACATAGTTGTATTATTATCAAAGAGTTGCACTGTTTTTGTTTTCTGTTTGTTTTTCACATTCAGATGTGAACTAAGAGGGTTCAAAGTATTTGCAGAAAGCATTGGGACTAGAAGAAACTTACCTGGATCCAGATATACCTATAGACAAGCTTTCTCCCTTCTACACAGTGTGTCTGAGCTACATTAGTTATAGACATCAGCACATTCAGTTACTTACAAATATCACCAACTCGGCTGAGTAAATGTTTCTGTAAAATTCTGAGGTGAGAATTCCAACTTTAAGAATTATAATTCTCAAAATAATCACTGTTCCTCCACCCTGCAGTCAGTGAATGGGTTTACTGGATAGAAGTTGGAAAAGTTTCCTTATGGGGGGAAAACAGCAGAGTCCTGGGAAAATGTCAGGGTTCACTGATTTTTTAAGGCCAGTTAGTGCATGCCAGCAAAATATGGAGAAGAGGAGAGCCACAGTGGAGACATCCTTCCTCCTAGAAATCCTCAAAACATGACTGCAGTAGAGTTTGGATCATCTTTGTTGTAACTTCAGAATAACCTTGAACTCAGCTAAAAATGTTCCTCTAGTTAAACTCCCCTGAGCTGACCACCAACACAGAGAAAGAAAAAAAGGTCACATGTGATGCCTACAGTATCCCCTCATTGGTGTGCAGAGAGAATTAGTATGATGAAACTCACTCGTGATATATTTTGAAACACACATAAGGCAGAGCAGTCACACAGAATGAAAAATCTATGTGCCAGACGCTGGACTTTTGCTACAAACACTCTATCTTGGTTAACTGAAGACGGTGATGTGAACACAGCATGGATGCTATGCAGCACTTCAGACTTGGAGCACCCTGACCATGATAGAAAACAGCAGGAGGACTCTGGCATGCTAAGGTTTTAAACAGTGCTTTGATGGTGGTGGACACCAAGCTGCTGTACCTGGCCGTTAAATTAAAATAACAACAACAACGAAAAAAAATAAAGATCAGAGCATACAGATCACTCCATAAGCCAGACACTGAGAACACTGTGAATAAAAGCAGACACTGCTAGGGATTTTCATCCCACAGTA
The DNA here is from genome assembly GCF_004785775.1 of Grammomys surdaster. Classification (NCBI taxonomy): domain Eukaryota; kingdom Metazoa; phylum Chordata; class Mammalia; order Rodentia; family Muridae; genus Grammomys; species Grammomys surdaster. The sequence goes on from NW_021604622.1 coordinate 25,873,492, forward strand.
CTGCTGAGCTGGAAGAAGTGAATGCCAGCTTTTACACCCAGACCTTCAGCCAGAAGTTCAGGCTGATGGCTGAGACTGCGAAGTGAGCAATAGCATCCTGAATTCAGAAGACAAAATATGAAATTCAGTGTTTACAAATCTGATTAAGAACTGAGAATGCTGCTGAGATTAATTATTTGAAGGCCACTTAGGTTTTTTGGTTGGTTGGTTGATTTGGTGTTTTGTTTTTGTTTTTGCCTTAAATGATAGAAATTTCAGTGTGGCTTTTAAAGAAAACACACACAAGGAACAAGTCCAGTCTCCTCAGAAACAACTTACTTCATCTAGTAGTAGAACACAGCAATTTAACTGTATAAAATGAACGATGCAGAGTAGAGGAAGCGGCCTGTTGAAGAGTGCAAGAACCATTATTATCGTTCGGCCGATATATCTGGTCCTCCTCCTCAAAACCAAGTTTGGAACTAATGATACAGACACAAGAAACACTGGCTTTAAAACTAAGAATCGGCTGGAGAGGTGGCTCAGTGGTAAGAGTACTGACTACTCTTCCAAAGGTCCTGAGTTTAATTCCCAGCAACCACAAGGTGGCTCACAATCATCTGTAATCTGTAACGGGATTTGATACCCTTTTCCGGTGTGTCTGAGGACAGCTACCCTTTTCCGGTGTGTCTGAGGACAGCAGCAGTGTGTGTACTCATACATAAAAGAGTAAATACATTACAAAAAAAAAAAGTTCGAGGGGAGCTAGCGAGTCAAGTGATTCTCAGGTCGCGTCTTGGAAACCCGTAGCCCTTGCAGCATGGCTGACCAACTGACTGAAGAGCAGATTGCAGAGTTCAAAGAAGCTTTCTCACTATTTGACAAGGACGCGGATGGGACAATAACAACAAAGGAGCTGGGGACAGTGATGAGGTCTCTGGGGCAGAATCCCACAGAGGCCGAGCTGCAGGACATGATCGATGAAGAAGATGCGGATGGTAATGGCACAGTTGACTTCCCTGAATTTCTGACGATGATGGCAAGAAAAATGAAAGACACAGTGAAGAAGAAATTAGAGAAGCATTCTGTGTGTTTGATAAGGATGGCAATGGCTATATTAGCGCAGCAGAGCTTCCCCACGTGATGACAAACCTCGGAGAGAAGTCAACAGATGAAGAGGCTGATGAAATGATCAGGGAAGCAGACATTGGTGGGGACGGTCAGGTAAACTACGAAGAGTTTGTACAAATGATGACAGCAGTGAAGTGAAGACACTGTACAGAATGTGTTATATTTCTTGTACAAAATTGTTTATTTGCCTTTTCTTTGTTTGTAACTTATCTGTATAAGGTTTCCCCCCTACTGTCAAAAAAAATATGCATGTATAGTAATTAGGACTTCATTCCTCCATGTTTTCTTCCCTTATCTTACTGTCATTGTCCTTCAACCTGATTTTAGAAAATTGATCAAGTAACATGTTACATGTGGCTTACTCTGGATCTACCTAAGCCCTTCTGCACATCTAAACTTAGATGGAGTTGGTCAAATGAGGGAACATCTGGGTTATGCCTTTTTTTAAAGTAGCTTTTAGGAACTGTCAGCATGTTGTTGTTGAAGTGTGGAGTTGTAACTCTGCGTGGACTGAGGACAGTCAACAATATGTACTTAAAAGTTGCACTATTGCAAAACGGGTGTTTTATCCAGGAACTCGGACACTATTTTTGGTACTGCTGGTACTGTACCAGAAACATTTTCTTTTGGTGTTACTTGCTTTTTAAACTTTGTTTAGCCACTTAAAGAAAATCTGCTTATGGCACAATTTGCCTCAAATCCATTCCAAGTTGTATATTTGTTTTCCAACAAAAAAAATTACAATTTAAAAACAAACAAACAAACCAAAAAAAAAAACTAAGAATCGTTGAAGATGAAGTTCTGGGCAAGTGTTTTCATTTTGTAAGGAAATATAAGATGAGAGATAAGTACAAGCACGCAGACACGACTGCTGTATGTATGGCGACAGTATGTGTGTACTATAGCATACTATCTAAGCAGCGCAGTATGCTGTACTTATTATGCATACAACTGTAAATACACCATGTACTTAACACATGACATTTTTATCAACACAGATCCATCATCTATCTATAACGTATCTGTCAATCACCTGTCTTCCATCTGTCTATACATTATTTACCAATTATCTATCTGCCATCTATTTATTCATCTGTCACCATCTGCTACCTTTTTATCTATCACCTATCTGCTATGTATCGTCTAATATCTACCATCAATCTACCACCCTGTCATATCTATCACCTATTTATAACTTACCAATCTACCTATTACCTGTCTTTTTCTGTCTCATCTATCATCCATCTGTCTGTCCAACCATCCATCCAAGTATCTGTTTATATCTGTCTGTCTGTCTGTCTACCATCTCCAAAATATAATTCAGGAAGTTTAACATCCAAATCCATATTTAAGTCTGTTATCCTACTTGATTTCTAAAAAGAATCATTATCATGAGCTCTGTGAGTTTCGTAGAAACTTTTCAAACAAACAAAAAAAGTGTGTTTCAACAGACGTTTTGATGTGATAGCCTACAAAAGAACACAAAGAATTCTCCCTTTAAAAAAAGAAAATAACTTCCTCGTGCAATGTATCCTGTTAGTGTTTTAAATTGCAAGGGTTGCCACAATAAAGTACCACAATTTAGTGGGTTTAAAGAATCTCATATGTTGCCCCCCAGTTCATGATTTTGCAAGTCTGCTATTAGGTGTAGGCTGGTTGCCTTCATCACAGAACTTTGAGGGTGGGGCTCCCCCAGGCTCCCTGCTGGACCTGCATTTGAGATAAGACAGCTACACAGCAGAACACCATCTCCCGTGTCATTTGGTATCTTCTCTGCTTATGTCTGGGTCTACATTACCACTTATACTTTAGTCAAATTGTACTAGGACCCATTCTAATGTCTTCATCTTAACTGTATTCTGGGAAGATGCTCTCTAAATGAGGCTGCATTTCACTGTGTCACCAGTCCCATCCCGGGTCCTCATGCCCATGCTGACTACTTGCTTTCACATTTCTTTAACATTACTCAATGTTATACTTAAGTTTGGTATAGTCACTTGAATGAGAATGGTCCCTGCAAGCTAATATATCTGAACACTTGGTCCCCAGTTGGTGGAACTGTTTGGGAAGGATTTAGAAGTATGGCCTTTTTAGAGGTGGCATATCACTGGTGGAGACCTATGAAGTTTCAAAATTCCATGCCATTCACTGTTATCCCTTTCTGCCTCTTGCTTGTGGGTCATGGTGAAAGCTCTCAGCTATTGTTTTAGTGCCATACCCACGTGCCTTCCTGCCTGCCTGTCGCCATTCTCCCTGCTATGATGGTTATGGACTTTAACCCTCTAAAACAGTGGGCCACTACTAGAACGTTTCTTCTATACATTGCCTTGGTCATGCTGTCTTATCCCAGCAACAGAATGCCAACTAAGACATCTAGTCTTGTATATTATCAGCAACAGTATCTGTTCCCCAGAATCGGTTTCTTGGAGACCAAAACTGTTCCCAGTTTTCTTGTCTTCCTATCCCCCATATGGAGCCCTTTGAACTCTGCCTTAACAGTTCAGCTGTTCATATGCTGACAGATTCCATCGGCAGTCTCTGCACTGTCCTCTTCAATGACTCGGAACCAGGCCAGCTGCCACTTCAGCCACAGGAACTCCTGCCATGTGATCTGGCCAAAGCATTTTAACACATCTACTTTGGATCCTTCTGCTGCCCTTGGTGGTGATCCTTGAGACTTCTCTAATGTCTACAACTACTGCTTCCTTCTCTCAAAGTTCTTACATGTCATTCCTCAGTATCTACATTGAGGATGGGAGTGAATGCTTCGGTATACAACATGTAACCCAGAAGCAGCTATGGTTTTCCTTGAAATGACAACAGAGTTAGGGATGCTTTGTAGAAAAAAAAATATCAGTAATAACGTGGGAAAGTTTATGTTTATTCGGTTCCAATGAATTAGTTGTGAGGGAGCCCTACTGCAGCCCAGGTATCTGTCTTTAGCAACTCACAGCATAGTTCATAGCACACTCACCATATAGGGTCAAAGACGTGTCCTCCACTCGACTGGTTTTAATGCTGTCTGGGGAAGACTAGTATTGGGACATATTAGAATCATATAAAAACATGAGGAGAAGTATTATTAGACAGCCTTCCTTTTCTCAAATTAATGAAATTGTTAATACAGTAAAAGTATGATATATTTTGATAGAGGAGATCCAGCTGGTGGGGAAGATTGTTTTCTGTATATTTAATGTGGTCTTACATTCCCAGAAAATGGATTTAAAATATGTATTATACCATGCTGAGAAAGGAAATCTACTTGTCTGTCAGTGATATACATTCTTGGTATTTGCCAGACAGATTCTTGGGGACAAATGATAATACATTCAGGCAGGCAAAATCACATTAAATAATTCTACCAAATAATTGCAATGAATTTATAGCAGATTAGAATCAAGAATCACATTAGCTGAAACATTAAATTATGATGCAGGCTCCATTTTACTTAATACTCATTTGAACAGAAAAAGAATTCAGTTACTGGGATCTTAAAATAACATCAGCTTGTCTGGTTTGGAGATGTACAGAAATAACGAATGTGCCTGTTTTTGTTCTTTCTACTTAAGTGTGTATTAGATTAAATTTCCATTTGACCTACTCCATCAGTAAATTCATAAATCCAGGGATACGTCCCACGGACAACCATTAGGCTGGATTCCTTAATTCAAAATGTTGACTAAGATAAAGAGGAAAGAAAGAAAAGAGGATATATGTTATTCTCCCTCAAGCAGGTCACAAAATGGAGAAAGGCTGGAACTTCCCAGGGAAAAACAGGTCTCAGTTAAGTGTCCAGTCCACAGCGCAGCACATCCTCAGGGAAGACGGGATACCCATCCAGTGTTCATTCTGCAGTGCTAACGACAGGACAGCTGGGTGGTGCTAGTCTTAATCTTAATCTATTTTGTTGCTGCTAACTGAGAACATAGAATTTGTGTGTATGTTTACTCGCACATGTGCCAAAATGAATAGGAGTGATTTTAATTCTATGAGTGTGGTAGAAGGGGCTGGGGAGAAAGAGGAAGACAGAAAGAGAGAAAGAGAGAGAGATTATAATATGTACATAGAATTATATACAGAATTCAGGGCTTTGTGCATGACCTCAGTGACTTAGTTAGGTTTGCTGCTGCTGCAACAAAACACAGTGACCAAAAAGCAGTTGGGGAGGAAATAGTTTACTCACCTTACACTTTCAGAACATAGTCCATCATTGGAGGAAGTCAGAACAGGAATTCAAACAAGGGTGGGACTTGGAGGCAGGAACTGATGCAGAGGCCATGGATGTGTTACTGTGTATAGCTTGCTTCCCTTGGCTTGCTCAGCCTGCTTTCTTATAGAATGCAGAACTACCAGCTCAGGAATGACACCACCCACAATAGGCTGGGCCCTCCTCTATTGATCACCAATTGAGAATATGCCTTACAGCTGGATCTCATGGAAGGGTTTCCTCAACTGAGGCGCCTTCCTCTTTGATGACTTCCACTTGTGTCAAGTTGACACGCAAACCCAGCCAGTAATGGAAACGTATCTTTGATTTACACTTTTCCATCTTAAAATATATGCATTAGAAAGCTTTCATATTTACCTTTAAACTAGCCTTCCAAATTCCTTTGTTTTAAACCTTTGGAATGGAAAGCAAATGAGAGGTTATGACAGATCTCAGGCAGCAGTTAGTTGATCTCTATCCAGTTATAAATTGTAATACTTAATTGATTGCAAACAGATTTTTATTTGAGTATTATTTAAAATTATAATCAGTCCAATTCATTCTCAATAGCAACTTAGTTTCAAATATTCCATCAGTTACTTTGATAGACACTGATACAGAGGCTTCTGGGGAGCGGTGGTGTGAATCTTTCCTAAACTGGGAGCAATTTAAAATAGTCTCACTAATCTCTATACAGTCATTTCTCATTCTGTACTAGAAATTCTCAAATAGTTATTATTCACAAAAAAAGTAGTTCTGTCATGCAAACGATGGGCTTTATAAAACAGGAACCCTTGATGACAGTTTTGCCTGTAAAAAATTTTAAAAATCATTTGCTCGTAGAAACAAATATGAAACTAATCAAGACATTAAGGTGCACTTTACTTAGACCAATATGTCTTATGTGTAGAACTTAAATGTCCTGTGAAGTTCGTTCCTACTGACTCCAGAGATACACTGAGGCTTTACAACCTGACTCTTCTCCTATCATTACCATTCTTGGTGAAACAGTCAAACTCTTACTGCTGTAGACATGACATGCTTTGTGATACCCACCAGAATGCCTTAGATCTTTGCTTATTTCCCAGGATATACTGTCTCTTTTATTTATCTCTCCCCTTGTTTCTCTACAAGAATACAGAAAGTGTTCATGAGTTCATGTCTCTAAAACCCAGACATAGAGTGAGGTGTGTATGTGCAGTGGAGTCAAAAGTGAATAAAACTGGGTTTGTACCCTCCAGGAGGCCACAGACAGTTAAAGCCAACAGGCACATGGGACTGTCAACATCACAGGGGATGGTACATGTGCAGTAGGAACTACTTGGTAACTGAGTGATGAACAAGCTATGGGGCTGAATCCTTGATAGTAAACAGTTGCCCGTGTGACCAGAAGAAATGAGGAGACAAAAGGGTTGCTAATCCTAGAAATTAGTTCTGTGTGTGTGTCTGTCTGTCTGTCTGTCTTTGTCTCTCTGTCTCTCTGTCTCCTCTCTCTCTCTCTCAATCTCTCTCTCTCTCTCTCTCTCTCTCTCTCTCTTTCTCTCTCTCTCTCTCTCTTTCTTTCTCCTTTCCTTTCCTATCTCCCAGTCTTCATCCCATTCAGGAATCAAGGGAAATCTATCAATGTGGAATGTAGTGACCACAAACCACATATTCTCAGAACTGTGCTGGTAACTTCTCTTTTTAAAACAGTAGTAACCAAACACATCTGTAGCTTCACCACTTTTTGTGGCAAAACAAAGTATGATTTCAAGTTGCTACTAGTTTATTAACTGTCAATACTGGAGAATTTAGACATTCTCTCCAACATTGACAATTAGTAATGAGGTTGGTTCTGGTCAACCCTGCCTCATCACTATACTCGAACAACTACCTTATCGTCAGAAATATGAACCCTCACCTCCAGTTTGAGTGCTTTTTTCCAAAGCTTTTTACAGTGGTCAGGGGTTGGCTACTTTACCACATTAGGATTTCTAGCTGAGAATAGTGGAGTCTCCTGGAAACTGATTGATGTGGTGACAGCAAAAGGTTCACAGATCTGGCATTTAAATCATAGAGAACAAAACCCTTTCCCCTGCTTTGATGAGTTCAATGACATTGCTGATTAGAACAACTGAAGGGTAAGTTCGTGCAAAATAGATTATTAGATGTAGACTTGGGGAAAAAAAAACACATGGAGATGGCAAAGGCCACCCTCTGTGACAGCTTCCTCCACAGCCTGAAGCAGATAGGACAGTATGATGTAGGCAGAGAGAAAACCCTTCCCAGAGAAGAAGACATGGGCTAGGAAGCTGGCAGTACAAGCCGTAAACAGCTTCCAAAAACCTGTATGCAGAGAAGCCAGAGAGCCTGTTTGAGTAATTAATCCCTAAGAATATAATTACTCTAAATCTTATCCTGGAGAACAGGTACCTGCACTGATATTTGCATCTGCAAAGAAATCAGTGCTATGCCTGGAGCTTCAGAGATAATTAGGGACCAAAACATAGTGCTGGTTTCAAACCTCAACCCCAGGTGCTCACCCTCTTACTGCAGAAACAACTGTAGATGAGATTTCAATAAGAGGGGATCGATCTTTAATCACAGTTGACTTTGAGCTGTAACGGGGTTCAAATACTGTTGGGCAAAGTATGTACAGAAACAACCTTTCCGTGTGCTTTTCTTGGAAGAACTAAGGTGAGGCATCAAAGTTCTGATGCTCCAACACCAAGGACAAGCTGGAGATGCAAACTGAGAAAAAGAAAGACAAGTGTGTGAACAATTCCAAACCATGCACAACAAAGGGCATAAACTGACTGGCTTAAAGTCAACCCAAACTAGTAGCTCACCGAAGGCAACAGGGCGAGTGTGTTCCTAGAGATCATGCCAGTGGGACAGAGACAAAGAACTGATGCCAGGCAGTGGAAGAAAAGACTAAGCAAAGGAACAGAAGAAAATTGAATGAGCAGTGGTTATGAGAAGTAGGTTTCAGGGAGGCAGGCGAGTGGCAGGAGAGCCTGCTGAGCAGATGAGAGAATGTGGGCCCAGTTCTTCTAAACCAGGGAGAAAGGCACTTCCTGGCCTCAGAGAGAAAATGAGTGCCAAGTAGATATTGAAGGAGATAGACATAAAGAGATAAACATTAAAGACTGATAATAGATGAGTGGAAGACAGACAGACAGATAGATGATAGATAGATAGATAGATAGATAGATAGATAGATAGATAGATAGACAGATAGATGATAGATAGATAGACAGACAGACAGATAGATAGACAGATAGACAGACAGACAGACATAATGATGGTTGAATTTGAAGAGCTGAGTTTTGACATTTTGGAATCCTGGGGAAACCTACTGGGGACTCAAGTATAAGTCACAGCTGGATTACAGAAGCATCTAAAAAAATAGTCACCTTTCTTGGGATGAAGTGAATCTTTGCTCTTTTAGTGGTTTTGCCTGTTTGAAAGAAACTCACCCACATAACTCAAATGCCACAAATTTAAATGGTAATCTCTGTGGATGGATAGAGATAGATAGATAGATAGATAGATAGATAGATAGATAGATAGATAGATA
>NW_021604622.1:25882377-25910367 GCF_004785775.1 Grammomys surdaster
ATAGATAGATAGATAGATAGATAGATAGATAGATAGATAGATAGATAAGTATATAAGGAAATACCACCTTCAGAGTAACATGAGACTAAAAGTCTGGCAGCACCCAAGCTGACATGTGACATTAATTATCATGGTGCTCCTACACAGAACTCTAAGCATTAAAATGCAGAAGAGACAAACAGCTTGGGACTTGGTAAACATGATAGAAGAAAATGAAAGGAAGTTATGTCATACCACAGAAGAGGTGATGTTTGAAAGCTGGAGGCCAATATGTGGCACTGTTACACGAAGCAATTGTTCAGCATGTAACATATTACAGGAAATTATAGATTCTCAGTGAGGAATTTAAATTACGAATTTGGAATGAAAAGTAAATAGGATGAATTTTCAGGAGAGATGACAAAGAACTTTAGTCAATGTATAAGCTTAATTCTGTATGAAGACTTTAAAGTCTCATTAAAGTGATTAGTTTAGGGGGACAGCTTTAGAGAACTTGCAGAAGGACAGTGAGTACATTTTTCATCCTGTTCTCAGTTTGAAATCTCCTGAATACAAATTCAGTAGCCTTCAAGTTTGAAATCAATGCTTCCCTTGTTCCTCCTCCTCTTATTCATATTTACCCATCCCAACTTTCTTAATATTTCATGGAAAAGGAATTTTTCAAGTCACAGTCAGGACTGTCAGGGCTGTTCTCAAACAAGTGCCCACTCCTAATAAGCCAAACACACTAGGCAGAAGCTTCCAAGTGTGGACAGACATGAACATAAGAGATCCAAAGCAGTAATACAGAGGCTGATGCTGAGAAGCCTCCTCATTCTTAGGGAGGAGTATAAGAGGGGCTGAAAGAAGCTGTAGAAGGGTAGAATTGTCCATGTAACTTTCTGTGATGTGTTTATCTACCTTGTCCTATGTCAAGTCACTAGCTTACAAAGCATTAGAACATCTGACAACTGGACCATGTAAGTGGTCCAAGCTGATCTCAAGAGACTACAAACATCAGAGCTTATTATGCCAAAGACACCCTGGAATAGTCTCTTCAGGAAGCTGCACCCACTGTTCAGGAAGACCTGAATTGATGGAGGAGGTCACAGTACAGGAAGCTGCATGTGGAGCACAGGTCACCCCATATCCTCTTGAGATTCTCAAACATTGTCCTTAGAACTACTGGTCCTGAGATGCCCAGCCATCATTGCACCCGAGTTTCGCTCTGAGCCTCACTTCAAAGAATAGTCCGTAGGCTTTCTATAAAACATTACAGAAGCGATTTGACCACATCCTGAATTGTTTTTACAGGAAATCCAGGGCAAATAATTGCATTTCCCATGTGCCTGGTTAGTCCAAACACATTTCAGACTACTTTTCTGTCTGATTCAGGTATCCTTGGTAGATTAGTATCCATGGAAACATGAAGTTTTACATCTGCAAATAGTCTCTTTAAGCAGCTAAAGTAGCAAAGATTGTTGGAGCCTGTCTGATCCACTGGTCATAAATACTTGCAATTTGGTCATATTTGAAGAGTGTTTTGGATTTATGAAAATATGTGAACAAAATTGCTTTTGGACTAAAACCAAACATTACAGACTTTATCTAAAAAGATAAGTGTAGAGAAGGAAAATTTAAAACTGGAACAGGAAATAAAAATATAGCTATGTGGGTTTTAAAATTAAAGTATCAGTTGTACTGAAAATAACTAGTCTATTGCTCTCTCTCTACAGCTCTGTGTGAACACGACGTTCTCTGCCGTACTTACCCAGCTTCTAGACTGTGAGAGCTCAATAGAAAACTAATAATGCCATTTGATTGGCTGTTACTGCTATGGCCACAGGACCACAAGCACGCACCATAGGGTGCGGGTGTGTCTTTTGCTTTTACTCCTCTTTTACTTAGTTTGTTTTCAAGGTTCATTTGTGTTGTAGGATGTGCATAGACTTGTTTATTTTTGTTTTTCTTTGGAGTAAATAGTCCACATTTTACTTGCTTCTTATCATCAATTTATGATAACCAATGAAGGATGGCGTTTTTATAACAACATTATTAAGAAATACTGTTATCTAGAGTTTGTCTAAATACATATACACAACCTGGTAACTCTGTATAGTGTCATTTCTGTGTATGTTTTCAAGGTTGACCATTTGGTCATTTTGTCTTTGGATGTTTTGATTGTAAACATATAAACCTGGAAGTACATGAGGAAGAAAATTCTAACTTATCTCAAGTGACATATTTCTGTAAATAAAAGTAGAGTTGCCTCTGAAACGTGGCAAAAATAACACCCCTCTCTAATATATTTTAAATTCATTCCTAACAAAAATAAACTACAGAAAGACAATGTTTAATTTATGCTGATGAAACTCACTTTGCATGAGGTCAAGTTACAAGGTGATTTGCTTAAGTGGCAGAATTAGATTTGTTTTTTCAGGTATTTGGTACAAGCTTTCTCCAGAATTTAGAAATCTTCAGGCATGCATTATATTCACATTTGAAATTTACCATATAAGGAGAATGCAATCATGGAGAGAAAAGAGGACTCACTTTCTTATTTTCCCTTCACAGAGGCAGGCCGAGAGAACGTAGCTGGAGAGCTCCTTTCATACAACAGAGGTGGTGCTGACACAACAGGACCAAAACTACCCATAGATTCCTGCTGAGGCTACTCCACTTAGCCCTCAATGGAAAAGAGGACAATCTCAAACACTATGTGACTTAACCAAGACCTGCACCAGGCACGGGGTCTTGAGCCCATCCCTCCTCACACAGAGAACAATCAGCTTGCACACAAGTAGGTGCTGCCCCGTACCTGATTCAGAGCATCCATGTTGTCCACATCTGGATTCTACCTGTATCATTTTGCTAGGCAATTCCAGACTACCCAGTTCCCATCCATCAATATCCTAGGTAGATGGAATCACAGAGCTGAAAATCTGCCTCTTGCTGATGGGAATAAGACTACCAAGTGTCCCCATTTTTGTGACTGTGACTGCACTGGGATAGACATGCTGCATCGTTCTCACGATCACCTAAGAAGGAGGGTGTTACTAGACTCACATTAGGGGATAGAAGTTTACATAAAATTCCACAATTCTAGGGAATGGGGATTTTTCAGAAAATATTCTGATTTGGGGCTCTTGACATCATGACTTTCTTTCAGTACACTCATTTCCCCCAATCCTCAGGCACCTTCTTGGACCTCTGTACCCCTAACTCTCCCTGCATGATTTATTAGTGTTTTTGTCTGCTCTAAAGCAAGGTCCAAGCACAGTTCCTCCCTTTGGGGCCCTTACTCCTGGCGAAAGTTCCAACAATTTAGCTTCACAGGGGACTTAAAGGACCTCCATTGGAAAAGCCTTCCAGGGCCTGCTCACTAGTCTGCAGATAAATCATAAACACCTCGGCCTGAGATTCAGCATGAGGCCCCTGTCTAAGTGCCTTGGACATCTCAAGGCTCCAAAGAGGCTCAGGCAGAGTTGGCGGTCTTCTGACTTCTCATAGTCTTTCCTGACCTTCAGATCCAGCCCACTCCTTTAAGGTGAATCTTAAACTCCACACCATCATGTCATTTTCCTGATCTCCTTGAAAGCACTGGGCTCTGCTATATTCCAAAGCCCTTGGCTATTAACCTGGCATCACTTCTGCGGTCTATCACTCTTAGGTGGAACTTTCTGCCTCATTAACTGTCTTGTAGTGTGATTATAACACAGGCTCCAGGCGGCTTCTGGCACAGGTCTTTGAACTTCATGAACACTTACACACTTTGTCGTATAAACTGATACTTGGTCTTTTGCTCTCTGAGCTAAATATTATTTGATCTCTTTCCAAGGCTTCTCACTTGGTTCTGCCAACAGGGAGCTGCAGAGAAAGGAACAGCCAGGACCCCACAGGTGTCCTCTCAGTGAGCATGTCCTCCTGCCTCCATCTTCACCTGGTCAAGATGCTTTATTTGCAGCCACTGCTTTTCGAAGCCAGGTTCTAAACTTCAGAAATCCATCGCCCAGCTCCTTCCATACTGTCACTTCCTGAAATGTCCATTACCCACACAATCACGTCTCTGAGCTTTTCAATGCTGTGGTTCTTCATCACCTGTGGTTAGATTCTTATTGATCTTGATTACAGCCTTGAAAACTCCAGGCTTATTGCCTCAAAGTAGAGGGGCCAATGGGAGAGTGGTAGAGCCAGGGAGAAAGTGGCAGGATCTTGATTGGTCCAGTCTGCCAACATTACTTCCTGTACTTAGGACAGCTCAATTAACATCATTTCTGGCCCCTGTGGTCATTGAGTATCCACCTGTGATCAGAAACCACCATCTTGCTGTTTACTGTGTGACCATTATTTTAATTTCTGCTGTCTTTGACTCCTTTTGAGGTCAGTCTACAGTACTTTTTCTAGCTTGAACTTACAGCTAAAAACTCAGTTTGAGACATATCAAATGTACTAAAGACTACTCTGGCAAGAGTCTGGTTAGCAAGAATGCCATCCTTGCATCTGTCCTCAGGCTTTGTCTCCAGATGCCTGCTAGGATTTACTAAGGGTAAGCACATAGACACTGAGTGTCTATAATACAGAAGCAAAGAATTTCAGTTGGAGTTGCCTCTATCTCACCCCCCATCTTTATTTTGTTTCTGAAACAACACCTCCTCCTCCAAACCTGTGTCACCCTGATGTTCTGTGTCATGTTGTCCCAAATATATCCCATCAGAAATATAACTGCCCATCAAAATGTTGGACAAGAACAAGCCACACTAAAACAAAGAAGGTTGATTATTTTACTTTGGAGAGCCTAACTGGTTATCAATCAGAGTCATAAAATTAAATAGATCCCACTCCACATACCATTGGACTGCAAAAATTATGCTGTCCATGGATCTAGAATTTTCTGTCACTGTTTGAGAACTTATATGTGTGACATGACCACAAGATGGGCTACTCAATTGTATATACTCTTGGCCTTGGAATTCAATTCAGAACTCAACTTTTCAATTGTCTGAATGCTTGCTCACATGGGAAGAGGAAAATATTTATGGCCATGTAGCTTCCAAACTCATCAATAACCTAGTGTCCTTGTTCAGACACTACTGTCTCTCTAGGGCCAACCCTTCCTGCTTCTATCCTGGCAGAAGTACAGATCTACTGGAGAAGAAGGCAGAACTTCCATCCTCTTCTGCTCTGCCTCCTCCCACAGGAAGATGACCCACTCTGACTTGCATTGCACTAACCTATAATGGTTTTGCTGTTCTAAGTCCTCAGGGTGGTGAGTGTGTCCTTTAATAGAAGACATTTCTATGGAGTAAGCATAAGTGATCCACGTTTCGTTTTCTTTAACATTTCTAAGGAGAAGCTATGAAGGAGTTTGGCAAAGTGTCTCTGAGAGCATCACCTGACCATGATACTGTCACCTGCCTACAGAGTTTGTAGGTTGAGAAAAGAGGGAAAGGAAAGAGACTACAAGGGAAACAAGAAGAACAACAGTCAAGTTGCAAGTGAGTTAAGGAACACTTACAGTGATCCATGCATCTGGCTGCAAAAATCACTAAAGAAAGACAAGATGCAGACCTTCTAAATGTGGAGATGGGAAGCACAGAAAATAGCAAGGTAAAAGTGTCTCCAAAGCAAGAACAAGTCATTCATGAAATCCAGTCTCCAGTAGCAGAAATACTCAACCGAGAGTCCAAAGGCCACTAGAGATGCTGGCTTCAGCCTCAAACAATGACCATGAGGAAAAGAAGAGTGATGGGCCATACTGGACTTCTGTTGGTAATAGGCTGGGACATGTTATGTTACAGACAGCAACATCTTGTCTTTTGCCTACCATGAGCATGTGCATCATAAATATTCAATAGTTTACATCAAATGATGGTATGGATAAAGTTATTTCTATGTTCTGTTTTGCACATGTTCATGTGGTACGTGTGTGTTCACATGTGTGGGGGCATATTTTTGTACACAGATACACTGGCATGGATGAACACATGTTTTGAAGGCCCAATATTGATATTGTCTTTCTGAATGCTTCTCCACCTTATCTATTGAAGCAGGGACTCTCAATAAACCTGAAGCTTGCAGTTATGGCTAGTCTAGATGGATAACCAGCTTGCTCTGGAGATTTGCTATCTCTGCCACCTGTGTACTAGAATTAAAGGTATGTGGTAACATCCACTAGACTTTTATATGGGTTCTGGGGATCTGAACTCTGGTCCTCAGACTTGCATACACGTTGTTTACCTGCCGAGCCATTTAGAGTCTAAATTCAAAGTTCCTTACGTTTGGGTCGGATAGGCCTACATTTGGGGAGGGGGGGCTATTGAGCATTTCCCATAAACAGTGATAGTAAGAAACATATTGGAAATGCTCATGCTATATGTAATTTCTTGCACATGAATTCTCTCTGCAATGTAAGACAAATATATTTCACTCCTATGCTACTCAGCCAGAATCCAAGAGAGTAAGAAGACCGGTCTGCAGAGCACGGGGCTGTGTAGTGCTCTTCCTCACGGTGAGCTGGTTTTGAATACTGTTGGGTACTTAGAACTCTTTATGTCAATGCAAGAAAACTTTTTTCAAAAGATAAAAGGAAGAAAACAACTACAAAGTCATTAAAAACTGTCTAACATGCAAGCCCAGCGCTGCAATGGAATCTGACAGCTGAACTTTATAAAAAAGAATGAGCTAACTTTACCTGGTGAAGTTATTGCTTGTAAAGGTTGATTCAGCTAAAAATCCTTTATCAAAATGGCAGTTGATAAGGTTGTAATATCAAAAATAAATTAAGAAATAATCTCTGTACTTTAAAAGAAATGGCTGAACCAGAGTCTAAACCCCAACATGTGATTATTTCTCATGAGGAAGCTCTAGTCCTCTCCTACCTTTTGCATTACAGCCCGAAGAACCCCCTTCTTGGTGACATGAAAACACCCCACGTTGGTGGGATAAGAGTCGCTGTCCACCTGAGGGCAGCCCAGACACTAGTAGCCTTTTAAGGCCTGAGAACAGGAGCTGAAAAAGAACAGTCAGTGACCCCAGAACATACACACTGGTCTAGATAACACCTGCAGTTTTCTTCACTCAGTTAAAGTCATAAAAAAACACACAGAGTATTATTTCCATGCCTGAAACATCACAGAAACACTGTCCCATAGTCCAGTTCTGGGAACCTCTTCATGAAGCATAGACACTACAGCCACAGAAGTCAGAAGAGCCCAGCCTGCACCCAGGTGGGTAGGAAACTGCCGCGTTTTACATCTTTACTGTAGACTCTTCCAATGAGCGCACACATTTTGCTGAGTGCATGGCACGTGTTGATTACAGCACAATGAAACATCAAATCAGTATTAACCACGAAGTTAACTCCCAGCTGATTAGCTCTTCTTGTTCAAATCATCAACAGTTTTACAAAGCTGTGAACCCTGAACTGGAAGAATGTTGTGAGGTTACCAAGCTGCTTTTTGTAATGGCTCTTTGAGAATGTGGGTAACCTGAGATGCTTATTCTCAGTGTATCACATCCTTACAATGAGTTTTAAACTACTGAAATGTCTTAAAACAAAAATGTCATTTTCTGTTCCCCACCCCCTCATTTTGCTTAAAACTGTAGACTCCACCCAATGTAGTTGTCTTTGGCTACTTTATAGGTTCTTATTTTTCCACCCTTCTCCACCCTTTTTCTGCCCTTTTAAACCCCTAACACTAGATAAGATAGAAAAAGAACAGAGGAAAAGAAAAATATCTCTGAATAAAGTCAAGTGTCAGAAAGTTGACAACATTATTCTTAGACTACTTACTGCTGAGTAGGGGTGTCAAGTTCCTTGGGGCAAGTTTGATCTTTGCCATTAACGTATCTAATATCTTCTTGTTTCTTCTTTGTCCACAAATTCTTAACAAATTGCAACTAACAACAAACAATCAACAACCCATACTGCTTCTTGAAATCCTAGCATTTATATATCCTCTGAAGTGTCCCCAGAATTCTAAACATCACACTATTACAGAAACTATCTGCAGCTGCAAGATCATGCCCATGCCAGAGCTTGAGGAAAATCATAGTCAGCTGCTGTGGACAATCTTGACCAGCCCCATATTCTACACTTGGGATTAAAACAAAAACATTCTTATACTATTTCTGTGTTTTTTTTAAAGGAACCAAAATTCCTAAATTGTCCCTACAACCCAATGTAAAGATATAACCCATGGCTATAACATTCTCCACTACAATGATCAGTTGAACCATTTATTAAAAATGTATATTAGAGATGGAGAGGTAATTCCAACATTAGGAGTATTAGCTGCGCTCCCAGAGGACCCAGATTTGATTCCTATAACCCATATCATAGTTCATAACTGTCTATAACTACAGATCCAGAAGATCAGATGCCCTCTCCTGGCCTCCATGGACAGCAGGGACACATTGATGCACAGATATACATGCAGGCAAAATATCAGACAGATAAAATAAAAATACATACATCCATAAAACTTAAATGTATTGATATTTCATCTGTCGGTATTTTTAATTAATATTCATATGTATGCCATTATTGTTCTATCTTAGAAATTACTCTTCCACCACAAGCTTCGTCTGCTCACCACTGCTCACCAGCCTTCTGCTGTCTGCAACTGTGCTGTGCACAGGTCCCGTACTGTTAGTTACTTTCTTTTCTTTTAGTTTGAATGTGTAGGTACAAACATGCCAGTTTTAAAGGCCACAGTGCGTATAATTTGTGGAAATGTGCTCAAGCCCTAACAGGTGTGACAGCGTATCTGACTACTAGGGCATCTTACAACATGTTCAGTGGATCCTGAGATCAGAAACTTGAATTGTTGAGTAATATTCTGTTCCTGAGTATCTAAAGTCCCTATAGAAAATTGATAGATGTTGAAATAGAATTCAGTTTATTTACTTTCAGAAGTACAGAATGTAGTTTTAGGTTTATTGAGGATAGCAAATACTTTCTTTACAATATGATAATCTAACTGAAAGGTTGTGGCTTTAGTACAAAATTCATGCCCCTTAGACTACAGTCCTCTGGGTGCTTCTCACTGCAGTGTCTCTACTGTGAGTTGGGTCTCAAATGACAAGAGTCTCTTTTTTTTTCAATAGTAGCATATATCAGCTGTCAAAAAATAGTCTATTTCTTTAGCATGCAGAATAAGGGTTTCAGACTGAATCCATCCAATTATCACCACAGTATGCTCAAATATTCCAAAGGAAAAGAATAACTAAATGATTTCTCTGCCCCAGTACCCTTGATGGATTTAAGAAACCACCTGCTCTAAATTAAATCCTGGGGCAACAGAGCAAATATTGCCTCATATTAAAGTGGAAGAGATAACCAAAACAGCTTTAGAATCTCCACTTAAAACAGTTTAAGGAGATAAATTACATAGTCACAAAATCCCCAAATGATTGAAACACCAAGAATCCAGGCTAAGAGATGATCTTCATAACTTACTGGTGCCCACCAGTTATAACGGGTCCTTAAAACCATTATTCCACAATTCTGGACAGTTAGTGTTTGACACTTTATTAGATGAAAATCTCCAACTAAACCCATCTCTTATTTCCTTTTTGGATTAGTGGCATTTAGCATAGACTATAATTATCCTTGGTTTTCTGCTCTTTCCACAATAACTTACCTTAATATCACTTGAGAAAAACAGTAATTAACATCTGCTCTATGGATTTACTCAGAAGGAATTCATTGAGTATCAGGGTTAGAAACATCCGATGACATTAGGTTTGGACAAGAAGGGCATTTCCCCAATCACTCCTAATTCCAAGTTAATGAAGAAAAAAAAACCTCTTCAATTCGTTTAATGCAACGTTCTGTTTATAAATGTTGGAGTATATACTAACGGTGCTCTGTGCTGGCCCAATGGAGAAATATGCTGGGGATATGTGCAGTTATAAGAAAAGTACAATGATATACGCGCATGAAAATACCATAATGAAAACCATTATTTTATATACAACTTAAAATGGTAATAAATAATGAATATCCTTCCCATTGTAACAGAGAATAAAGAAAGTGGGAGAGGTAGAGAGTGATAGGGTGGGAAAGAGGGAGACGGTAGGATAGAAGCAAAGGAAGACAGACAGACACAGGGGTGGGGATGAGAGACAGAGATAGAGAGACAGAGACAGAGAGACACAGAGCATATCCACAATCCATTGCCCCATTAGATTAGTATGGTCTGTAGAGTAAACTTCACTAATAGATATTTTCACTAGCTTTTGAATCTAATGAGAATATTTATTTTTGACTGATTTATGATCATGTTTCAGCTATTCTCTTCTCCATTAAGATTTAGAAATGCCTATACCTAGCCTTAAAATAAAGCACAAACTGTAAAGAAGACAAACTATGTCCTGACCCTTCACGTATACATTCCTTTCGTCTTTTTACTATCCCTGTTTCTCTGACAAACTCTCAACCCAAAGGTTAGTAGTTCTACAGCTTGCATTGTCTTCAAAATGAGATCTCAGCAAGCCAGGAAAAACATCCCTTTGAAGTCTGTTAAGTGCTAGTACCCATCCAGGCCTTGCGAATAATCCATAAGACAGCTTTGCTTGCAGTTTTAGGAAGGTTTTGGAAATCACATGATTGAAGCAATGAAAGATTCTTGACGTCAATAAGCCAGAAAGACTTGGAGGAAGGACAACACATTCTCCTGAGGACCTCAGAATGAAATCGAGGAGACGGGTGCTGGACACAGGACCACCCCAGACACATGGGTGTGGCATTCCTAATCCTTGAGCCAGCCTCCAACTGTGAAACCACCACAGTGGAGAAAGCAGAGCATAGTATGTGATACTCTGTTCAGAGTGGATCACAGGCTTGGGTCTTGGCTAGAAGAGTCAGACTTTTCAGACAGTCTCTGTAGTTAGAGGGAAAAAAGGAAGAAAATGAAGCCTTGGATGTATTGACATTCGTGAATTTAAGTCTCCTAGAGACTGATTTGCAATTTCTTATTTTCATCAAGCAAAACAGCTCCAGGTTTTTGTATAAACCACACTATACTCTCTCAAGAGAATAATGATGTTTGTTTAGGTCCATTATAAATTCCCCACTTGAGAAAGACTATAGTTAATTTTAACTGCAATTCATAAATTCTTTGGAATGTATATTCAAGCACAATGAAGGATGTTTGAAATGCTATAAATTTTATGTGCATTGTTCTCTCCTCTTGTATGAGAAATAGCTTACATTATAAAAAGACAACCACAAGATATAACTGCCTACGAATGTATAGTGTATTTCATGATATTTAATGGTATAATGATAGTCACCTTCACACTCAGGCAACCAGAATCTGGGAACTTGATGACCTGTACATGGGATCACAGTTCCCTGAGGCAAGAGGGAGTCCAAACAGTAGAGCTCAGGCATGGTACTTTACAACACTCACTTTTATGTATGTTTTGAATGAAGAATACTAAGCATGGGTTGTAGAAGCAGGTTGTTCTTCACAAGGGTGCAGTTTCTCACCAGTATGTATTTGTATATTTTGCTATTTTAAAATATCTGTAAGTCATATAAAAGTTGATTCTAAATGATAACGTTTTCCTGAGTTTAATTGTCTAGGAATTTATGATGACTGAAGTCAGACAATTGCATAGATTTCCTGTTAATATCTCATTTTGTGATTTCCTGATCCAGAGACGATTCTTTCCATATTGTGAAAGCCTTGACTTTCTTGTAAAAATTACATTTGCTCAAGAAAAAAATGTGATTTTTTTTTTTTACAAGTTACTGCAGAAATCTTACTCAAAAATAGGATAGTTTGGTCTCTTGCAAAGTCAGTAAATTCCAGGTAAAAGGCTACTAGCCTTTTGGAATTTGCTAAATGCTGAATGCTTTGTATTCATCTGTTACTTATGGACCAAGTCACTGCACCACACAGTGAAGAGCAGTAACAGGGCTAGCAAAATGCTAGATGGAGACAGCGGCCACCACCCTGGATCTCTGGCCTGAAACTGCTCATGCTTTCCTTAGTTCTCCACCCACCTGAGTACCTCCTCTTCCCTGTGTAGAATGGTTTTAATGACCCGCCTTCTACTCTCTCCTTTGAATAACTTCCTGCCAGTGACTTCAGTAAAGCTTTCCCTATGAAAGTTTTCAGATCATCTCTGCTCTCAACCTGTCTCCTGCCTTCAGTGACAGAAGCACTGTGAACATCTCCACGGTCTAGACTTGACACAACAGAAAGAATATAAGAAATGAGAAAGGAATTCTGCTTCTTTTTTTTAAAATAATTTATTTATTTTTTCTCAAATCATAATTCATTCACACAGGGGTTATAAACACAGAAAGGCAGGATGTGGGGAAGGGAATGACACTGGAACGTGGGTGTTCAGGGGGAATACAGATATCTTTCAGAACAGGGTATCAGCTGGGTGAAGGTTCCGGGGACAGGTCACTATGACTCTGCCTATGACTCAGTTGTCCTTATCTAAGTTGGTATTGTCTGCCAAGGCTACCTATTTACAAGGTCTATGACTACTTGGGCTGGTAAATTTCCACAAAAGCTGCCTCTTTACAATAGCTTATAGCCATCTGCTTCAATGTTTTTCCACAGAGACCTAAGACTTGGTGTTAGTATACATGTATGGCAGGCCTATTGCTGATTTTAGGCCTATGGCTGATTTTAGGCCTACAGTGTATAATCAGGGCTGCCCCTGACATCTCCTCCCTTCTCTAAGTATAGAAGGGCTGTGGCAATTCTAATCTTGCGAAGGTGGAGATAGAGGCCTGACCTCCAGTAATTGAAGGGGACTTTGTAATGGCTCCAGTCCCCCTGTCGTTGTCCAGTGAGGCATGAGGGCCATACCCATCCTGATGTCTTTTTCCTGGAGAGGGGATACTTTTGACATCAACCCCTATGCACTCAGGCTTGTCCCTCAGGGAACCCAGAGAGATATTTTTAACTTTTATTTATATTCCCTTGCAGTGCTTAGCCTCGAAGCCTAAGAAAGAATTCAGATCACCAGTCAGAGGGGGTTCTGGGTGGCCCCTCTCTGCTTGGCCTAGGGGCAGAAGTCCCCTCTTTTAGGTTGGGTGAAGATGGGTTTTTGGGAACACCCTGTATAAAGTAACAACCTCATCTTGAGTCTCGTGGTCCTCCACAGCTAACTTATGATAATGTATCTGAATAGGTTTTGCTAGCAAATTATTTATCTGTTGTTTCACAGAGTTAGTCAGCCTAGTTGAGGCCCAGGACCAGCAGAAATAAGCAGAAAGAACACAAATAATGGTCCCAAGATGGGAGGAAGTAGGGTTGACAATCTTGGAGAAGCTGAAAACCAATTCTTGTACCAGCATTCATCTGTCTCTTTCTCTCTCTGATTTTTCTCAGGGCCTTCACTGACCTATTTCATGCTCTCTTTAACCCTCCCTGTCTTGTCTATGTAAAGGCAACATTCTTCTTTAAGGGCTGTACACAGTCAAGAGCTGTATACAGCCTTTTCTATTGTAATAGAGTAAATCAAGTCCAATAAGGATCATTGCTATTTTAGGTCTCTTCAGACAGCGAAATGAGGGATTTCTTCAGATTAGTGATGTCAATCTCTAGCTGTTTGATGTTCTTGTCAGTGGCCCTTCAAAGGTCTGAGTAGTATAAGTTCGGAGGCCAGCATCTGGATTAGAACTTTTAACAGCAGACATCACAGGTGATTCATTTTTACCTGGGGTGCTGCCTGAGTTAAAGCTCCTGGGAGGCCCTCTTTCTCTCGGTTTTCTGAGGTTGAGTACAGAGCTGCCGCCTGAGACCTGCTCTATGATCAGGCCCAGACCGGAAGTTAGGAATTCTGCTTCTACTCTTGCAACAAAAAGCACTCTGCTTACAGAAGCAAATCTCTAACTATAAAAGAGGGACCACTAAGTGCTGAAGAATGCATGATGTAAGGATGGCTGACGCCCTGAACCTGAAAAGCCTCTGCTGGCCACATGACTTGTTATTCTGGGCACCCTGCCATCTCTTCCTAAATAATTTCTTATAAGTAATTTTTATTCCTAACTTACTTCTCTGAGCAGGATGGAACTCACCAGTGACTTGAAGTGCCAAAGTCTATTGCTGTTTTAGGGGTATCGTTGCTACCCTTGCACCATTGAAGGATCTGCCACTTGGATAGACTCTGCTCCTAGATATCTCTCCATAGAAAAAACTTTCACGTAAGTTGTTCCACAAAATCCAGTTCTCTGTCATGTGACATAAAGCAAGAGACCCAATGGATGTGAAGAACAACAGACATCAAGCTTGTTTCTTGGAAGTTGAAAGCTCATTACCTTATTAATATCTGACTTATAATACATTCTTTGTTGAGTAGTTTCTCATAAAGGGAGATGGAATTATATGTTAATATTCTAATAAAGCAAAACTCTCTAGAATTGATATAGACAACCCTAACCAAATGAATTTATACACTGAATCTATAAGAAGAAGGAATGTAAGGCAGAGAATGCACACAGGGGAGCTATTACTGCACTCAGCCGTGAGGGCTTCCCTGAAGAGTTCCATCTTTAACAGCATTTGCTGTTGGAAAGCAGGCCAATTGGTTACTTGTCATTGTTTCTCTAGTGTGACATTCCATACCCCATCTTTGCTCAAGTTCTTGAGATTATGGTGGAGTATTTGACCTATGTCTTAACTCTGTTTCAAAATATACTGATGAATTTTTAATGGCCAATGAGTTGATAATAAACTAAATTGAGTGAATCCCCAAAATGGGAATCATGTTTTTTCCTACTTTGACAGAGTAGGTTGTTTGCCTAATACCATCCTACTAGAGTTTTTCCTACATATACTATGTAAATAACTATATACGTATACCACATATACTATACATCCTACATATACTATATAAATATAAATGTATAATGTTCACTGTGTGTATGTTATTAGCACACTCAAACACAACAGCCACAGCAGACAGAAATCATGAAAGTGAGTTGGAAGATAGCCTGAGCTACAGAAGAAGACTCACACCAGAAACTCTCATGAAAATAAACAGCAGTAGCAAAAACAAAGACAAATTGTAAAACGTAAACACGTGAAAGTCACAGCTCTTGAGGAATGTTCAAAAAAGTGGAAAATAATGTATAATGCACAGGATGTCTCTGGCTGATGGGAGAGATCCTGGAAATGTGTGGTACCCTTTCCTACCAAATACAAATGCTTATGAATTTAAAATTCAGATTTTTCTCACAATCCCTTAACTAGAGTGGGAATTTACATCAAATCACAAGGCCCTACCCTGCTATTGGTAAGACTGGAGGCTACTCTCTAGTAGACATAATGTGGGTAATGCCTGTAACAAGTTCTCATTGGATTTGGACAAATAACTTACACTAATCAAAGGGAATTAATGACCCTAATGATACAGAGGCTCTGAATGTACTTGTGGCGATTGCTGTCACTGTAGGTAATTGCTATTCACTGTAAACAAAGGCAAGCCTCAGGTAACTCTGCCAGCTCCACCTGCGCTCCAGAAAGAAGACATGGGAAGCAGAGCCTGAGACTTCTGATGTCTGAAATCTTTATCCAGCTGGGTTTAGGCTGTAACATCCTAACCCAGCAAGCTTGTGGGCACAGAATATTTGAAAAGTACTGGGTCATAATTCCACTTTAAATTTTATTTTAAATAGGACATTACAATGTCAAAAATTAGAGCTGCACAGAGTTCAAGAAAATGGATCTCTCTTCCAGAAAACTCAAATTTGTTTCACAGCACCAAAACTGGGTTATTTACAGTCACCTATAGCACCAGCTCCAGGAGATATGGGGACTTCGACATCCATGGGTGCCTGCACTCATGTGCCCAAGCCTATATATATATAGGCACATATCCATGGCTAAATTAAATGAATGAATTAAATTTAAAATTGTACATACAAGTGAGGTATACTTTGACATCTTGGTATTTTATATAACATTTAAAGTTTAAATCAGGCAAAAATACCTATATCAATAAATATCTTGTGTTTATAGTAAAAAAATTAAATCTTTTCTTCTAATTTTAAAAACATACTAAGTTTTGTCTTACACACACCAAATAACTAATATAATAGCTAACTTATTATAGAGAATTCCATAAAATTTAATACATTGATGGCCAGAGGAGACTATATGAATCTTCGACCATGGATTCCTGATAAGAGGTTGGGATTGTGCTATTCTAAAGGCATAATCAGATCCCATATATGTCCTCCATGGAGAAAGGACACATTTCTGCCTGGGGTAATGTGATTATAAACTAAACATTAAGCAGTGAGCCATCTTTTAAGCCCCTTGAAAAACATTTCTGCTGGAACCTTCCACCCAATGTAAGTAAGCCTTTAGATGATTACAGCTACAGGAACTACCTGACTCCAACTCAACATTCTAAGAGACTGAACTTCCCAGTAGATAACTATACAAGCAACCAAAGATTCAGTTGAGCTGTGAATGAGATGTGGATGAAGAATATAAGGCCTACATCAGCAGCCTGGATGGTAGAAGGGCTTTCTTCATATTCATGAAAGACCTTTATACAACAATGACCATCAGACCTGCATTCCAAGTCACCAGACATTTATTCATCACGACACACTCTAACTCCTTATCATTTGGGGATTATGTTAGTTTTTACTAAGACTTTATTGAACTAATAAGTAGCTCTAACTTTTATGAGAAGGCTCCAATGGTACAAAATCTATAAGAATAAACCTATTTTGTCTATGCATTTAAATTTCTATTACAATGCTATACAGAATTAGTCTCCAAGTATAAACATGAATATATATTTTCACTGAAACTTGGAGGGAAACACACACACATACATATGCGCACACATACATGCATATTTGATACATAATATATATAGCTTTTCAAAAACTTTTCTTATAACAATGGTCTCCTGCCTTAGTATTGTCTATGAAAAAAGTTAAATATATGAGACAATACAACACTCGATGATACACCTTGTTTTGCTGAATTTACTCAGCATTGAGTGCACATGCAGACTATTATGATCTGTAAGGAACCCAGGGGAACATACAGATTATCATATAGTTGTATGTATGATATTTTTAATAATTCTTGAAATTTTTATGCAATGTATATTTACCGCTACCTCATCCCACCTTAACTCCTCCCAGATCTACCACACCACCCCACTAGCTCCCAACTCTGTGTCCTTCTTTTCATAAATAACCAAGTCTAATTTGTGTTGCTCAGATACTCATGGATGTAGGCCCTGAGGTGGAGTTAAGGTAACCTACCTGAAGCCACAACCTTAACGAAAACTTTCTTTCCCTTCTCCAGAAGCCATCAACTGTCCTTCACTCTTCATCTAAGGGTAGGACTCATGAGCCTTTCCCTTCCTGACAGAATGCTGGTGAGCTTGATCTTGGGTGGGTCTTATGCAGGAAGCCACAGCTGCCACAAGTTTATGAGTGCAGAGCTCCAGACATGTCCAGAAGAAATTGCTTTATATCGTCCTTGAGCATGTGCTTCCATGCCTGTGAGTGTGAGTGTACGTGTGTGTGTTAGAGGTATCATGTTTGTGGCTGAGCACGGTAACATTTATTCTCTGTACTTCAGCTACTTGTGAGTTGGCATTACTATGCCCTGCAGTGTGCAAAGAAACTTCTCTGATGAGGGCAGACAAATTATCCTGAGCAAAGATTGTTTCCTTTCACCTTTGGTTTGGGGAAGTCACCTCAATAGATTAATGTTCCTCTGTGTATACAATATCCCAATGAAAACTAGTAAAACATCTGAGTATGTGGTTTAGTTTCTCATGAAAGCAAGCCCTTTATCTGCTTGATGTCAGCTGTGAAGCAAATGACTCAGTGCCACATTGAAGAGGACATTCAAATTATCTAGCAGGTGGCAGTCTTGTGATAAATGTAGCATTAACATGAGATGATGACAATAATGTTTGATTGAGTTTGAATCTCATGCAATTTCCATCAATAATTAATATGCTGTTGGGTCAATAGAAACGTTGGATCGTGATCAATATTACATCATAAAAAAGTAATTGCTTACTCTTTCAATTCCTTCCTTTGAAATTCAAAATGGATTACCATTTTATTTCGCTAAGGAGCCAAGTCAGCATTCTGCTAAAGGGGTGGAGTTGCTAATGGAAACAAGACTTTGCTTAGGACAGGACAGAAAGTTAATAGCGAAAGTGGGAATGAAGTCCTCAGCTTCACGTGTTGTGTTGTGTTGTGTTGTGTTGTGTTGTTGTGTTTGGTCTGCAGACTCATCTCCTCCTAGTTGCTCAGATTCTTAACTCTGTTCGCTTACATCAGACTCTGAAGGGCTGACAATGACAATTCACAGGAAGCAATGAAACCTCTAGAGAAGATGGCCGGTTTAGGCTCCATGTCCCCCATTACTAGAAGACTTCACCAGAGTCACTTTTGTAGATTCCGGGGTGTTTCCACTGCACTAGGTTTCTGTCACCACCCCCAAATGCCCCCTTCAATCCCAGTTGTCTGTTCCAATACTTTCTGCCTCCATCTCTCTCACCTTGTGCCAGTTGCCTTCTGTTCTCATCCCTACCCACCTCTAGCCCACCCAAAAACCTATTCTATTTTTCCTGCATCCATTCATCCCTCCTTGAGCCTTCCTTTCTATTTAGCCTCTGTGAGTCTATGGGTCAGTATTATTCTTTACTTAACAGCTAATATCTACATAATTCAGCTGATAAAATCAATGACATCATGAAATTAGCAGGTGAATGGATGGAAGTAGAGAAAGTCACCCTGAGTAAGGTAATCCAAACACAGAATGACAAACATGGAACTGGTGATGTTTTTAAATGTGCAGTGGGTTGACTGTAACTACATGAACAAATCTCATTCTATTTCAGAACCTCAGTGAAATAAGTTGAAAGATGAGAATATCCATAAGACTTTCAAGCCTCCATATTTCTAACCCAGTTGTCAGCAGACATGGCTGATGTCCATCATCCAGTGACTGTGGGAGCAGGTGCACAGACCCACAGTCAAACACTAGGCAGAGCCAGAGGAACCCCATAGAAGATAGTGAGGAAGAGTTATAGGAGCCAGAGGAGTTATGTTTCCATATGAACCCTCAAATATCCCTTAATTTTAGGTGTAGCTTCCTGTATTCCCTTCCTCCCCCTGCATGTTTGTTCCTCTCATTCCTGACCACTCCCACCTATCAATAACTATTCTATTTCCCTTTCCCCGGGGAAATCCAACCCTCTCCCATATCTTTTACTATATGCCTAGTCTCTGTGGTTTTATGAACTATAGCTTACTTATCAGAGATAACATAGCTCAATAGCTAATATCCATATATAAGAAAATACAGACCACAGGTCCCATAAACTTTAAATGCTGCTGTCTTATATTATACCTTAAGCATAGAAATGTGACATTATGCGTGGATCAAAAACAACAGTACTATAGGCTGTATTCTCTATCAGGCTCCTGAGACATAAAACAAAATCTGAATTCAGATGACTGGTTAGAAGTATACAGAACTGTTCAGAGAGTAGGTTAAAGCTGTACCAAAACACACTCCATCCGAGATTGTCCACTTGAGATTAGTATTCAAAAAGAAAATAGAGGAGATGTTTTGTGGGTCCTAGGAAAACAGGACCACAAATGACCATACATTCCAGAGAGAGAGAGAGAGAGAGAGAGAGAGAGAGAGAGAGAGACCTCCTATGTAGAGCAGTAACATGAATATGTGATTTCATCCGCACAGGTGACAATTCTGTGGCATGGCCAACCAGCAGACTGCTCTTGGGTGGCGGGAGTCAGTAAGTAACGCCTCTGTTCTTAAATGGGAGCAGACAATAGATAAAGAAAAGCATCATGCCTACCTGAACACTGTAGTTCTAAAAAGGCAGACTCAGACACTTCTTCATGTGTCTGTCTCTGTGCCAAATGCCTTTCTCGAAGACTTGAAACAGTTTTTGTGGGAGATATTTCCATGTTAAAGGCTTCGTTTGAGAGCCTATTATCATGAGAGTAGAATGTTGGTTCTGGGTCACTATAACAGGAAAGCCTTACTGCACCTGTTCCTACATGAGGCTAGTACTCCAGAAAGGGAAAGGAGAGTACCGAAGATCACCCAGTGACCCAAGCAGCACTAGTCAGTGAATGCATCTGTGTCTTTCTGAAAAAAAGCACTGTTCTCTCATCTGGCCAAGGATGGCAGAACTATGTGAAACTAGCCACATGTCAAGGTGGAGAAAAATCAGAATGGCAGTTTGGTTGTTTCCAGGATAGTTAACATTCATGTAACTTCTTCATAACACTTTGTAACGACAAGTTCTATTCAGGAGACTGAGGTGTCAATTACAAATTCATTTAGAAAGTAGAAGAACCAAGACTGGAAGACAGCGTTGCTCTTTAAGGAATTTCTCAATAGTCCAGGAAAGCTATCTGTCCAGAGAAGCAGTATAATGTTTCTAGAGAGGCTGATGAGAAGGACCACTGGAAAGATGCTTTCCACCAAGCTTGATGATCTGTATCCAATTCCTCAGAGCCTCATACTGGGAGGAGAGTCCGGAAGACTGTCCTCTGACTTCCAAAAGCATATCTGCAAGTATGCTATGGCATGAAAACATTCACACACACACACACACACACACACACACACACACAGCACACGCACATGCACACACATAGACATATTAAATTAATTAATTAATTAAATCCACAGGATCAAATCCTCATTTATCTGTAGTGAAACTGATAAAACTGATCATTTTAAGACGCTCTAAAACAACGTATTCAAATTGCATCATAAAATCACAACACATATTAGTCAGGGTTGCTATTGCTATGATGAAACAACATGGCCAAAAGTAAGTTGCGGAGGAAGGAGTTTGTCTGGCCTACATGATAATAGGAGGTCAGGACAGAAGCTCAAACAGGCCCAGAAGCTGGAGGCAGGAGCTGATTCAGAGGCCAGGGAGGGGTTCTTCTTACTGGCTAACCCCACCCTGGCTTGCTCAGTTTGCTTCTTATAGAACCCAGGATCAGCAGTCCAGGGACGGCACCACCCACAATGGGCTGGGCCCACCCCCATGGAACACTAAATAAGACAATGTTCCACAGGCTTGCCTACAGCCTGAGCTTATGGAGGGTCCCTCCTTTCAGACGACTTTAGCTTGCATCAAATTGCCATAAAACTATCCAGCACACATCCAGTGAACTAGACAGTGTTGTAGCCACAGTCTGAGATCATTGCCCTCTATAATCTACGTCTGTTAACGACCTTGAGTGTGGGGGAACTGTTAGAAGACACCTGGATTATGTGATTGGGGTGCATCATTTGGCTAAATGGGTAGATTTTTACTTTTCTTATTAGGTTATATTAGAAAATAAAAGGAATGGTTCTGACAAGTTCCTAGTTTTTAAGTGAGCTAAAGTTTTAAGTTTAGCAAATTTAGAGGTGATTTTGCACAGACCTCTCAAAGTCAAATAAAGTCTGTGGAAAGAAAAGCAGAGGTTTGTTTGTTTGTTTGTTTGTTTGTTTTTAAAGAAATGGAAGTTTCCCTACAGGACAAACTGTCATGTTAGAAATATCTAAGAAACTGCCATGACCTCAAGATAGACCCCAGGTAACAATCAATAGGAAGCAAATGTCCTAAGCCATCAAGTTCAAGGAGATAAATTATGCATTCTGAATGAGAGTCACAGAAGTTGTCCCCTAGCAAGACCCCCAGGTGAGAATGCAGCCCAGCTGGCATCAGAGTTATACCCCAGAGAGACACTAGTCAAATAATCCAGCCATATGTCATTTGTAATAACACACTGTGTCAATAGAAATATAAATACAATAGATTAAACACACACACACAATCTTGTGCTCAAGATTGAATTAGAATAGTAACCCTGAGTAAAATCATTTCTACCACTGGTTATAAAAGTAAGGTACATTTATAACAATGGAAAATGAGATCGTGAAAAATGAACATAGGACTGCTATCCACAACAGTAATGGAAGAATCATACAAATACTACATCAAGCAAGTAAACCCACTCCCAGAGTCCAATCTTTAAGTTTCCCTGTGAGGATAAATTTCTCCATAAACAGGTGTAGATTTCTACTCATCTGAGTTTCAGAGGTAAGTGGTACCTTTTCTAAGCATCCCCCAAACCTCGGTACACCTTCTGAGTGACACGTCTATGCAAAACAGAGGGAGTAATGATGTGATCTCCACTAACGTGTGTCCACTATATTCTCAGAGTGCAAACAAAGAAGCAAGCAACAACAAGACAATAGTGTTGCCGCCAAGACTGCAGGGCTGCTCTGCAGTCCACCAGAAGCTTATCTCTTGAACCATCCCAACTCAGCTTTCTGATTCCTTTTCTGCTTTTTGTTTGAAGGACTATCATTTATCTTGCATTTAGATGAGGTTTGAATTGATTCTAAAAACACAGGGATGAACAAAACGCAGTAGTAATGATCATCTCAAAGGAGCCGCGCAAGGCCCTGCAGGGATGGTGCATGGGTCACCACACACACTTAAATCTATCTGTTACCAGTGCACAGTAGCAGGGTCTTCTCTGTACATTCCTGCTAGAATCCAAACGAGCATGAAGGACATTAAGCAAGATTCCTGGGAAACATACATTTCCATGATTGAACTGTCTAGAATATCTGATGCTTCATGTTCCACTGCAAATGAGCCTTAAGAACATAGGGAGTTTCTTATGATGCTTGTGAATTGTATTTCCCATAGAAATAGTCCTTTTAATAGAAATTAAAAGTCAAATTATCCTTGACCCAACAATTTTGGGACTCAACTGACTATACTGGCCAAAACCATGAATGTGCACTGTCCTGCCCATGCTATGCAAGTATTGCTTGTGTTTGTTCACTTTCCCCAAGCCCTGGACATGAGAAATATACAGAAATGGGTTTAATGCATATGTTCACCAAAGGAAGAGCAGCAGCATTCTCACCAGAACTCCATTTATGATAAAAATAAAGTGAGTGTCCAAATGGAAGAGTAAACTGAGGTATGGTCACACGATGCATATCACACAGCAATAACAAGTCAACAGAGTACTTCTGTTTGCAACAGTAATAGAGGAACCACACAAATATTTGTGCTGAAGAAACCATCCCCAAGAGTTTCTATCATGGGAGTCTATTTCTTTAAGTAGTTCTATGGTGGTAGATTTCAGAACAGTAGTCAGTTTTAGACAAGAAAGGATGATGATTCAGAAGAGTCTGAACTAGACTAGACAGATCCATTATGGAACTTAAAGCTAGCTACACAATAGAGTTTATTTTATCAAGAAAGCCTTAAAATGTACAATCATTATCTGTGATCACTTAAAAAGAAATGAAGATCAGGATCACTATTTACCCTCTCCCTGCTGGGGGGGGCTAAATTAAAAGATGGAGCGTATGTGAGGGCATACTGAATTCTAGCACTGACCAATTTTCTATCTGGTCTAGTGATGGCTGGACTGCTATAGCCAAGTTGGAAGCATGAACAATAATATTTCAGCTTGAACAAGTCCAGGAGGCGATGACCTAAGCATCTTCTTGGGATAGCCTGGGGCAAGGCTGACAGAACCAGGATGTCAAGCACAGGTCCTCTGCCCAAAATGACCAATCAAAGTGTCACTCAGTGTCTTACTCTAAGCAGAATGTTTAAAAACTGAAGCTCTTGCCCTTCGGCCCCTGCCTGGTCCCTTGGACTGGAGCAGACACAGAGTCGGTCTGCTCCTGTCCTGTGGAGAAACTGAATCCTGAGTCATCCAGGAGCCACTGCACTCAGAGCAGCTGGTAAGAACTCTATCTCACTCCCTAAGCCCCAGAAAAACATCTGGGAGCCAGGGACATCCAGGGCACAGCAGCTACCCAAACCCCGCCCCTCCGGAATTCCACTTCCCTTCGGCCCCTGCCTGGTCCCTAGGACTGGAGCAGACACAGAGTCGGTCTGCTCCTGTCCTGTGGAGAAACTGAATCCTGAGTCATCCAGGAGCCACTGCACTCAGAGCAGCTGGTAAGAACTCCATCTCACTCCCTAAGCCCCAGAGATACATCTGGGAGCCAGGGACATCCAGGGCACAGCAGCTACCCAAACCCCGCCCCCTCCGGAATTCCACTTCCCTTCGGCCCCTGCCTGGTCCCTTGGACTGGAGCAGACACAGAGTCGGTCTCCTCCTATCCTGTGGAGGAACTGAATCCTGAGTCATCCAGGAGCCACTGCACTCAGAGCAGCTGGTAAGAACTCCATCTCACTCCCTAGGCCCCAGAAATACATCTGGGAGCCAGGGACATCTAGGGCACAGCAGCTACCCAAACCCTGCCCCTCCGGAATTCCACTTCCCTTCGGCCCCTGCATGGTCCCTGGGACTGGAGCAGGCACAGAGTAGGTCTGCTCCTGTCCTGTGGAGAAACTGAATCCTGAGTCATCGAGAAGTCACTACACTCAGAGCAGCTGAAACTGAATTCTGAGTCATCAGGGACCCACTGCACTCAGAGCAGCTGGAGCCACTGCACTCAGAGCAGCTGACACAGAGTTGGTCTGCTCCTGTCCTGTGGAGAAACTGAATCCTGAGTCATCTAGGAGCCACTGCACTCAGAGCAGCTGAAACTGAATCCTGAGTCATCGAGAACCCACTGCACTCAGAGCAGCCGAGGAGCCACTGCACTCAGAACAGAAGGATTACCAGATCCAAGAGGTGGCCTGAGTCCCAGGAGTTCTTCCACCCGGGAGATTAGGGGCATAAGACCACAGAGACCTCTGGACTCCGAGGAGCTCTGCAATAAGCAAGATAACTGGAAATACAGATTCCAATCTTACACAGAGAGGGCAGGTACCACTAGAGTTACCCAGATGGCGAAAGGCAAGCGCAAGAACATAAGCAACAGAAACCAAAGTTTCTTGGCATCATCAGTGCCCAGTTCTCCCAATATAGCAAGCCCTGAACACCCCTTCACACCTGAAAAGCAGGATTCAGAATTAAAATCACTTCTCATGATGATGATAGAGGATTATAAGAAGGAATTAAGTAACTCCCTTAAAGAAATACAGGAGAGTACAAGTAAACAGATAGAAGCCCTTAAAGAGGAATCACAGAAATCCCTTAAAGAAATGCAAGAAAACACAAAGAAGGAATTAAACAAAAACATTCAGGATCTGAAACTGGAAATAGAAACAATAAAGAAAGTTCAAAGGGAGACAACCATGGAGATAGAAAACCTAAGAAAGAGATCAGGAGTCACAGACGCAAGCATCACCAACCGAATACAAGAGATAGAAGAGAGAATCTCAAATGCAGAAGATACGGTGGAAAATATTGACACAGTTGTCAAAGAAAATGAAAAAAGCAAAAAACTCCTAACTCAAAACATCCAGGAAATTCAGGACAAAATGAGAAGACCAAACCTAAGGATAATAGGTATAGATGAGAATGAAGATTCCCAACTTAAAGGGCCAGTAAATATCTTCACAAAATCATTGAGGAAAATTTCCCTAACCTAAAGAACAAGATGCCCATAAACATACAAGAAGCCTACAGAACACCAAATAGACTAGACCAGAAAAGAAATACCTCCCGTCACATAATAATCAAAACATCAGATGCACAAAACAAAGAAAAAATACTAAAAGCAGTAAGGGAAAAAGGTCAAGTAACATATAAAGGCAGACCTATAAGAATTACACCAGACTTCTCACCAGAGACTATAAAAGCCAGAAGAGCCTGGACGGACATCATACAGACCCTAAGAGAACACAATTGCCAGCCCAGATTACTATACCCAGCAAAACTCTCAATCAATATAGATGGTGAAACCAAGATATTCCATGACAAAACCAAATTTGCACAATATCTTCCCACAAACCCAGCACTTCAAAGGATAATGGATGGAAAACGCCAACACAAGGAGGGAAACTACAACCTAGAAAAAGCAAGGAAGTAATCTTCCAACAACCCCAAAAGAAGATAACTATACAAACATAACTTTACCTCTAATAACAAAAATAACAGGAAGCCACAATCATTTTTCCTTAATATCTCTTAACATCAATGGTCTCAATTCCCCAATAAAAAGACGCAGACTAGCAGACTGGATACACAAACAAGACCCAGAATTTTGCTGCATACAAGAAACACACCTCAGTGACAAAGACAGACACTACCTCAGAATAAAAGGGTGGAAAACAATTTTCCAAGCCAATGGTCCCAAGAAACAAGCTGGAGTAGCCATTCTAATATCAAATAAAATCGACTTCCATCCAAAATTAATCAAAAAAGATAAGGAAGGACACTTCATACTCATCAAAGGAAAAAGCTACCAAGGTGAACTCTCAATTCTGAACATCTATGCCCCAAATGCAAGGGCACCTACATACATAAAAGAAACTTTACTAAAGCTCAAAACACACATTACACCTCACACAATAATAGTGGGGGATTTCAACACCACACTCTCAGCAATGGACAGATCATGGAAACAGAAACTAAACCGAGACACTTTGACATTAACAGAAGTTATGAACCGAATGGACTTAACAGACATCTATAGAACATTTCATCCTAAAACAAAAGAATATACCTTTTTCTCAGCACCTCATGGTACCTTCTCCAAAATAGACCATATAATTGGTCACAAAACAAGCCTCTACAGATACAAAAAGATTGAAATAATCCCTTGCCTCTTATCAGATCACCATGGAATAAGACTGGTCTTTAATAATGACAAAACCAATGGAAAACCCATGTGCACATGGAAACTGAACAACTCTCTACTCAATGGTGACTTGGTCAAGGAAGAAATAAAGAAAGAAATTAAAGACTTTTTAGAATTCAATGAAAATGAGGACACATCATACCAAAACTTGTGGGACTCCATGAAGGCAGTGCTAAGAGGAAAGCTCATAGCTCTAAGTGCCTACAAAAAGAAACTGGAAAGAGCACACACTAACAAGTTGACTGCACAACTAAAAGCTCTAGAACAAAAAGAAGCAAATACACCCAGGAGGAGTAGAAGGCAGGAAATAATCAAACTCAGGGCTGAAATCAACCAAATAGAAACAGAAAGAACAATACAAAATATCAATAAAACCAGGAGTTGGTTCTTTGAGAAAATCAACAAGATAGATAAACCGTTAGCCAGATTAACCAGAGGGCACAGAGAGAGTATCCAAATTAATAAAATCAGAACTGAAAAGGGAGACATAACAACAGAAACGGAAGAAATTAAAAAAATCATCAGATCCTACTACAAAGGCCTATACTCAACAAAACTGGAAAACCTGGATGAAATGGACAATTTCCTAGACAGATACCAGGTACCAAAATTAAACCAGGAGCAGATAAACCATCTAAATAGTCCCATAACCCCTCAGGAAATAGCAGCAGTCATTAAAAGTCTCCCCACCAAAAAAAGCCCAGGACCAGATGGTTTTAGTGCTGAATTCTATCAGACCTTCAAGGAAGACCTAATACCAATTCTCTTCAAACTATTCCACAAAATAGAGACAGAAGGAACACTACCCAATTCCTTCTATGAAGCTACAATTACACTCATTCCCAAACCCCACAAGGACCCAACAAAGAAAGAGAACTTCAGACCAATCTCCCTTATGAACATCGATGCAAAAATATTCAATAAAATTCTAGCAAACCGAATCCAAGACCACATCAAAACAATCATCCATCATGATCAAGTAGGTTTTATCCCAGGAATGCAGGGATGGTTCAATATTCGGAAATCCATCAATGTAATCCACTATATAAACAAACTTAAAGAAAAAAACCACATGATCATCTCACTAGATGCTGAGAAAGCATTTGACAAAATTCAACATCCCTTCATGATAAAAGTCTTGGAAAGATCAGGAATTCAAGGCCCCTACCTAAACATAGTAAAAGCAATTTACAGCAAACCAGTAGCCAACATCAAGCTAAATGGAGAGAAACTTGAAGCAATCCCACTAAGATCAGGGACTAGACAAGGCTGCCCACTCTCCCCCTACCTATTCAATATAGTACTGGAAGTC
>NW_021604622.1:25915367-25934554 GCF_004785775.1 Grammomys surdaster
CCAAATGCAAGGGCACCTACATACATAAAAGAAACTTTACTAAAGCTCAAAACACACATTACACCTCACACAATAATAGTGGGGGATTTCAACACCCCACTGTCAGCAATGGACAGATCATGGAAACAGAAACTAAACAGAGACACTTTGAAATTAACAGAAGTTATGAACCAAATGGACTTAACAGACATCTATAGAACATTTCATCCTAAAACAAAAGAATATACCTTTTTCTCAGCACCTCATGGTACCTTCTCCAAAATAGACCATATAATTGGTCACAAAACAAGCCTCTACAGATACAAAAAGATTGAAATAATCCCTTGCATCTTATCAGATCACCACGGACTAAGACTGGTCTTTAATAATGACAAAAACAATGGAAAACCCACGTACACATGGAAACTGAACAACTCTCTACTCAATGATGACTTGGTCAAGGAAGAAATAAAGAAAGAAATAAAAGACTTTTTAGAATTCAATGAAAATGAGGACACATCATACCAAAACTTGTGGGACTCCATGAAGGCAGTGCTAAGAGGAAAGCTCATAGCTCTAAGTGCCTACAAAAAGAAACTGGAAAGAGCACACACTAACAAGTTGACTGCACAACTAAAAGCTCTAGAACAAAAAGAAGCAAATACACCCAGGAGGAGTAGAAGGCAGGAAATAATCAAACTCAGGGCTGAAATCAACCAAATAGAAACAGAAAGAACAATACAAAATATCAATAAAACCAGGAGTTGGTTCTTTGAGAAAATCAACAAGATAGATAAACCCTTAGCCAGATTAACCAGAGGGCACAGAGACAGTATCCAAATTAATAAAATCAGAACTGAAAAGGGAGACATAACAACAGAAACTGAAGAAATTCAAAAAATCATCAGATCCTACTACAAAGGCCTATACTCAACAAAACTGGAAAACCTGGATGAAATGGACAATTTCCTAGACAGATACCAGGTACCGAAGTTAAACCAGGAGCAGATAAACCATCTAAATAGTCCCATAACCCCTCAGGAAATAGCAGCAGTCATCAAAAGCCTCCCCACTAAAAAAAGCCCAGGACCAGATGGTTTTAGTGCTGAATTCTATCAGACCTTCAAGGAAGACCTAATACCAATTCTCTTCAAACTATTCCACAAAATAGAGACAGAAGGAACACTACCCAATTCGTTCTATGAAGCTACAATTACACTCATACCCAAACCCCACAAGGACCCGACAAAGAAAGAGAACTTCAGACCAATCTCCCTTATGAACATCGATGCAAAAATACTCAATAAAATTCTAGCAAACCGAATCCAAGACCACATCAAAACAATCATCCATCATGATCAAGTAGGTTTTATCCCAGGAATGCAGGGATGGTTCAATATTCAGAAATCCATCAATGTAATCCACTATATAAACAAACTCAAAGAAAAAAACCATATGATTATCTCACTAGATGCTGAGAAAGCATTTGACAAAATTCAACATCCCTTCATGATAAAAGTCTTGGAAAGATCAGGAATTCAAGGCCCCTACCTAAACATAGTAAAAGCAATTTACAGCAAACCAGTAGCCAACATCAAGCTAAATGGAGAGAAACTTGAAGCAATCCCACTAAGATCAGGGACTAGACAAGGCTGCCCACTCTCCCCCTACCTATTCAATATAGTACTGGAAGTCTTAGCCAGAGCAATTAGACAACAAAAAGAAGTCAAAGGGATACAAATAGGAAAGGAAGAAGTCAAAATATCGCTATTTGCAGATGATATGATAGTATACTTAAGTGACCCCCAAACTTCCACCAGAGAACTCCTAAACCTGATAAACAACTTCAGCAAAGTGGCTGGTTATAAAATCAACTCAAACAAATCAGTAGCCTTCCTCTACATGAAAGATAAACAGACTGAAAAAGAAATTAGGGAAATGACACCCTTCACAATAGTTGCAAATAATATAAAATACCTTGGTGTGAATCTAACCAAGCAAGTGAAAGACCTGTATGACAAGAACTTCAAGTCTCTGAAGAAAGAAATTGAAGAAGATCTCAGAAGATGGAAAGATCTCCCATGCTCATGGATTGGCAGGATTAATATAATAAAAATGGCCATCTTGCCAAAAGCAATCTACAGATTCAATGCAATCCCCATTAAAATCCCAACTCAATTCTTCACAGAGTTAGAAAAGGAAATTCTCAAATTCATATGGAATAACAAAAAACCTAGGATAGCGAAAACTATTCTCAACAATAAAAGAACTTCGGGAGGAATCACCATCCCTGACCTCAAGCTGTACTACAGAGCAATAGTGATAAAAACTACCTGGTATTGGTACAGAGACAGGCAGGAAGATCAATGGAATAGAACTGAAGACCCAGAAATGAACCCACACTCCTATGGTCACTTGATCTTTGACAAAGGAGCTAAAACTGTCCAGTGGAAAAAGGACAGCATTTTCAACAAATGGTGCTGGTTCAACTGGAGGACAACATGTAGAAGAATGAAAATTGATCCATTCTTATCCCCTTGTACAAAGCTCAAATCTAAGTGGATAAAGGACCTCCACATAAAACCAGATACACTGAAACTAATAGAAGAGAAGGTGGGGAAAAGCCTTGAATACTTGGGCACAGGGGAAAAGTTCCTGAACAGAACTCCAATGGCATATGCTCTAAGATCGAGAATTGACAAATGGGACTTCATAAAATTGCAAAGTTTCTGTAAGGCAAAGGACACTGTCAATAGGACAAAACAACAACCAACAAATTGGGAAAAGATCTTTACCAATCCTTCATCTGATAGAGGGCTAATATCCAATATATACAAAGAACTCAAGAAATTAGACTCCAGGCAACCAAATTACCCTATTAAAAAATGGGGTATAGAGCTTAACAAAGAATTTTCAACAGAAGAAACTCGAATGGCCGAGAAGCACCTAAAGAAATGCTCGGCATCCTTAGTCGTCAGGGAAATGCAAATCAAAACAACCCTGAGATTCCATCTCACACCAGTCAGAATGGCTAAGATTAAAAACTCAGGTGATAGTAGATGCTGGCGAGGGTGTGGAGAAAGAGGAACACTCCTCCATTGTTGGTGGGACTGCAAGATGGTGCAACCACTTTGGAAATCAGTCTGGCGGTTCCTCAGAAAATTGGACATAGCATTACCCGAGGATCCAGCTATACCACTCCTAGGCATATACCCAGAAGGTGCTCTAACATATAATAAGGACATATGCTCAACTATGTTCATAGCAGCCTTATTTATAATAGCCAGGAGCTGGAAAGAACCCAGATGTCCTTCAACTGAGGAATGGATTCAAAAAATGTGGTATATTTACACAATGGAGTATTACTCAGCTATTAAAAACAATGAATTTGAGAGGTTCCTAGGTAAATGGATGGAACTAGAAATTATCATACTGAGTGAGGTAAGCCAATCACAAAAGAACACACATGGTATTCACTCACTGATTATTGGATATTAGCCCAGAACCTTAAAATGCCCAAGATGCAACTCACAGGCCACATGAAGTCCATAAAGAATGAAGACCAAGTGGGGGTGATTCGGTCCTTCTTAGAAGGAGCAACAAAATACTCAAGGGAGCAAATATGGAGACAAAGCGAGGGACAAAAACTGAAGGAGGGGCCGTCTGAAGACCTTTCCACCTGAGTATCCATCCCATGTGCAGTCACCAAAGGTAGATGCTGATGTGGAAGTCAGGAAGTGCATGCTGATAAGAGCCTGATATGGATGTCTCCTCAGAGGTCTTCAAGAGTCTGACATATTCAGAGGCAGATGCTCACAACTAGCCATTGAAGTGATTATGGGGTTCTCAATGGAGGAGTTAGAGTGAAGACTGAAGGAGCTGAAAGGATTTGTGGCCCCATGAGGAGAGCAACAATACCAACCAACCACAGCTCCCAGGGTCTAAACCACCAGCCTGGGAGCACTTATGGAGGGATCCAGGGCCTTAGCTGAATATATAAGAGTGAAGGGCCCTGCTGGGCACAGGTGGAAGATGAGATCCTTGACCTCATGAAGGCTGGACGCCCCAGGGGGTGGGAGTTTTGAGGGTGGGGAGGTGGGAGTGGGGGGGTAGATAGAGGTTACATCCACAAAGAAGAAGGAGGAGGTGTGAGGGGATTGGGGGTTCCTGGGTGGGTGGGGGATGGGGTAAGGGGACAACATATGAAATGTAAATAAAACATCCAATAAAAAAATTTAAAAAAAAAAAACACTCAATAAAAATGCTCACCACAAAGAAATGAAAAAAAAAAAAACTGAAGCTCTTTTAAAAAAAAAAAAACTCACTATTTAAACATATTATGAGACAGAGAAGCTCCAATGTAGTTTAGAGAGCTGAGTAAGAGTTATTGGCATATATTTTATGTAATAAGCCAAGATAAGCTAGGTTATAAGGAATATGGCAAGAGATTTATTAAAAACTAAATTATGCATGATAAGCAGTCACAGAAAAACACTGGCACTTACTAAAGTCTGGAGTTGGTCCTCCAATGCAGGGTGGCAGTTGTAATTGGAGAACAAAGAAAATATGGCCAGATTGCCAGATCATGTCTGGGAGGAACGAACTGAGTGGGCAATCACAGTATAGCCATGTTGAGAACCCCCCTTCCTTGCTGGGAAAGAGCCACCCTCAGCTGCAGCGAGTCCTAGAGCCATCCTCATCACTGTAGCTAGACTTTTAGCTACTTTATGGTTCCTTTCTCTATCATCCTTCTCCCTTTCAAACCCCCAAACACTAGTTAGGAGAGAAAGAACGTTGAGAGGGAGGGGTATGGATCTCATTACAGTTCCTTGGAGGCAAGTTTGATCTACAGTGTTCAACCAGCAACCAATGAAAACCAAACAGCAGCAGCAGGGGGATTAGTAGCAGAAGAAGGAGCAGCAGCAGCAGGGGAAGCAGCAGCCACCACCTCTCTTGGGGCTCTAGCATTTTCATACCCTCTCAAGAATCTCCAGAATCGCAAATGTCATAAACTTGCAGAAACTGCAGGTGGCAGAATTACACCCCTGCTGGAGCACAAGGCAAGTCATAGTCAGCTACTGTGGATAATATGAAGCAGGCCCATATCCCACACCTGGAATTAAAGCAAAAACATATTCACATAACATAACTGGGTTTTTTAAGTAACCAAATTCTTACTACACATCACAGTTAACATAACTGGGTTTTTTTTTAAGTAACAAAATTCTTACTACACACCAGAGTACACCAGAATCCCAGCTTCTCCCAAGAACACCAGTCCTCCTTCAAAGGGAAGGTTCTAGAAATTTCTTTCAGAGAGCTTAATGGAAGCAATGCAGATACAAGGTGAGGCAAGTGGTACTTTTCTGAGGACAACATTGCCTTATCATCTCTCTGACCTTGCAGGTTTGTTTGGCATTTTATGGGTTGAAGGTGAACATGAGATCATAGAGCAATTCAAACCCAGCCCCCAAGCCACCTTCGACAGGACCTTTCCTCCTTTGATATTACAGCCTAGAATCAGAGGTTACCCAATGATTCAAGGTATGCTACACATGCCAGATGTCCATCGCTCTGCTTTTCTTGAAAGAGCAATAACAGTTAGCCAGGATTTGCATTAACTCACACTGGGCACCAGTAGAACCTTTGACACATACTTTCATCATGTCTGCTGGAAGAGCTATGCTGGCACTTGCCTGTAGAAAACTGCCTTGTAGTTTGGAAGGACAATAGGACTGGGATTTTAAGGCCTCTGTGTGCCAGTGTGGCACTAGTTGGTATATGGATGGTTTCTACTTTAAACAGGGCCTGCCATTATCCAGTAGGTATGTACCTAAGAAAGTTCTCCACAGCAGCTATGCCTTTTAGCTTCAGATGCAAGCTCATTTCAGACACCCAAAACCTAGTCCTGGGGACAATCCCTCAAGAGCCAGTATTAGCTTCAGCAGGTCATATTTGTGTTGGGAATTAAGCAACATATATCTAAGGTGGTGAATGTAAATCTGCTCTATTCAGTGAGGGGGATCCAGGACCACTGAAGTGAACAAACATGTACAGTGGTGAAGATTCAGTTTGAAAACAGCAAGGCACATGTGCTACGGATACACTTTACAGATCATTAAGCTTGCTTATCCTCCAAGCCCGTGCAATTCACTCAGTGCAATTAATCTAAAAGAGACACTTAGCTATAACACATTGATAATACCAAGGTAGCCAAGCACTTAAAGATACCTCTGAAAGGAGAAGAAAATACAGTAGAGATGAAAAGGAATATATAATCTATGGATTTACTGCAAGGGGAAGTAGTTTGTGTGTTCATGATGGGATGGCACTGTCTTTTGACATACCCTTCCCTTTCCTGCCTCATCTCCCTCTGAATGAGCCCTCTTCCCTGCCTCTGTTAACCACCGCTCTAGTGTCTGCAGCCATAGATTTAACCTTCTAAAGATTCTTCACTTAAGTGAGCCCGTGAAGCATTTAGTTTATGTTTTCAGGCTATTTCATTGAACATGTTTTTATCCAGGGATCATCCATAATGGACAAATTGTCATAACGTCCTCTCTTAAGGCTCTATAATATCCCTACTCGCTCTCTTATACACACCCACACACTCACACATTCTTCTCCTTCCAGTTCTTTACAGACTTAGGTTGTTTTCATGCCTTGTGTATTTTGACCATTGTTGCAATTGCTATCCCGTGCACATGCATCTCTCCAACAGACTGGGCTGATCGTAGTTACATATGTAGGAACGCAGACATCAAGTAAAGAAGAAGGAAGCCATGGATTTCAGAGGGAACAAAAGGAAGTACGTGGGGAGGGATTAGAAGGAGGGGAGGGAAGGGTGAGATTATAAAATTATGTTTTTCAATTTTAAAAAGATTTAAAAATGCTTTTATGAAATAATTTGAAGCAATTTAATGAATTTTTTTTTTTTGCCTGAGATCCAGAAGTTCCGATTCCTACTTGGAAGTCAAAGAGCAACGTCTGTTCAGACACTGCTGTCCACTAGAACTCAGGAGATCCCTGTGGAACTTTGCTGTGCCCACACTGGGGGACCCTCTTCTCATCCTATGCTCTCCACAGCCACCAAGGCTACAGCTTTTGCTACCACCTCAGACACGCACACACATGCACATACATACACGCACATGCACACATTCATATACACATACTTACATGCACAATTCATTCACACATACATGCATATATACAAGCACACACATATACACATATATTTACCCATACATGCATCACATATATATATATATACACACACACATACACACACAAACATATACATACACATATATATGCATATACATGTGTACACACATATATCCTCATGCATACATGTACACACATGCACATGAACATGTGCACACACATACATGTGTACACATACAAACATGTTTATCTACATGCATGGACACAGGTACACACATACATGTGTATGCACATTTTGTGCTCATCTCTGTTTAGTCAGTTGTGACTCTCCCCTTCTCTTCCATTACCAGGCATCTGCAGATGGAATTCTGTTTTTGTATGCCTCTTATTCAAGGTGTCTTCAGAGTGACAGTTGGTTCTCAGTCTTTCAAAGCAGGAGTCAGTGCTCTCTGAACTAACCATAAAGGTCATCTTGTCTGCAATACTGCTGTTATCAGGAGTAATGAAGAAATCTGTTTGTCCATCTCTTACATTGTGTACTTGGTGATCCCAGTGCAGCCATGGGTATCACAGAGACCTGGGAGAAGGTTAAAGGAAGACAAGGGACACAAAATTCTGGCTTCACTTGAAGAATGAACAATTTTATGTGTCCCACTGCTGCTTATACACTGTTTAGCTACTAGAAAAAGCCTGCAAGCAGAACTTGAGCAACGAGTATCATTGACACCATCCCCCATCATCTGAATACTTCCTTCTGTACTTTCCTGTTCTTGTGGCCTTGATTGGCTAGGGAGGATATTCCTTTTAGGCATTGTCTAATACATGTACTTTTCTGCAGCAGTAGGGGCTACATCTGGGTCAGAGTTTGTACTTGAGAAAAGAACTGGAAGCCATCTGAATCCCAACATCCACCAAGTACAGAGCATATTTAACCCTGA
The DNA here is from genome assembly GCF_004785775.1 of Grammomys surdaster. Lineage (NCBI taxonomy): Eukaryota > Metazoa > Chordata > Mammalia > Rodentia > Muridae > Grammomys > Grammomys surdaster. The sequence goes on from NW_021604622.1 coordinate 25,923,452, forward strand.
TGCCACTATGAACCTAGATTGTTATTCTCACATTGCCTTGTTCCCCCATGGTGGCTGGGTCCTGCCTTTTTAAAACTGGCAGGTGTGTGATCCATGCCTCTGTAGTCTGTGTTCTTGCCACACACTTCCAACAACTTCTTAAGCAAGAAATGACATTCTCCTCTATGTGTTCCATTAAGTACCACACATGGATCAATTGCATGAAGAGAGTCCCTTTACCATGTGTTTCATGTAATAGTCCTACAAGAGTCTAACATTACAAAACACTGTGGGATATCTCTTAAGCCTTCTGGGTTTTATCATCTTTTGTCTCTTAAGGCATCTGCAAATGTCTCAGAGCAGAGGATTAAATCTTCATACACATCCTAACTCCATAGTGTCTATGAGCTGCATAAAATTTTTTTAAAAATAGCAAGACCTTATATTTTACCCCAAAGTTGTTCTTCTTTTGATGGATTAGCATATATTCTGTTCTCTTTTGTCTATCTTTATGTACTATATCTCCTGGCATATTATTTTTGTTTCCATGATTTAGTAACAGCTTTTTCTTGCCGTTTTCTTCACCATGAAAAATTAACATTTTTGGGTCTTCATCAAGAGATCAACTTTTTCTCAACAAAGAAATATGTGTAAGAAAGAAAACTCAAAATCTGCACAACCAATCTCAAGGCTCTGGTCAGATAATAAAAGTTGATATAGATGCCACGAACTCTGAGCAAGCCAATGTCCCATCATAGTTCTAAGATGGCTTTGTAGGTTCTCATATGTCCTTTCTTCTCCTAAACAAAGGAAGAGAAGAAGAGAGAGCTGTTTTTGAAACATAGCAAAGTTTGCAAAGAAGTAAGAAACATAAAGACAGAAAAGACTGCTGTCTCATACCATTTCAAAACCTTCAACTTATTAAAGAAAGTCCTTTTTAAGAGAAGTAAGAGCCAGCCTTTCCTATATTATTTTAGTTTCCCATTATCACACGTCATGAAAATAATTCATGGCAGTACTTAGATATCTGGTCATAGGCAAGTAATTATAATCTAAGTAAAGAAAAACTTATATTTCTGGTAATTGTCTTGTTAAGGCAACTAATTTGCTGGAAGTTTGAAAAGCTAGCAAATGTGGAGCCTCCTTCCAAAATTATTTTTAATGAACTAACAGAGTATTCTTTGGCTTCTCAGAAAGCCTGATAATCACTTTGATCTATGCCCTTGTTTTATGATTTGACACAAGCCAGAGCTATCTGGAAAAAGAAACCTCAACTGAGAAGATGCTCCACCAGTTTCTCTTTAAGTAAGTTATTGAGGTATTTTTTCTGAATAATGATTGATGTGAGAGGTCCCACCCCTCTGTGAGCAGTGCCACCACCCTGGGCATGTGGTCTCGATTGGGGAACAAGCAAGTAAGCAGCACTCCTCCATGGGCTCTGCTACGGTTCCTGACTCCATGTTCCTGCCTTGAGTTCCTGCCCTGACTTCTCTTCATCATGGACTACAATAGGGATATGTAAGTCAAATAAACCCTTTTCTGCCTAAGTTGCTTTTGGTCATGGTATTAACCACAGCAAGAGAAACCTAACTGGTACAAAGATAACTACCACAGAGTACAGTATTGCTGTATCCAACATAAGCCTGTTTAGGAGGATTCTGGAAAGAGCTTTAAGAAGAAAAAAAAAGGAAAGAAAGGAAAAAAAAAAAAAGAACTTTCTTCCCCGGGTCACTTTTGGTCATGGTATTTTTCACAGCTATAGAAACATAAGTAAATGTTGGAGACTGACTCGGGAAAGAGAAATTATTCTTGGTCTCAGGCAAAGGTGAGTGAAAAGTGGGTGTTATAAAAGCACAAGATTGAGAAGGACCCACAACACAGAATAAAAATTACAATCATTCACACATGGTTAAGGTTAAACTAAGACTTTCAAGTGTGTATCTTTAGATTGGGGAAAAAAATGGTTGAAGAGAGCAACAGGAATGTTTGAGGAGCAGACAGCTGGGGAACGTTCATTCGGACAAAAACCTGTGTAGAACTAAGGGTCATGTTTCTATATCCTGACTTAGTTGGCTTTTCTGAAATATTGTCTCCCAGTGGCCAGACATCACAAGGATAGCAGCTCACTACAAACTCTCTACCGCCCACTAATTACATAAGTGGCTCCCTAATGTGGCATCTCTTTATCTGCAGGGTCCAGGTGGCAGACAAAAACTCCTCCAGTTATTCCAAATGTAGATTTGTTATACCAGTGGCTAGAGGATGAAAAGGCACACAGGTTAGCTCTAGCTGCATAGAGGAGCTACTGTCCCCACAATGAGGACAATCAGAGGCATCTAGACAGGGCTAGAATTACATTGGGTTCTGTTGGGACCTTGAATATCAGGGCTTCCCTGCAAGATCTAGAGCAAAGGGATGTGGCTACTACTGGAAATATTCAAAAGCGGAAAGGGGGAGAGATTTCCTTTCCTTCAGTACCAGGTGTGACGCCAGCACCTCCCTTTGATAATACTGAAGAGAAGCAAGGTCCCAGAAAAAAAAAAAAAAGACAGCTATGATCATCCTACCTCTAACAGAATAAAAGAATAGAGAGGAAGGGATCTGAGGTCAGTGTAGCAAGCAATCAGGAGAGTCTCTTGAGAACATGCTTGCACAGCTAGGAAAGCATAACATACTTGTGTTTGGGGAGCAAGGTTATCACTAGAACAAGTGGTTGTCTGTTGCAGTATACAAACATATAAACCTACTTCCTACACATTATAGTTTGTGTGTGAATGTGTGTATTCAGACACATATGTATGCACATGCATGTGGAAGCCACAGGCCAGCTTCAGCAGTCATAGCCATCCACACTGTTTTTGAGACAGAGGCTCTCCTTGGAAATCTGGGTGTCCCCGATTTCCATCCTCCTAGATAGCCATCCAGCAATCTCCCAAAATCTGTCTCTTTTTCACCAGCACAAGGATTGGAAACAAACGCCACAAAGTCCTGAGTTTGAGATATTTTTATGAGGGTGCGGGGCATGGAACTCGGGGCCACATACATATGTTACTAATTGAACTATCTCTCCAGTCCCATGTCATAGTTTATTAAAATGATACATTCTTGTTACAGCGGTTGACAATGTTTTTAGGAAAACCGTACTTTTGCAGGCTGAAAAGCACTCCATGAATACTACATTTTTTTCCAGTTTTATGACAATTTTTCTCAACTTGATTCCCAGGGCCTGAGTGTATTATGTGCTGGCTTAGAAAACAAAAGACAAAGAAGGATAAGAAAAAAATGTTGCAACTTCATCAGCGGAGTGATTTCTTGCATTCTTAGGTGTACTCACACCAGTAGCATCCTAGGAAAAGGCTATTGATGTGTGAATCCCCCCTACACATCAACAATAGTGCTTACAAATACAGTTTAGCCGATAACGAGACCTTTCCAAACATTTCAGTTTCAATCTGAAGACTATTTAGGTATCAGAGTAAGAGGCCACCACTTTATTGTCTCAGAACACTAAACTGAAAAGGCTGTTAACATGAAATTGCGACTCTCAGAAACCTTATTAATAAAGCACACCAAGTCCAAGAAATTTCTGTACTGTATTTAAGTAATAAAGTGGCATTTATACAAAAATAAGAAATATTAAATTTTCAAGATTTCACAGTGAAAAAAATTTGTGTCACTTCCACTAATTTTATCCCCCAAATTTGTCAAAGTTGGGAATCATCAGTCAGATTCAGTCTTTCAGATCCATTTTGCCTTGTACAATTTCCTAAGTAAGCTGGGAGCATATATTCTCAAGTGTCTATGGAGTTCTCCTCTGCGTGCTTCTGTGTTACGTTTATGTTCTTGCATGCAGATTATTTATTCCTTGTGTTGTGATAATATGCTCAAGTTCACAGATCCATTCCCTGTTGATGAAGACCTGGAATGATGATATACAGTGTGCTTTCAATTAGTTCTTTGAGAATTTCATAGAAGCGTTTTGTTTACATTTACTTTCCTCTTCCTGCTCTGCTCAGATGCCAACCGATCTCCCCTCCGCACTCGCCTTTGCATACTGTCTTTTACTTCACCCACCAAGTCTGGTTTGTGCTGTTCATAGCCGTGGTGTGTGGAGAACATGGAACCGAGTCACCAGACAAAAACCGGAAAGGTTGAACAGATTCATAAACCCAGTATTCTCATATCTGAGACCTGTAGGTGTTTCATCTGTTTCCCCACCTGGTTCCTGTCCTGGAGCACGTGAACATGACACCCCACATGAAGACCATGACTATTAGTCAAGTATCACAGAGTTTTCCATGCCAATGAAGTATCTAAGTGGGTTAGCCCCAAGGGTTTAGTTAAAACAAGCTTCCCTTCCTAGACATTCCTTCCTACAAAAGGTATTTGAACTCTGGTCCACCCTGAATAAGTTGTATGCATCCATTTTTCACCACTAAGAAACAATTTGGATAAGCAAGGACTATGACTCTCATCAAGAACCTGGGAGGCGAGGAGGGGAGTTGGGAGGGTCCTCATACAGAGCTGCCCCGCCTAGACACTCACTCCAGAGCTAAGCTGGAGTTCCCCCTCCTCCCTTGTTCCCAAGTTTCCAGCTGTGACTGTATGCCTGGAAGTTTGAGAAGACCTGCCTCCTCAGCCTCAGCCTGCCTTATTTCTTAGCAGGGCTGGGGCCTCCATCTTAGGCTACATTCATAGCCTAACACCTCCCATTTCCTCTGTCCCAGCAGAGTTCATGCACCCTAGCAGCAAGACAGAACAAGGAACCCTAGTGGTGTTCCACTGAAGCATAGTAAACTCATTTAAAATGGCCACCCTTTTAAAGGAAATTGACTTTTTCTCTCCCAATAACTATCAATTACCAATAGCTGCTCAGCTAGGGCTAGTGTAGAGTGAAAACTTATAGATACTGGGTATATAGAATCCTTTTTAGACATATAAAATATTCTTTAGGCTTTCTTTATAAGGACATGGAAATTTTTCTGAGAAACCAAGCCATTAAGCAAGTTAGGAATGTAGAAAGACAAGTCACCATTACTGGAACTGGAAAGAAAGGAAAGAATGCAAGTGAGCTAGCTGGGAACCAAGCTGGGAACCAAGCTGTGAACCAAGCTGGTAACCACAGTGACTGGGCAAGGCCACAGTAACAGGGCAGGACCACATTCTTAAGAAAGATTAGCATACAGAGAGTTTTCACCTGACCCTGACTCATGTAGGTTGGGTTCCTTTGGAATGTTCCACTATTTTTATGTTATGCCACCTTAGCAACCCCTCATCCCCCTCCCCATTCCCTGGTTTGTGGTTTTTCCCTTTAAAACCCCTCTCAAACTGGCTGTCGGGGTCAATTTCAGCTCCTGCGTGGGCATACGAATTGACCGGCAGCTAGCTGTCACATGCCCGAATAAACCTCACTTTTGCTCCGATTCACGGTGTCTCAAGCAGATTACTGGGTGGTCGCGACTTTCTGAGACTTGAGTGAGGGTCTCCCCTCTGCGGGGGGTCTTCACTAGAACATCATATCTGCCTCTCCTCTCCATACTAGAATTTGTCTTTTAAATTAGGCAAGTGAACCTTCTGAAGTAATGAACATTCTTGGAAAGTACTTTCTCTGAACATGTCTTTTACCTTTCAAATAAATAATTAAGACCAGAATTACCAAAACACAGGAACACTAGATGTTTGGCTTTAAAAAGAAACATCAGAATACGTTATGGTGTAAACAGATGCACGTACATGTGCATGTATCTCGTTTGTAGGAAGCTGTTCTGCTTGCTGCCTCTGCCCTTTAACATCGAGCTGATGTTTGCTTTTAGTTTATGTAGATCGTTTATAAAGGTTAGAGTGTTTGCTTTTATTCTTAGGTTGTTGAGGTTTTTTGTTTTTCATTAATGCATCAAATAATTTCCCTCTACTAATTGAGATGATAATGTAGTTTTGTTTACATTGAAGACCTCCGCAGAGGGGAGACCCTCACTCAAGTCTCAGAAAGTCGCAACCACTCAGTAATCTGCTCGAGACACCGTGTACCGGAGCAATAGCGAGGTTTATTAGGGCATGTGACAGCTAGCTGTCGGTCAATTCGTATGCCCACGCAGGAGCTGAATTGACCCCGACAGCCAGTTTGAGAGGTGTTTTTAAGGGGAAAAACCGCAAACCAAGGAATGGGGAGAGGGATGAGGGGTCGTTAAAGTGGCATAACATAAAAATAGCAGAACATTCCAAAGGAACCCAACCTACGTGAGTCAGGATCAGGTGAAAACTCTCTGTATGCTAATCTTTCTCAAGAATGTGGTCCTGCCCTGTTACTGTGGCCTTGCCCTGTCACTGTGGTTCTCAGCTTGGTTCTCAGCTTGGCTAACTTGCATTCTAGCCAGTTCCCATAACTAGCCTGTCCACATTCTTAACTTGCTTCATGCCTCGGTTTCTCCATGTCTTTATAAAGAAAGCCTAAAGAATATTTTATATGTCTAAAAAGGATTCTATATACCCAGTATCTGTAATTTTTCACTCTACAACATCATTTTTATGGAAAATTGCATCTGTCAACTCTTCATAACCTCCCACTTGGTGGCAGTAACCAACACAAAGGTTAGCTGGTTAGTTGGCTAACACTTTTTGTCATGGTTAATTACATGTATTTATTTATTTATTTATTTATTTATTTACTTTACATCCTGATTGCAGCCTCCACTCCCTCCTCTCCTCCCAGTCACACTCTTACGCCACCTCCCCCCATTCCTACTTCCTTTTCTCCACAGAGAAGAAAAGCTCCCCTGCGCCTCACCCCACCCCCCATGGATACCAACTCACCTTGCACATCACTTCACAGCAGGACTAAGCACATACCACTGAGGCCAGACAAGGCAGCCCAGAAAGGGATCCAAAGGCAGACAACAGAGTCAGAGACAACCTCCATCCAGTTGTTAGGGGACTCACATGAAGACCAAGCTGCACATCGCTACATAAGTATTGGGGGCTTAGTCCAGCCCCTGCATGCTCTTTGGATGGTGTTTCAGTCTCTGTGAGCCCCCATGGGCCCAGGTTAGTTGACTCTGTAGGCATTCTTGAGGTGTCCTTGACCCCTCTGGCTCCCTCAATCCTTCCCCCAACTCTTCCACAGACTCCCCAAGCTCCACTTAATGTTTGACTCTGAGTCACTGCATCTGTTTCAGCTGCTGGATTAAGTCTCTTAGAAGACAGTTATGCTAAGCACCTGTTTGCAAGCATAGTAGAGGTTCCTTAATAGTATCCGAGGTGGGTTCTTTCCCATGGGATGGGTCTCAGGTGGGGCCAGTCATTAGTTGTCCATTCCCCCAGTCTCTGCTCCATCTTTATCCCTGAACTTCTTGTAGGCAGGACAAATTTTGCATTGAAAGTTGAAAGTTTTGTGAGTCAGTTGGTGTCCTTCCCCCTCCACTAGAAGTCCTACCTGGCTGTAGGAGGTGGCCACTTCAGCCTCCATGTCCCCTCACTTTCAGGAGACTCAGCAAGAGTCACCGGCAGGAGTCTCCGCATCCCAGGTCTCTAGCTAGTCTCAGAGATGTCCCCTCCAACCCCCCATCGAGTTCCATTCACTCTCCCATCCTCCCACTCAAAACTCTCCCCACACCTGATCCCTACTCCTGTCCTTCTCCCGCTTCTCCCACTTAGTCTCCCCCCTATCCCTGTCTTTGCTTCGTGCTCTTGCCTGCTTCTTTTATGTCATCTTTTCCTGACACCAGAACCTAACTCCTTCAGCCTTTCATTGTGGGCAGAAAAGCCAAAGACTCCGGGAATCTTCTAAACCTTCGGCACGAGATTGGACTGAGAAGCTACCGTGTCTCAGGTCTCTCCAGTGTGCAGATGACCACTACTGAGCTACCCAACCCTACAGTATGAGACAACCCAGCAAATCCTCTTTTACAACACATATGTAGGCTCTCTCCATTTTCTGCCTCTAGAGCACTCTAATTTATCTTGTTCGCTTTTGTTGAGGATTCTTGTGTGCATGTTTCTAGGAATACTGGATGATAATCTCCTTCTTTCTTAGCAAGGACGCTATTTGATTTGGACGCTGGAAGTCCTGAACTCTGCTGCTCGTGTTACCATGCTGCTCGTGTTTTCAGGGTGTGATCCTATGGAGTTATTTCTTCTTTGATGGAATCACCTGTCTGATTTATATGCTTATTTTGTGTCGACTGCTTCAGGTTTATTTAGCTCTTGCTTTTCTTTCTAGCAGGTTACATTATTGATTTAATACCTCTTGTCACTCATAAGTAGTATGTTTTTATCATGTTTAGTACAATTTACTTATATTTTACATACTTAGATAAATTGTACTTTCATTTTCATTCAGTTTGATATATCACATTATTTTCTTTGCAACTTCTTTGACTGATATACTACTAGATATATGTTGTCTAATTTCCTAGTATTTGTTCCTGTTTTATCATTTTAAAACTCTGTGTCTAAATAAATTGCATTTGAGCTAAAGAATATATTTTATAATTTGTATTATTTTAAGTATATGCGTCTTAGTTAGGGTTTCACTGCTGTGAACAGACACCTAACCAAGGCAACTCTTACAAGTACAACATTTAATTGGGGCTGGCATACAGGTTCAGAGGTTCAGTGATTATCATCAAGGCTGAAGCATGGCAGAGTCCAGGTAGGCATGGTGCAGGAGGAGCTGAGAGTTCTACATCTTGTTACAAAGACAAAAGGGAGAAGATTAACTTCCAGGCAGCTAAGATGAGGGTCTTAAAGCCCACACCCATAATGATTCACTTCCTCCAACAAGACCACACCTAATAATGCCGCTCCCTGGGCCAACCATATTCAAACCACCAGAGTAAACTTCTTTTATGACTTTGTAAATCTTTTGTAATGAATGAACTTGCATACTTAGGAACAATGTGTATTCTGTAATTTCTAATGGGATGATCTGTGACACCCGTTTATTGTGCTATTCTGAACTTTTATGAACCTTCTGTCTAATGGTTATAGCAACCTCAGAAGGGACTTCCTAATGTGCCCAACTATAATTTGGGATATGCCTATTTGACTTTCATTCCTGTTTTCTTCTTTCAGTTTGTTTTGACAAGTTATAATCATGTATAATTAGGCGCATGGTGATAAACACAGATATTTGTACCTGTGACTACACCTACCAACTACTATCAATACTTATGTTATTCTTTCTGACCAGTTGCAATATTGGCTCCATGACCAACATCTACCATTCCATTCCTGCCTCAGCCTCAGGTGACCATCGTCATGTTTGCCGCTCCTATAATAATGCATAGTTGGGTTCATAGAATTAAAGGCATGCTCAAGTATTTTGAATTTTGGTTAGGTCTTCTTGGTAGATAGTAACATTCTAAGGAATAATCATAAAATAAATAAAAAACAAATTGGATTGTGACAAAACAACTAAACAAGAAAGAGGGTCAAACATAAAGCACACGAAACATATAGATGCAGAGACATACATGCTCACACACAGGAATTCCACAGAAACACAAAACTGGAGCCACTATATATACACAAAGGACCCGTAAGGTAAAACTAATTTAAATTTTGATTTTTTATATTAGCGTTTTAAAAGTTTTTGACAATCCCACAGGTTTGTACAATGTATTGAGACCATATTTGTCTCCCATTACCTTTTCTTATCTTCCTCCTGCTAACCCCATTCCAGTTCCCAAATAATCCCCCCACACACTACATTCCTGTACATCTTAATGCAGGCCTTGTGTGGATGCTGATATCTGCTTCGTTTTCCTGATTGCTAGAGCCATATATGCCCCGTGGGCAGCATTTCACGGTACTCTTCTCTGTCCTCTTGACTCTTTCAATCTTCACACTTCCTCTTTCTTGATGGTCATTAGTGCTATCCTTTTGTTCCTCTGGAATACTTTTCTAAAATACAGTAATTCTCACATTAAGCCATCTTCTTAAGTTTAGCTCAGTTGCTGCTTGTATGCCATACCAGTTTTGACTCTTTTGCTTATATATGTCTTTATACTGAGGAGGAGTTTCAGGGCTGAGGTTCTATGCTCACACAAAAATGCTTACCGAGTATGTATAAAGGTCTAGGTTCTATCTTCAGCACTGAAATTATTTTAAGTGGCATGTAGTTCATTTACTAAGTCCTTTCATTTATTCTGACAACCTAGGTGTTTTAGACTATTTGTATTAAATACAGTTATTGGTATGCCAACATTTGTGTCTGCTATCTTATTGATACTTCCTGTTGATGGAGACCAAACTGAGGGCCTCGTACATCCTAGACTTGAATCACTAGCTTCTAAGGTCAAGATCTGTCAACCAATCCAAAATACATATTAATTGAATTAAGATATTTTAAAATGGTGAAGAAATATATCCCATTGTAAATCTTATAATATACAGTTTAGAAATGGAATATTATGTAATGAGTACAGTTTGAGTAAAAATTGGCATGCCAATGATGAGTATAAGATTTCTTCTGGATTAACAAAAACATTCTGCTATGTTTTCGATCAACATTTGTGAAGCGGTGAGTCATGAGAGGGAGCCTAGTAAGGTCGCACAAGGCTAGAAGCCCTGGAGAGCCTGATGGACAGCAGGAGCTTTGCCTGCTCCAGACCCTTGTCACATAGCCACAGCCCCCCTGTAGAGAGATTTGCGGCTGTCAGTCATATAAGGCAACACCCCCAAGCCCTTCCACATGTAGATGAGATATCTCTATCCTCTCAGACCAAGCCAATAGGAAGTACCTACTGTCAGACTGCCACCCACCCAAAAGCTGTATATAAAGATCCTATCCAAAAGGAATAAAGGTGTGTGAAAATTATTCCATTGTCATTGAAGAGTGCCTGTTATCAGAGCTGTAACACGGCTGCCAAGGAAGAGAAATACTCTTCCAAAAGGCCACCAGGAGCTCCCCTTCACCCCCTCACTGGCTAGTCAGCTTCAGCCCAGACAGTGCAGCATCTCAGAGCAACAGCAGTGGTGGTACTTCCCCCTGAGGTACCAGCCATATGATGATAGTATGGAAGAGTTTATTTAGGGCATGGGTAAGGGAATTGAGGAGGTAGTTGAGACAGAGAAAGGCAGAGAGAGAGAGAGAGAGAGAGAGAGAGAGAGAGAGAGAGAGAGAGA
>NW_021604622.1:25934564-25956731 GCF_004785775.1 Grammomys surdaster
AGAGAGAGAGAGAGAGAGAGAGAGAGAGAGAGAGAGAGAGAGAGAGAGGAGAGGAGAGAAAAGAGAGGAGAGGGAGGAGAAGGAGAGAGAGAGAGTAGAGGCAGGCCAGGAGAGAGGGAAGAGGGGAATGAGAAGAGAATGGACAGAGAGGATAAGAGACTGAGTAAGAGAGTGAAGAGGTGGCAAACAGGCCCTTTTATAGTGAGTCACCATACCTGGCCGTTGCCAGGTAACTGTGGGGTGGAACCTAGAAAGAATGCTAACTGTGAGGAACAACATTCCTCCACCAGGTTGGGCTCTACTTCCTATTTTTGCTTTGAATTCCTCTCCAGACTTCCCTCAGTGGTGGATTGAGATCTGAAATAGGAAATAAACTTTTCTATGGTGGTTTGAATGAGAATTGTCCCTCACAGACTCAGGCATTTGAACTCTCGGTCTGCAGTCAGTGGTACTGTTTGGAGAGGTTATAGGGAGGTGTGGCTGTGCTGGAAGAAGTACATTACTGAAGGTGGGCTTTGAGTTTTAGAAAGCTTTAACCCATTTTTCTGTCCTCTCTCTGTTTTATACCTGTGTTATAGATGTCATCTCTCTGGAGAGGAGTAAAAAATTTTTAAAACATTAATATTTATTGCTTATACCTCGAGGATTATACTTAATATTTCTTCAGGTTATGATTTTCTTAAAAGTTTTGAAAATGAATCTACTTTTACTGAGACACATTAGTAATGTTTCATAAACAATGAAGACATGGCCAACATGATTAATATGTCATAGTAAATCAGTGTTTATGGCTCATTTGCCATTTTAATTTTAAATAAGACTTCTCATTGAAAATAATGGAGTGGGATAGAAATTATAAATTAATTTTATTTAAATGTATCCATCTCTTGAATTTAACTATTTAATTTTAAATTGTGAAATCTTATTGACACATCAGCCATATTTCTTGTTCAGTTTTAATTTTGCTTTATTTTTTTTTATATTTCGAGGCATTCATTTTCTCATATCTGGATTTAATTTAGTTTAGAATTCATAGACAAACTATATAAACAGCCACTTCACAGAAGAGGAATCTTTGTTGTATAAGTGACATATGGAAGTATTTCCAACTTTTATTTGCAAGTTCATCTGAGAAATGATTTCTCATTCATGATTTTTGCAAAAGTTAAAAGATCTGATCATAGCAAGCATCAGTGAGAATGTAAATGGTTTTAGGAGTATAAACGGCACTAAACCCAAGACAAACACATTTTCCCTACCCGAGCCTATCTGTTCAGTGAATGAATCCTGTACATGTGTACAAAAGTGCATGCACAGAAATAATCATTAAAGCATTGTTTATAAAAGAAAATTCAACAGAAAATCAGTGACTATTAATTTACTACTATACTGAGTTATCTTCGCAGCATAAGGCTGCCATGTAGTTAAACTAAACCAAGCATTTGTAAAGGTTTTAGAGTAGATTGCAAAAAATAGTAGAACAAAGCAGACCTTAGATTCTCTGAGATGGCTGAATGAGAGGGAAAAACTGTAGGTGAAACAGTTTAATAACTGCTTGGACGAGGACAAGAATTTCTAGATTTGAGATTTCAAGACCACTGATTCCCCAACACAACTCAATACTAAGCTATATAAGAACAAGTTCCTGATTATTTTTCATATAACAGGAGAAAGTTCAAAAATATTCCAAACAGTAAAACAAGGTTGAGAAAAAAATATTCCCTATATTGAAATTTATAGCAATTCAAACTATACCTAAAATTCAAATGTAAAAAATATACTTTTAAAATAGACAAAATGCCATAATTCTGCATTCTCCCATTCTAGGAATTTAAGATAAAACAAAGTCAATAGAATCCAGGGGTCGGGGACAGACCCAAGAAAAGTCTGAAGGACAAAGAAGTTCCAGAAACGGGACTTGTGCTATTAAAAGTGGCAAGAGAATTTCCAAGAGGATTTGGAGGTGTGGTCACAAGGTAAGCAGCTGGAGGGTGGGCCCAGAGAAAAACCTACTCAGGGCTAAGATTGTCAGAGGCTGGGAGATGTATGGGAGAGTGTGTCAGAAAATACTGCAAAAAGAAAAAAAAAAAACACCACAGTAGAAGAGGCTGGGTTTAAACAGTGACAAATAAAAAACAAACCCCGTGCAAGAAGAAAACCTAATCATAGCATTATGTACAAACATATCCGTGCAGCACATAGATGGTGGTAACAATAGGTATATAAGATAGCAGGCTAAGAGGGAACAGGAAGATGAAACACAGGTAGGCAGAGAAAAGAAATACTAGGGCAAAGGATTTATACAGGAAAGTTAAGAGCACAAAAGGCTAACACATCACTCACTGCAAAGCTAAAAACCAAATACTTCAGAGAGTTTGGACAGCAGTTAGCTTGGCAGGTAGAGGCCTTGTGTGCAAGCATGACAGCTTGAATTGACCCTAGATCCCACAAGGTGGCAGGAGAGAGCCAACTCCTGAAAGCTGTTCTCTGACCTCCACCTGCAGCATGGCTACATGGACACACACAGTCACACACACACACACACACACACACAGATGCATGTACAGATATACACATGCATATATAAGTATATATATATATGCATACATATATATATACATACATATATACATATATATGCATGTGTGTGTGTGCATACATATAGACACAGAGACACACACATTTTTTTGAATAAGCAACTAGATGAGATGATTCTTAGTTACGTGGAAGTAAATACCACAGAAATCACTTCAAAAGCCTGAGTTCCTCTGTCTTTGGGGAGAACAGAATGGGAAAGAGTGATGGAGGGGGAGCTCACAGCTTTTGTAAAAAAAAAAAACACATTTATTCAGAAATGTGTTGTCAGTTTCAAATATTAAACTAAATTTAAATACCCAAACTAATTTTAATACCCTTAAAGGATAAACAATTATGTACAAAAAATACATTAAATGAACCAAAGTAAATATTTACATGTGAACTTCAATCTTAAAAATAAACCCTTGGCTCCGTGGGTAAAAGTACAGCGGCAGTCCCATCTCCTGAGTCTCACCCCAGAACTCACTAAAAGCATGAAGTCTCCAGCATACCACAGGACTCTTTCATCTCACATCTGAACTTTGCACACTCACCATTCTGTCTGTGATGTCATCTCTGTGATGTCATCTCCACGGTGTGCTTTTATTCCTGTCCGTAAAAAGCTCAGTGGTCCTGATGTAAACTTGCTGCATCCCTCTTAGCAACAATGTCCGAGTCTACTCTGTTAGCCCTCCATCTCCAAGGCTGCCAGGCTCTGGCTGGACCCATGTGATGCCTATCTATCCGTTTCTGCCACTGAGAGTTACAAATAAAATTCCTTGGTCTTCTTTTTCTTTAAGCAGCAGCTTCACCCAGACAATGAATATCCATCTATGGCTGCCTGTCAACAAGCCTTATTACTTTGTAAAGTTGGAATATACTACAAATAACCAAAATAGCAAAGTAACATGTTCATATGTCTCCATCTCTCCTTGGTGAAATGCTACTGTCTTTCCAAAGGACTGTGGATCCCAGGTCTACTGCAGAACACCATCAGTCACCCATATCTGCATAAGAGGGATAGGAATAATGAGATTTAGACTTGGATTCTTTAACATTCCCATCCTTGTGAGAACTAGTGTGCATAAGAACAGCCCGTCTTTCATATCCAGCATCATCTCTCCTTCTTTATACATACTACAGGAAAAAGTCTTTGTGGTGGTTTGAATACAAATGACCCCCATAGGCTAAACATTCGAAAACTTGGTCAAGTTGGTTGCATTTTTAGAGAAGGCTCTGAAACCTTTATGAGGAGGAGCATTCCTGGAGAAGCTTTTTCCAGGGGAAGCCTGTGGAAGTTAACTCTCTCTTTCTCTCTCTCTCTCTCTCTCTCTCTCTCTCTCTCTCTCTCTCTCTCTCAGTTGCTGTGTGCAGGTAAAATGTGATCTCTCTGCTTTCTGACTATCAGATCATCCTCAAACTCCTGCTGTCCTGTCTTCCTCTCCATGATGAGCTATACCCTGAAGCCGCCCTTTATCTAGGGTAATCATATTGTTTATATATCCCTTCTGGAACTGTAAGCAAAAAAAAAAAAAAAAAAAAAAAACCCTTTTCTCTTCTAAGTTGATGCTCCTCATGGTCATTGTACTGATTAGTTTTTTGTTTGGTTGGGTTTTGTTGCTGTTGTGTTGTTGATGTTGTTGTTGTTGTTGTTTTGTTTGCTTGCTTGATTTTTCGACTTGATACAAATTGGGGTCATCTGGGAAGGGAGGAAAAACTCATTTAAGGAAATGCCTTCTATAATTAAATTGGTGGTAGGCAAGTCTCTAGGGTATTTTCTTGATTAATGATTAATGTGGGAGAGCTGAGACCATTTTGGGCAGGGCCAACCCTGGGAAGATTGTTTTGGGATTTATAAGGAAATTACCCTAGAGGCCTGAGAGAGGGAGCCTAGCAGTTAAGAGCTCTTCCAGAAGATCCTGGTTCAATTCCTGGTACCTACATGGCAACTGACACTATCTATTATCTCCAGTTTGAGGGCATCTGATGCTGCCTTCTAACCTCTATGAGCACCCAGCACACAAGTGGTACATAGTCATACATGCACACAAAAAGCCCCCCACACACACACATAAAATTAGAAATATAAATATGAAAAAGAAGCTGGACTTGAGACTGTGATTAGGTCAACGAGCAGCTTTCCTTCATGTTTCTGGCCTCTCTGCTCCTACTTGAGTTCTTCCTGTAGAACCCAGTCATTAAGTGTGACTGAGAATTATAAGCCAAATAAGCCCTTTACATTCCAAGTGGCTTTGGTCATAGTATATATCACAGCATAAGCAGCAAACTAGAACAATATTTCTGCTGCTGTGGCAACAGAACCCTGATTAGTACAGTCTTCCAAAGAAAACCAGAATTGTAGCCCATGCTGTACTAAAGCTCACTTGCAACTACTGATCAGTGAAGAACAGAACTCTAGAATGGGTATATATTTGGTCATCAATTCAAATTTACTTTATTTGCACAAAATTGTCTTTCTAATATCAACAGAACATTTTTGCCAGTCAAAAAAGAACATAAAACATTAAAATAAAATGCAGAGATTCTTGAGCAGCTTCTGATACCTTAGGCATACTAGAAAAGTAACAAAATTCAACAAATATCTGGGAAGCCAACATACATGTCTGAATCAATATTAATGGGAATATATGATTCTGTAAGCCAGAAATGTTTAATTAAGTTGAACACAATGGGATATTGCACAATTTTTATATTCTACATTAGTTCAGCTTATATGGGCAATCAAAATAAATAATGTGAATCTTTTTAGATTCCGTAATAAGGTCACAAATAAAAATGATGTATTTAATAAAAGCACTTACTAATTTTTCAGTTGATCAAAGTATTCTTTCGTGATATATTTACTGTCAGGTAAGTTAATCATACATAAAATAACACTGTTCCTGATCTATGTTAAAATACCATGGGATTCAGAGGATTTCATAGAGTCATATCACGATGTACTCAGAATATCCAGCATAGGTATATCTCTGAGCACACACTGAATCGTTCCAGTTCTAGGATCCAGTGGATAAGTGAATTCCTGCAGTACTTTCTGCATTTTTGTAAATACTTAAAGATAAATGCATTAACAAGTATATATCATAAATATTATTTTATTTCCTCAAATTTAGTAAATTTCAAGCCTTAAGGATTATGTAAAAGCTAGAGAAGTAGAAGCAGTTCATTTAATCGAACGTTAGCTTAGCATGCACAGAACCCGGGGACTGGTGATGTACACCTACCATCTCAGCACTTGTGAGGAGGAAGCAAGGTTTATCCTTGTCTGCATGAAGCATTAGAACCCAGGCTAAGATAGATGAGACCTTGTCTTAAAAACTAATTAATTAAACAAATAGCTAACAAGAGTGACAGCCCCTGACAAAGCATAGCCAAACTTGGTACAATACCCAATGATGGTGCCATACAGTAAATTCCCCCATTGTATATATGTAAACAAGAAACTCTAACTCTCTGACTAGCTTGATGTAAAAGCTGCTTAGTTCTAGTGACAAATAAGGCAGACCACGTATTACGTCTACTTTTAAACATGGCAACTTATACGTATTAGACATCAACATTGCATCTACATCTGGCATGTTGTCAAATTTTTTCTTCTTATTCAACTCAAAAGTTCTATCCAACTCTTATATCTGGTACCAGTAATTCCTGTAAATACTCTGGTGGCATAGACGTCACTAGAGTTGTCACATATGGTTATATCTGTCCACTAGGTTTACTCCTTGCTTGGTGTTTTGTTCACCTCCTGCTTCTGAGAATGGAGGATACCGTTCTTACAGCTACAAAGACAGTGTGAAGATTAGTTAATGTTCCCTCCTGCCATAAAGCCGAAGATTACAGTATGTTCGGTACAATAGACTTTTAATAGCCCTGTTCAAGCTGTAAAGCCCGCCATAACCATTTGTAATGAAAACGTTTAACAATATCACCTACAGGTTTATGTTTATGGAGGGTTTATTGCAAATGGCAACTGAGTTTTAAACTGAACATATTAGTTAATAATTTGAGGTAAGAAGATGGGACTGATCACTGCTGTTTCTTTTTTTAAAAGATTTATTTATTTATATAGGAATACATTGTAGCCGTCTTCATACACATCATAAGAGAATATCAGATCCCATTACAGATGGTTGTGAGCCACCATGTGGTTGCTGGGAATTGAATTCAGGACCTCTGGAAGAGCAGTCAGAGCTTGTAACCACTGAGCCATCTCTCCAGCCCATCACTGTTGTTTCTTAACAGTTGAAAATAATTGTCAGTCATGTGTAGGAGATTCCACTGACAGAACAGGAGAAGGGTTATCTAGCTCAAGAAGTCCTTGGAGGGAACCTTGACCCTGCTTACTTTTTCGGGAAGGGATGCAGAAGTACCCAGGATATTGGTTCCCTCACAGGCAAGTGTGTGATATAGTGTTGCTCTATACAGGCAGCTGTGGGTCATCATTCAGTACCAGTCACAGCATGACAGAAGAAAGATGCTCCATATCACTTCCTAGGAATGTGAATACATAATAACTGAGCAAATAAATGAAGGAACATAGTGATAATTCTTGGACTCAATAAATACTTTTCAATCAGATTTTATAAAAAAAAAGTTTCTCTTGTATAATAAAAATCCCACAGGAAAACAGCAGATTTTTAATCAATAAACTTGAAATGTGGATATGAGAGTAATAAATGGTACTTCTCATATAAACTATAAGTATATATTACATATTTTTAAAAAACACAGTGTTTTCTGGTGCAGTAAAGGCTGGGTGGGTGGGAGAGCACTCTCATAGAGGTGAAGGAGATGGGGGAGAAGAGATGGGATTGGAGGGATTGTGGAGGGGTAACTGAGAAGTGGGATATCATGTGAGATGTAAATGAGTAGAATGATTAAAAAAGAAAAAGAGAGATCAACATAAATGAAGCTTAAAAGCAAAATATCTAAGAATAAAGACTAGTAAGTATGTATGTCACCATACATAGCAAAGTTAAGTTTGTAAGCTACAGGTCAATCACCAGCCTGTCAGCTAGCAGGGTGCAATCCCCCTTGAAGCTGCATCATTTACTTTGTGTTGGATGAAAATAATATCATCCTTATCTACTTTTCAATAGTGAAAATGAGCCTGAAAGACAAAGGAGAAAGAGAATAGTCAACTTGGTAAATAAAGAGTAGCATCATAGCTCTCTCTCCTCAGAGTGTTCATCCTTAGGCCTGGGCTGGTGCAGATTTACAAAGATTATGAAGCCCTGAGGGCAAGACTGCCCTTTGCTTGCACATCTGTTTCTGACTTTTCTACCCACTGGGAAGAAAGTATGATTAGATGATCCCTCTCACTTCTATCTCATAACTGCTGCATATTTAGTCTTCCGGGAGTCTAATAAGCCAGCTGGCCAAATGTGGTTTCATTGTTCTCATCCGAACAGCATTACTAGATAAAGGAGATCGTTCCCACAGATTTCCTTCCCTTTTTATTTCTATTCTTGTAGCAATCTGATATTCTGATATTGTGCTACCTCCGACTTATCTCAAATCTTCTCACTCTAACATTTAGACCTTACCAAGGGTATGCGGTGTGGCAATGTCTTCTCTCTATATAAATGCCTTCCCCCTTCTTTTTCTCATTTCATTTGCTCAGAGTTGCTCTGTCCAGCTCAGAAGGGCTATTTCAATGCCCACAAGGCATTCTTTATTTGAGCTTCAGTGCATAGCCTGGGGTACTCTCAAAGTTCAATGCAGCTGTGAATGCCTTTTGATTTTCCCAAGCATCCCTGGAGCCTTTTCTTGGTGCTCAGGAAGATAAGAGCACCTTATATTCAGTGCACACTTTTATATCAACCAGGGATTACTGCCAGACACCCCTGGTCACTTCTGTTTATATCAAAGCATTGACAGTTGCAGTGTAATGAAAAATCCAGGGGAAATGTAGACAATTATGGGATCAATCAGGTTCTGAGAGGCATTATGAACCTGAAGACAGGGTCAGATGAGAGGAAGCCTGATGCCACCCTGCTGAGATGGCCTAGACAGGAAAGCAATTGAAGACTAGCAGGCCATCTGTGCACTTACAGGAAATACACAATAAAAAATATTTTAGTAATTAGATAGGGCTGTCTTTATGAAATAACTAAATACAAAAAAATTACAGATATGACAAGTGGGTTTCCTATATCTACTGAAACCATCTTCAGATAGAAGTGAAAACAGAAACATTACAGACCATAGTAACAATGAGCTATCAAATGTGTGCAAGAAATATTAATCAAGAAAGCACAGACACACAGAGAAAATTGCTGTATTTTGTAGAGAGCAGTGAAATTCCCAGAGATGGGGAAAATGCTCCATGGACATCATTTCTCTCTTGAGCAAGTAAAATGTTTCATAGACCCTCAAGAAGGTCTTAATGCTGCATTCTTTACTGCAGAAATTGATATGGAATTAAATCTAATTAATCTAGGAGTATGTAGCTTGGTTCTTCCATCACTGTGGAAAATACATGAGATCTGAGGAGGAAACGGCTGCTAATTTACAGTCACACAGGTCTTGATTCATGGTTGCTTGGTTTCATAGCTTGGTCCTGGTAGAGAATACAGAGTAGAGCCAAGTTATTCCCCATAGAGGGAGATTATAAATGAAGGAGTCTGGGTCTCAATATCCATTTACAAATCTATCTCCAGTGTCTTTCCATCTCCAGCTAGTCTTCACCACTATCAGGCACAATCAGCTCTGGATGCCTCTTACCCAAATCTTTGGGGAATGCTTAAAGCCAAACCCCAACAAAGAGTTAAACTAATACTTTTAAAATGTATATTTATTGCTGGACAGTCATGCCATATGCCTTTAATCCCAGCACTTGAGAGGCAGAGGCAGGCAGATTTCTGAGTTCAAGGCCAGCCTGGTCTACAGAATAAGTTCCAGGACAGCCAGGGCTACACAGAGAAACCCTGTCTTGAAAAACGATAGATAGATAGATAGATAGATAGATAGATAGATAGATAGATAGATATAAAGATATAGATAGATTAGAGATAGAGATAGATAGGTAGATAGATAGATAGATAGATAGATAGATAGATAGATAGATAGATAGAAGATTACTCTATGCCAGTTTCTTGGCAGAGGAAGAGTAACACATGTACTAAAAGTTCCACATGTATACACTAAGTAGAAAATTTCTAAATTAGTGTGTAAATCATTGATTAATAAAAGTTGATTGATTAAATCATTGATTAAAGTTGATTCTGTAATAATTAGCTACTATCTGAGAGAAATTAAAAGTATGTCTCAAAAATATTAAGCCAGGGTTATACTTAATCTTGTCAGTTAGATGGGCTTTAGAAGCCTAATGGAAACAAACCTCTAGGCACTGCAGTGAGGGCTTACTGAGATGGGGACACCTAGGTAATCAGTATTGTTTATTCCATGGGCTAGGGTTCCAGACTGAATCAAAAAAAAGGAAACCAGAAGCCAGGCATGGTACATGTGCCTAAAATCTTAGCACTCAAGAGAAGGCAAAGGCAGGCATATCTGTGATTCCAAATCCAAACTTATCTACAGAGTGAGAACCAGGCCAGCTACAGTTATGTAGTGAGGTCCTATATACCAAAAACAAAACAAAGAAAAAAAGGAAAAAGAAGAAAAGGGGGAGGATGCAGCAGAGGTGGTAGCAGCTGAGCAGATGCCCTTATCTTCAATTTCAATTATAGGTAAACTCAGATAGGCGGCATTGGCCAAGTCATGCCCAAAGCTAGAGGAAGGGTAGAAAGTGGATCCCAACTGAGGGATTTCATCTAAATGGACTCTATCATGGATCCTGGAAGCCAGGTACCTATTGCGGGAGATATTAGAAAAAAGGGTGTCCAGCTAGCTCCCGGCCTGGCTGCCATGTTCCTGCTCTAAGCCCATTTGTCTCAGCAAGCTCTGCAGCAGGACCAGAGCTCTGGAGCTGGTTCCACCCTGTGGTTCTCTAGCTTGCTCCCATAGCAACCGGTCGCCATGCTTCCAGCTCTGGTTCGCTTGTCCCTGGAACAGCTAGTTCCTTCTCAGCCATAACCACCTGGTTGTCGGTGGACCCACATTCCAGTAACCCAGTAAATCAAAACTCTAGATGCTTAAAGTTAACCAATGGACTTATATATTATCAAATACTCAATACACAAGATGCCGACACAATTAAAATTGTTATCCCAATTACCTAACCTTGATATGAATAACTGCTACAGACACGAGGGTAACATCTGCTGCCATCTCGCCACTCCCTCTCCTTTCTTTCTACTCCCAACTCCTAGTTCTGCCTCCCTCTTCCCTGTCCAATGACAGAGCCCTGCTGCAAATACATTGGGCAGGAAATTCCTGCCACAGACAATAGAAAGGCAAGCTGTAGACAGATATCTACTAGAAGTCCCTTATACAACAAAGGAATGATGCCCAACATTATTAAATAATATGGAAATACGATCAAATCACAAGTGGTGTCAGTAACCACAGGTTTAGAGTAGATAAAGTATAAAACAAGAAGAATATAAAATGCAGGGAAGAAATCAGAAAAGGAGATCATAAAAATACTTGTTGGCGCAACCATCTTTGATGGCTGGATTAGAGTCATGAAACTCTATGTACAACAACCCATCAGCTGCATTCTAGGAGACTTTATCCTTTAGACATTAAACAAAAAGTCTTGTACATACACACATAAAACCACAAGCTTATAATCATTCACGATAGCCTTATTTGTAACAGCCAAAAATGAGCCTGATTCATTGAAACAGGTAAATGATTCATGAGGAAAATAATGGACTATTATTCAATAAAGTAAAGTGAAAATTGCTATTGTGGATTTCATTTAAAGTGAAACGAGAAGTCACTACAAATATAGAAAGAAGTGGAAATAATTGCAATATATTAAACGTCATTCTTCATTTTTCCATGGACTTGTAAACATAACTGATCTGTTTCAGAGATGCCAAATTTGCAACTTCCTGTGTGTTTCTAAGAGATCTAGCCTTGAGGGTAAAAGTTCCTAATCTTTATACATTCTCAATGTAACCACCAAGAATGCAAATCTCTCTCATGTCTCTGTCTCATTTGTTATAGGGAAAACAGGAGGGGAAAGCCAGTTCTTCTAAATACAGCCACTTACTAGACAGGAAATACTAGACACAAGGTTAAACTAACCTTTCTACCGAATATACCAATAGGATCATGACCACAACCCATCACATTCTTCAGTATCATCATCACCATTAAAAATAGCCACCAGTCTGATTGGATAGAAGGTCTACCACACAAGAGTGATCTCATGCTGGTAGTAAAACCTGGTAAAATTCCGACTGAGGAAAAACTAGTGCTTTGTTAAGTAGACATGATGTCAAACCATCTTCTAAATGTTCATATTAAATCAATAGATGAATGGGGCTCACAAGGTGCATCAGAGAAAACTCTTGTTACAGGAGGCAGCAGTTATAAAAAGACTCATTACTCCTCAAAGTGACAGAAATAAGTAACTGTGAAGTGCTCAGCCCTACACAGGACATTCTCCTCTTCAAGACTCTGGGGACATCACCAAAGTGGGGACAGAGACTATAACAGCCAAAGGAGGGGAAGGTGTAACTAAAATGATTTTTTCTGAATACGACAATAATGCAAATCTCACTCATGTGTCTCTTGACCATCTTCTTTGTTATACAGAAAACGGGATAGCCAGTTTCTTCTAAATACAGCCATCTACTGGACAGACTAGTAGGCTCAGAAGCTCACTGCTGCTGTGATTAAATGCACAAGACTTTGACAAGATCAGACGTTTCTTCACGGGAGAGGGATGGGGACTATTATTTTCTTCAGTGACACAGCCACTGATAAATTGCACATGCTCCAGTAAATAATTTCCCAACCGTGCTCATGTAAGCAACTCCAAGTAAACCCAGTAACTCATGCTCCAAAATAAAAGATGTGAAAGCAGAAAGGGGGCTTGCTGACAATGAGGCTTTCTATGGGAGTGGGGATGAGACAGGGTAAGAGGAGAGTAGTGAAATGATAGAAACTCATCATGCACAGGTATGAAAACAGGTATCGGTTAATACTGTGTTGCTGTGATCAAACACCAAGAGTTTGTTCTGGCTTAAGACTCTAAAGGGTTAGAGACCGTCATGGTGCAGAGGCTATGAGCTTTCAACACCCACCTCCATTGACTACCTCTTCAGCAAGGTCATACCCAGTACACCTCCCAGATAGCACAGCCCAACTAGGAATCGAGTATTCAAAGACTTGTGCCGATTTAAACCGTCATAAACTGTAATCAACAAAAAAAATATTTTAAAGCCCATAACCAGCACTCTCAATAGTATCAATCACAACCACCATAGGCTGCCTACCACCAACAGCAGCACCTCATTGTGGCTGATCATAATGTTGTCTCCATGGCCATCTCCACTAGGAACTATCATCCTCTGTCTACAGCTTTCCTCATGATAAGTAACATAGATTACTGCCTAGCCCAACCATCATCAGAGGGGCTTTCTCTGGCAGCTGCTGGGAGCAGAAGAAGGAGACTCACAGCTAAACATTAGGGAGTGCTGGGGGAACTCTGCAGACAATGAAGAAGAAGGATTGTGGGAGCCAAGGGGTAAGGATACCAGGGAACATGGCCTACAAAATCAACTAAGTAGGGCTCACAGGGGCTCACAGAGACAAAAGGGGCAGTCACAGAGCCTGCATGGGTCTGTGTTAGGTCCTCTGCAAATATGCTGTGGTTGTTTTGCTTGGGGTTTTCATGGGACTCCCAATAGTGGCAGTAGGACTGTCTCTGATTCTTTTGCCTACTCTTGGGAGCCTTTTGACACGACTGGGTTGCCTTCTCCAACACTGATATGAGGTTCTATGCCTAGTATTACTGCATCTTGGTATGCCATCTTCATTTCATATCCCTGGGAGGCTTGCTCTTTTTTGAAGGGGAAAAAAAAAAAGCAGTAGATCTGCAGAAAGGAGGTGGGGAAAAACTGAGTGATGTAGAGGAAAGAGGGGCTGCTGCCAGGATGTATTGTAAGGAGAAGAAATAAAAAGAAAAATAGAAACTATAAAAAATAATCAGAGATTTTGACAATGTATACCTACTGGTGCTTTTTTAAAAACTGGCAATGATTAATACTAAAGGTTAGCTTGCATGTATATGGGTAATAACAAGTGAGTCATTAACACTGGGTGCTCCGATCACTGTCAGTGATGCACCAGGTCAGCAGC
Organism: Grammomys surdaster; assembly: GCF_004785775.1. Taxonomy (NCBI): domain Eukaryota; kingdom Metazoa; phylum Chordata; class Mammalia; order Rodentia; family Muridae; genus Grammomys; species Grammomys surdaster. The sequence goes on from NW_021604622.1 coordinate 25,948,383, forward strand.
TACCTTTCTGCCTTTGCTGTTTGCCTCACACTCCTGAAAGTAAACCACACCAGGCTGTTTAATCATGTGCAATTTATCTGGTTAAAGTTATTCCATTCCTTAAACTTCAAATTGCTGCAGCCATATGAAAGAAATTGTACAGCTGCACTTCTGGACAGAAAGTCCAACAGCTATGCTGTATTACAAAGTGTTCTCCTGTCTGTGCTTTTTATCAAACCAATTTATTGCTGGGAAGGGAAAGGTCAGAGATCCTCAGGGGTGAGAAACTTTCAATTTCGGGACTGTTGAAGCAGGGTTGAGAAATAACCTTGGGGAAAACTTAAAGTAGGCAGGTTCACAAAGCATTTCATCCAATATTATACTTATACTTAGCAAATGAAGCACTTTTGTACGTCCTGAAGCAGCTTAACCCAGCAAGAACAGCCTGCAGCAGCAAGACAGATAAGAGTCTAATTAAAATGCCTGCTGAGAATGGGACGCTGAGTTGCTCTGGGAAGTCTTGAGGGACTTAGACCTGTGATAAGAACCAGGGAAAGGTCGAGGAGGTGACCCTAAGCAAGGCAATTCCTGTTTTCTGCATTTCACAAATGTATAAAAGGGGTTTGTAATTAACAGTGTTATGTTACAGAATAATACACAGAGGATTACAAAATTTGGCTATGTCCAATGTATTTTCACTATAAATTCCATCCTTTTCCAGAGGACCTGAGGTAAAAAGTCCCTGTGCTATAAAGTCTACAAGTTGATAGCAGATGCCTGACAGCAGTGGTCCTTTTCATCTGGTAACCCATGATGAGCATCAGGTGTTCATTTATGGAGGTGCCCTGTTAACTACACACAAACCAGACTGTCTGAAATTGTAAAATGTGTGTTGAAGACTAAACTGTATTCAAGGCTCTTCAGGTGGAAGAATAGGCCAGAGGCACACTGAATGCAGCCTCAGAGGTAGAGAGAGGTCTGTACCAGAGCTTGTTCAACATTTTGATGGCTGACAAAATACAAAGTACAAGGAGGAGGCTCTCTTGTATTAATTTACAACCTTAAGCAGACACTAGAGCTTCCTATTCATTGCATTTCCAAATGGATTTCATGTTATTTCATTTGATTCACGTGTATTTCAGGTGATTAATCCATGGTTCCTGTCACGGGGAAATGGGAATTTCACAGCTCTGAGGTCATTTAACAAGGGTAAAAAGGAGCAGTCAAGGAACCTACAAAAGAACAGACAATACCTACCAGGCATCAGGGAGAACACGCACCACCTACTAAAGTCCACTTTCTACACACTCACAGCATCTCGGTCAGCAAGTGTCGTTCACCTGCTGTTTTTCTCTTCTACTGGATAAGAGAAAATGTGAAGAGACTGATTATCTGTCTAAATATTAAAAACCACAACCTAAGTGTATACTCCCAATATAAACAACTAAATCTGCCAAGGCTCCTAAACTAAGGACTGGGTGAACTTAAATATCACAACTGTGAGAACAACTCTACAGAATCGGGTGTTTGACAAATGTGTCTGCAACTATTTCCTTCTACACTACAAAACCGAACCGTAAGTCTGGGCTTTCTTTACATAACAAGTAAAAAACTACAATTCACATGTGTCATCTGTCTTCTGTCCTAAATAGGCAAGACAATGGAACCGATGTCTTAGTAATCAATTCCCTTTCCTGTACATTCCTTCTGTGGTTGTTTGTTTGTTTGTTTGTTTTCTCATATCTGATGTTTTGCTCTGCTTACCTTCCAACTCTTCCTAAGGATGCTCTCTCTCTCTCTCTCTCTCTCTCTCTCTCTCTCTCTCTCTCTCTCCCTTTCTCTTCTCTATTTCTTCTTTCCTTTTTTTAAAATGTTACTGATTCTGTGTGAGTTTCATATTATGCACCCCAATCCTGCTCATCTCCCCACCTCTTCCCCTCATATTCACCCCTTGGCCATTGTAACCTGCCCCTCAAAATAAAACACAGAGAGAGAGAGAGAGAGAAAGATAGAAAGAGAGAGAGAGAGACAGAGAGACAGAGAGAGAGAGACAGAGAGAGAGACAGAGAGACAAAGACTTTTTAAAAAGAGAGAGAGAAACAAACGGCAACAGCAAAGCATAGAAAAAGCTGTAATATGTGACATTGTGTCCGTCCCACAGAATATCCCTCTGTCCACACATCTTCACTTGCAAACGTTGATTGCAATGAATCATTGGTCTAGTTTAAGATCTCTGGCTTCTGTGACATCATATACTGGATCCTCACTGGAACTCCTCCCGGTTATCCTGTGGATGCCCTGAGTCATGGAGATCCTGCAGCTTTGGATCAGCAAGACTGACCCTTTCACATGTCGCAACCATTTGCAGATGATAGAGATTTTGGGGTGGGTCATTTCGGAGCCCTGGATCTTGGCCTGGGTGGTAGCTGGAGCTGGTCAGCCCTCCTGACTCTCCCTTATTAGCACCAACAGAGTGAGCTCTCCACTGTTCCAGCAAGGCCATGCGACACTGCCATCAGCAGGAGGCAGAGTCAATTCTCCTGCTCTCATGTCCTCGGGCTGGCTTACCTGCACCCATACCTCCTGAGACAGATCCACTGTGCCCAGTCAAGATGTGGGCCCGACTCTCCCAAGTGTTGCAGCCTGTGAGGGGCTAGGCCAGCTCTTTTTCTCTTAGCTCTCCTCCTTGGGGCAGACTCACCCATGCCTTTGCCATCAGTCAGCTCTACTGTGTTGCCAAGACGTGTAGGAACTGCTCTCCAAAGTGCTAGAGCAAGTGAGAGACGGGGACAGATCTCCAGAGTGCCACATCCAGTGACAGATAGGGCCAGTTCCAGTTCTGTAAAGACCCTGTACAGCCATGTGGTCTCTGGTGGCTGCCCCAACCAGGGATGTCACCATGTTCTCTAGTGCTAATATGAGCCATGGTCATTGGCACCACCCCCTGCCTGCCTAGCCATACGCTAAGACATGGCCCTCAGCTGCAGCTCATACAGGGATCTCACCATGGCCCCAGGTGTCAGAGCTCATCACTCACAACAGGCTACTTCTTTCTACCCTGGAGTCTGCAGCGCCATCTCTCACAGGTGGATTTTGATGAAGATGCCAGATTAAAAACAACAGTCCTAGAAATTTAGAGAGCTCAGACCAACACCCTTGATGTTATAGACATAAACAGAAAGAATAACCGGCTTGTTCGTCATGCTTTGCTCAGCCTGCTTCCTTATAGAAGCCAGGACCACCTGCCCAGGAATACCACCACCCATAATAGGCTGTGCCCTGTCCCCCATCAATCACTAATTAAGAAAATGCCTCACAGCCAAATCTTATGGGGACGTTTTCTAAATTGAGGTTCTCCTTTCAGATGACTCTAGCTCATGTCAAGTTGGCATGAAACTAGCCAGCACAAATAGTTATTCGTTTTGGTCAATTTTTAAATTTCTATTTTAAAAAAACACTAATTTTAGTATCAGAGACTCAGATATAGACAGAGTCAAATACTAGAGCCAACCATTTAACGTGTTCATAGATCTCCAGTTAAGGCCATGATAATGTTTGAAAGACCTGAAATGAAATTAACATTTTTAAGTGAAATCATTATATTTTTCTAGTTTTTAAAATGTAACACGTAAAGCTTCTTCCATGGGCGCACGAAAGGCATCATCATGATACAATTTAGTATTGGAAAAGGAAGGTCATTCCAGATTAGTCTCATCTATCAGAACCTTGCTGAGGTACAAATTGCATTTCATAAAACCCAATCATCTCATCTGGTATGACGGCAAATGATTATAATACCAGCATTCGGGGAGAGAAGGCAATAGAATCAGTTCAAGCCCAGCCTCTGCTACATATGTGATTTTTGATAAGTCAGTCTGCACTTCTCAAGACCCTGTCTCAAAATAAGGCTTGAAAAGAAAAATCACTCATCTTCAGTAATCAGCTTTTAGCACATTTATTGAACTGCATGATGATCATTATTAAACTTTTTAATAAGTAAGGCTCCCTTTTCCCACATAAAGCAAACCCCTGTTTCTATATTCAGCCCAAGGCAGCAGCTATTTTTTGTGTTCCGACTGATTTTTCTTTCTAGACATCTTGTATAAGTATAATAAACAATAAGTTGCCTCCTGTATCTAGCTTCTTTCAATATTTTTAACATTCACCCATGTAGTAGTAATCAGTACTAAGTAGTCATCTAGATGGTTTTACCACGCTTTGTTTAAATATTTAATAACGACAAACATCTTGGCAACTTCCTTTTTGTAGGATGACATGTTTGGTCATCAATTCTTTGTTACTGAGAGTTGTGTTATAATTGTGGATCGAAATTATAGTAGCAACATATTTGTGGGTAGACAGCCCATTGTGTGGTGCAGACACAAATGACTTTGTCTGAGGCTAACTGTGACACCACTAAGACTGAGTGCCAATATGTCATGGCTTACAAGTTAAATTATATGTTGAATCTCTAAAGATAGATTTGAGTCATCATGAGAAGTCTGTCTGTATAAACAACTCTCAGCCTCTTTATTTCTATCAATTCAAAACAAATATTTAACTTAGAAGATAGGCTTAGAACCTGTCAGAGTCACTAATTGGGAATCCCTAACTACATTACTGATAAAGCCAGAAATGTCATTCTTAATTGGTTAAGTAAAATTTGGGCACCTTATAATAAGGGTTTAAATTAATATATATATGCTAACCTGTGACTACTAGAATCTGGAAGCAGGGGGGAATATGCTGGGGACCTCGATGCCAGCTTTTCTTCACTGTCTATGACAGAAATTTCTAGAAATCTTAATGCCCACTCTCCATCTCTTCTGTTCAGAGAAATAAAAATTTTAGCTGTAGCCATGTCCCACACTGTGTACTACATTTCCCCCCCCCCCCGCAGCCATTCAGTGAGGACACCCCAGGACCTCCATCCATGGCCTGCCATATACTTAGCCCATCACCTTGATCCACCTGCCATCCTTCTGGCCAACCTCCGGGGCCTTTCCTCTCATCTCTAGCTCTGAGCCACCCACCTACTGTATGTACTAAGAGGACTAGGAGCCTGTGGCCCCCTATTTCTTAAGTACTATGCTACGCCCTCATCTTTGACCTTCCCCTGGGAGTTAGCAGGTGCTGTCATATGGCCTGCCTAAGAAGGGCAGCAGTCCCCATGGGAAAGAAGAGCACTGGAAACATGTGCCCAGCACAGCCTAAGGGAAGTCAAACTTCTCTCAAAGACGTGCCTAACTAAGATTCTTGATGCCCAAGGCAGACATATGCTGGAGTCCACAGAGATTCAGTGAGGTCAGATGACATCATGGGTGTCTTCCTCAAAGCATATAAAACACAAAGCAAAGCAAGCACAGGCTTGTAGGGAAAAGATGCAATTACTGCCTCTGATGGCTGTTCTGTGCAATGCGGGGGGTGGGGGTGGGGAGATGCTGGGATTATAACTGATTGATTTGTAAAAGCATAGAAGCATTTCTACCTCTATGAACTCACTATTGTACCCCGTGTACTTAAGCCATTTGAACTTTACATTTTGGATGCAGATAACTGAGCTAATCTTCATTGTGCAAATAAAGAAAAGACAATGAGTAATGTTGACACTCATACAGTTCATGAGGGCATGTTGCCAAGATATGAGGGTAGTGATATGTCTGCCGTTAGGTACAAAGCTCTAGGCAGATGGAGCCCTGCTCACTGATGTAAGTGAGTGGGACAGCACAGGAAACAGGGTGAGATAGCCCGCAAAGTCATAGGCTACCAGTCTCAGTCTTAGAAACAGCACCCCTTTTATGTGTTTAAAATTAGTAATGCTTGTGAAGTCCTGCCTCTCTTCCTCTGATAATCGAATAAGACTCTTCATTGTCATCCTTTAAGGAAAACACATTGCCTAGATAAGTGTAACTCACTCAGTGGCTGTAGGGGTTTTAAGGTAGAGCAAAAGCTCTTAGTGTCCTGTTAAAACCAGATTGTGGGTTCAGCTCTTTGCTCCCTTAAACATACCTAGCGGTGACAATGAATTCCAGGTACTAAAGACCAAATACAGTGATTTCTGACAGTGAAAAGAATTTCTCTACAGGATTTTGAATAAATTACTTTACTGAGCTCCTGGCAAATGTTTAAATGGGTTCTTACATTAATCTCCAACATTAAAAATTAATCATGATAAAAAGAAGGTCTCATTACTGGACTGCAGGTGGACCATTTCAAAAAGTGGACAATTTTAGACCATTATTATCAGAGTTTCAAACATGAAGGAAAGCCATAAGGTTTGTTTGCAATGGGCTTTTCCCATTTTATGTTTAAATTTAAGAACAGCATCAGTGTATTTCCACTTTAAAATTGTAACTGTGACTTGTAAAAATGTGTACTGTCTGCTGGAAAAAATCTGCAAAGAATCATTGGCTTGCTTAGATCTAGGGTGTTCCCTCAGTGCTTTGTATAAATAGATAAGTACGAGAAAGCAGATTCAAATCTGAGCACTCAATTCAGTCCCAGACAGGCATGCCTTGCCCGAGTTGGAAACCTGCTTCAGAAAATTATCTAGGCCTGACTCCAGAAAGCATCAAGAGCCGAATTTGTGGGCAAGCTCAGTGTTAAGTGAAAGTGTTTACTCCCTTCTGTAAATCTTAGGATTCGGATGAAAACAGCAGAACCTCTCCCAAGCTTGACCTCCTATGGGCATGGGAGCCCCAGCGATGACCTGTGATTACAGAGATCCCATGACAATATTTAAGGGAGAGAAAAGGATCAGAGCACACAGGTTATAAACTAGCTTCACAGCCACGGGATACTGAAGGGTGTTGTAGACCCACGCTACATACTTTTACCTTATTATCATGACTGTACTTTCTACCTTGATATAAACGACGGCAGGAAGAGTAAACCTCCCAAAGGTGGGAACTTGCTCCTTACCCTGACAGTTACCTCAGAGCACAAAACCCTACATTAATCTGCCTGCTTATAAACTCCCAATGGCAGAGGCTCTTCTAATGAATAACATCAGGATATAATTCACCACAAGGACAAATGCTATGAGATGCACAAGTGGAAAGGGATTCCACACAAGTGTAGTGCCCCGAGAAATAATTTTAATCCCCTGGAGGATGTTTAAAACAATACACAAAACTCTGACAAACACATCATTTACAGAGAGAAGGAGCCAAGACTATCAGTGCAGATAAAATTATAGAACTCAGTCATTCTGACGTCGTCCAAGGCAACTATGGGACACATATGCTGGGATCAAGAGTTTCGTGGGTGAACGGTCTATAAAGTGCCAGGATGTGCAAGTCAGCTGTTTCACAGAGCCTGAGACAATCAATCCAAGAGTAGAAACTCAGTCAATTGCAGTCTTGAGGGTAAAGGGAAAGTCTTCACTGACTTTGGTATTATTCATTTGTTTGTTCTTACAAAACAGTTTTCCCAATGCTCAGGAAAGATGATAGGCAGGTGCATCAAATCAATAAGTGTTAGAAAGCAGGCATAAATCTGAGGCCTGAATCAACACCACTTAATTTTCCATTGTCAACTTAACCTTGCTTGTTGTCAGAGACAGATATGCACCTGGTTTCCAGAAAATGGTGTTTTCGATGCTCTGCCAGAGGCCCGTAGAGTGGGATCAGAAATAGCAGAGAATAAAGCAAAGCATGTGGGGTCTGCTAATCAGTATCACTCTGAGGGTTGGTCTCCTATCCCTTTGAATTCTCGAAGAGATGGTCCTCATTCTTACCATGGTCAAGTCTCTGTTTGAATTTGTAAATTCCTGGCATGTTTTTACCCATCAGTTGCCTTTGGATCTGAAGCCAGACTGTGATGTTCCTGGTACTCTCTTGAGCAAAAGCTGCTTAACAGGAACTGATGTGTGCTCATGGGACATCCAGGAACTCCAGTGTCCACTTGCAAGTGAGCAGCATAACAGGAAGTAACTGGTTTGCAGATAGAACAACATGGACCACTAAAGAAGAAACTGATTGAAAGATGGCGACTATGAAACCAACCTCCAATGAGCCACAGGCAGGAGGCTGATGCAAAAAACAAATGGAAGACAGACCTTCTACCTCCCCATGTTGTAGACCAGTGGTTCTCAACCTTCCTAATGCTGTGACCCTTTAATACAGCTCCTCATGCTATGGTGACTGTTAGCATTTTATCTAAGCTCCACCCCACAGTTACTTGACAACAGCCAGGTATTCCTGACTCACTATAAAAGGGGCTGCTTGCCTCCTCCTCTCTCTCTTGCTCTTGCTCCTGTTGTCCTGCTCCCCCTCTCTCCCCATTCTTTTCCCTCCTCTCTCTCTGGGTTCTCATGGCCAGCCTCTACTCCTCTAGTCCTCTTCTCTCCCTCTCCCTCTCCCTCTCCCT
>NW_021604622.1:25957131-25989818 GCF_004785775.1 Grammomys surdaster
CCCTCTCCTTCTCTGGCTCCTTTTCTCTGCCTCTACTATCCTCTCAACTCCCCTCCCCATGCCCCAAATAAACTCTATTCTATACTATACCATGTGGCTTGTTCCTCAGGTAGAAGGGATGCCACACCATGGGCCCGACAAGACATTTCCTTCCCTGACTACGCATCCAACAAAACATATCCCCACTCTTTTTATCTTTTTATAAACACATCAGTAACCCCCACCATAAAATTATTTCATTGCTACTTCATAGCTGTAACGTTGCTACTGTCATGACTCGTAATGTAAAGATCTGATATGTGAGATATCTGATACATGCCCCAAGCGGGGTCAATACCCACAGGCTGAGAGCCACTGTTGTAAGCCAACACAGCAGGCTACTGGATGTTAGACAGAGTTCTCTTCAGTGCATGAAATCCGGAAGTGAGAATAAGCCACATGACCGAAAAACAAGGCAACTGTGAGTGACCGGTGAGAGGCATTCCTATTAAAGACACTTCTCAACAGAAATGTCACATTGTCCTTTCGCCTGCTTGTTTTTATTTTAGTTTTTGTGGTTTTGTGGTATCTTTTGTTTATTTTTCTATTTTTTTTTTTTTTAGAGAAGGGGAGAAAGAACATAAAGTTGGGTGGGTAGGAGAGTGGAGAGGATCTTAGAAGAGTTTAGGGAAAATATAATCAAAACATACTATATAAACATTTTACTAGAAAACCCATCCATTCTTAAACATAATAGACTGAATTCTAGTTTCATCCGAAGACTCATTCCCTCCATAAGTTGACACAGCGCTAATGAAAATATCAGCCGGGTAGAAGTGCACAGTGAGTAGAGGTGCCCCCTGCCATGCCTGAGGACCTGAATTTCATTCCTGTGGAAGAGGAGAACGTATTCTGTTCTTTGACCTACACACGTGTGCCATTGTGTACACATGCATACATGTACAAACAAATATAAAAATGTTTTGATAAAGAAAGAGAATTCCACCTTTGTGGAATCTACTCAGTGTGACGATTGATAGTTGAACATGTGTTTCTATGTCATTAGAAGGGTGAGAGATGTCTCGTGTTTCTTTCCGGGTACAGCATTAACTAACCACTTCTTTCCTAAGTTGGATCGTCAATATCCAGGATACGCAGGGATTAGGTTTAGCACCACACAGAAGGAAGCACATTAAGTCAGGAAGTGGCAGAACATATCATTTTATGCACCCTCTTTAAAAATGTACTGACTTATGCTTACTTTGAAGGACTCCTGTGAAACAGAGGACATGCAACATGCCCCCTAATTACATCTGTCATGTGTCCTGTATCAAGTGTGCACAGAGATAAGTGGCCCACATTAGGTGTTCACAGAGGACATTGTGCTCTGTTCCTTTGTTTTATCTTCCAGGGTTGGAACTTTGCCAGACCTGTCTTGGCCTATAGACAAGACAGGAAAAGATGATAAGAAAAGATCAGGTGCAGTATACATTTACCTTTAGATGACCTGCGAGCGGCAGCGTAGAAGAAAGAGCCATTGCTTTAGAAATAAATTAGTCTGGAGTGAGGACAGTAAGAGAGGGGCTTCTTTTCTGTTTATCAAAATTGTCAAGCAAATGGGTATTTATACCTACGATTTTGCATGGAGACTGTCACAGAGTCAGGGACACAGAGTCTTTAAGCAAGTTTCCAATATCACAGTGTGCCATACAGACTTTGATGCTCTCAGTATTTCCTGACGAGAAGAATCCGCTTCTGGAAATGCTGCAAGCAGCAGGCACCACTCATGAATCTGAATGACAGTTTTATTAAAATTGTCCCCAGCCTTCTTGCTGGGAAAAAAACTGTGCCCAAGAAAGCATAGCTTTATCCTCCTTGTGAACTCACAAAGGCAGCAAAGGGGAATATATGATTTACAAATCAAAAACCAATGAGAAAATACCTAAGAGTTTTCCCAGGCAATATGTGGAGAGGTACAGAGGTAAGTCTCAGAGAGTAACAAATGTGTTTTATTTTCTATTAGTGTGCTCAGTTTTCTTTCCTAGTCTCCTTCTTAACATGGACACAGTTACCGGTACACTTGTGAAAGCTGACAAACTTATGTAAACAGTGCTTTGGGCTTTCATTGTGCAAACTGCAGAATCTTCAAGGATGTTAAAGCAAATGGGTAAGAATCATCATCCCTAGAAACAACTACGAGAGCAACGGTCATGCTCAGACTGTCACCTTAGACACACGGTACATGCACTCTCCAACTGTACTTTGTAGAGATTACGTAATTACAACAATGACTGTCATACTTTCTGCGCTGCGTGAGTTAGCAATGTCCCTGCAGACTTTCAGGTGTCCTTAAAGCAGACACAGTGCAGATTCATTTATTAATAAGCATCCCTTGCCAAAGAGAGCAGTTCTTAGTGGCCACCTGCAAAGTCCAGACGTCCTGCTGTTCATGAATCGAGCCTCTCCCCTGCCCCCACTGACCCTAGAAAGAACTCTGGATCTCTTACAGCCATAGTCACACCTTCTCAACCTCTGATGTAATTTCTAGTTCAGACACTGGAGATTCAGCACTGGCCCATAGTGCTTTGCGCTCGTTCGCAAGAGCTGAATTTAAAAACTGGGTGACTTGAACAAAGAATTTTCTTGTCACATAACTGAATATCAGTCCTATCTTCCATATACTGACTATCCGTTATCAAACTAGCTTTAAGTATCTGAACATTTTCTCTCTTTTTTATCCTGAAGCTAAAGTAATTCATGTATTATTCCTATAGAATTGGGATATTACACATTTGACTATATTTTTATCTTTAAAATAAGTTTAAACTTTTCATGTTGGCAGTTTTTAATTTCAATGTGAAGAGGTCCGTTTAGCCTTTCTGCTTTGTCAGACCAAATAGTGATGAATTCCTTATACTTGTTTTTTGGTCTGGAACAGAGTTTATTGCCTTTTCATTTCTGAGGGCCAGATTTTCTCGACTGTGCCCTTTCTTGGTATTTTCTTTATTGTCACAATGTGGACTGTCCTTCCATGCTCCTCTGCTGTCTCTGGTTTGTACAAAGAAATATGCTGAGGGTCTAATGAAGAGCTCCTGATAAATGACTGGTCACTTGTTCATTCTGTTTTCAACAGTTTCCTCTTTGTGTTTAACTTCTGAAAAATGAAGGTAGTATATGCTGGGGAGAGCATGTAGTTGGGGCTCTCTGGGCTTCATGTGTATGGATTTTAGTACCCTCTGTAAATTGCTAACGAGAAAGCATTGTTTAGGTTTTGGTTATTTACATCCAGGTGATTGAAGTTCCCCCAGGGAAGGGGAAATGTAGCCAGAGGTATTAAAAACGAGTGTCCCGCTGGCTCCCGGCTTAACCTCCATGTTCCTGCACTAAGCTCAACACTAGCTGGCTGTCTCAATGGGGCCCCGGGGTCGCTGCCTCGAACTCCACGGCTCTAGGCCTCGATCCTAGGCCAGCCCCTCCGCCTCCACCGCGCTAGGCTTAGCACCATTTAGTAACCGCCATCGACATCCTCAAGGTTAGATATCACAATACCCACCCAGCAACCCAGTAATATAAAATTCTTAATGCTTATAGTTAACCAAAGAGATTTGTATATCAGCAAATATTCAAACCTCAAGATGTCCACACAATTTAGACAAGTTATCCCAATTATCCTAACTTTTAGATTTCATATCTACCTGTGCTATTATTTAAACTCCACATTCGCTTCCTGTAACGGCCGTTTCTTTTGTAACGGCCGTCGGGTTCTGCTACTTTGTAAAGGCCGGCCGGTTCTGCTGCTCCGGTCGGCAGGTCAGGGTCTAGCAAGAGAGAGAGTGGGGACGGAGGAAGGGGAAAAAAGGGGCGAGAGACGCAAAAGATAGATACAAGACAGAGTCCGGTGGCGTCTCTTCAAGTCTCTTCTTTATTCTCCTCTCTTCTTACTATATTCTCACTCCTTCAGTCTCCTGACACCTCTCACTTTCTCACTCCTTCCTCTACTTCCTACTTCCTACTACCTCCTACTACTTACTACCTCCTACTTTCTACCTCCTACTCCTCACTCCTCAATAGAAAGGAAATCCGGGTATTTATACCCTTTACCACGTGACTTGCCCTCATGGACAATCTCAACTGAAGCCACTACGTCACGTGCCTTGTAGCCATGGATACCAGGAGCACCTGGCAGCTGGGGGCACTAAACAGTGTAACAAGATGTTTATCAGAGTGCGCTCAGCTATTGCAGGCTGTTGAAACAAGTCTCTTGTCAGGGTATATGGCTCAAGATGGCTGTAAAGATGATAGCCACTTTCGGCTAAGAGTCGGCTCCCAACAGCTTCCATTTTCCACCGCCTCCTGCCTCCTCCACTCTCCCTCTCCCTCCCTCCCCCACTCTCGCTCCCCCACTCTTAGCTCCGCCTCCCCTTTCTCTGTCCAATCACAGGCCTCCTGCTGCACTAATACTTAAAATAGATTGGGCAGGGAAATTTCTGCTACAGAGAAAACACTGCCAGCGCCTGGACTTCTGTTCCTTGTCTCACTTTTTATTTTGTTTGTCCCATGAATGTCCTTCAGATCCCCAAATTCTCTAGGTGAGAGACTCTAACCATCATGTCTACTTCAAGGAAGGCTTTGAAAAAGGTTTCCTCACCAGCCTCTGTCTCTATTACTAGTGAAATAAAATGCGGGCACATTGATCTCTCTGGCTAAAGTATTTCTTACTAAATTATCCTACCTACCTTTCCACCTTATGGGAATTGACAAGTAGCAGTTAAATCTACGGAAAACATGTTTACCTGCGATCTTAACGGTGCTCACATGACTGGTGTCAGACAGGTCCTGGACGCTTTCAGCTCTAAAAAGTTGAGTTCACCATCTTGTGTAAATTCCACCTTATAATCTCATTAAACCAGCAGTTAGCTGTTAAGCTCATCTTTTGAGTTCACCATCGTGTGCAAATTCCACCTTATAATCTCATTAAACCAGCAGTTAGCTGTTAAGCACATCTTAAAAATTTTAAAGAGAGACACAGTTTTTAATTAGACCTGAAGAAGAGTTTTCATAGCTAGTGACTTCTGTGAAAGGAAACAGACCACGATATGTAGACAAAAAAAAAAAAACACAGTGTGAGTGACGGACGAAAGCAGGCTCTGATTGACAGAGACTGCTTTTACTGAAGCTGTAGTGCATTTCTCAGTACACTTACATTTTTGACGAAAGTTAGACCTTGGCTGCACATAATCTGTTCTGAGGTTTCCTGCCACAAACCTGAAGACCAGAAATACTCTTTTGTGGTATAGGCAGCAGATTTTTCTTAGGATTTCACATATATACACACTCTCACACACAAACATACTTTCACTCAAGCACAAACACACACACACACACATATTCACACACACATTTACACAAACTCACAAACACACACTCACACACAGACACGTACACACACACAGTCACACCCAAAGTCACACATCCATTCACATACATGCTGACACACTCACACACATTCACATGTACTACCACACACTCAACAAACTTACACGCACTCACAGACACACATGCTCACAGACACACAGGATCACAATACATTCACACATACACACACACATACACACACTCACACATGCACAGTCATACCCACACTCACGAGCACACATATTCACACACACACACAGAGCCATCACCTACCAGGAAGACAATTATTTATCAAGATAACTCAGGAACAGAATGCAGTTGGGTTTGTGTCATTTTGTTGTTATGAACACAAGGTGATAACGGAAAAAAAATGATGAATTTAAGGAAACAGTAAATAATAAATACATATCAGAAATTTATATTTGTGATGCTGAAGACGTATGCTCATTCTCAATGTCCCAGATATGAATGGAGGAGCAAATCCAACCACTTATTTTTTGCAAAAACTCAGAATTTATTCTTATTCCCATGTGCCTTTGTTGATACAAAAAAACACACCTCTCACCTCAAAGGGGATAAGAGTTGTTTTCCTAGGAAGAATTCAAAATCTCACTATTTGCAGATGATATGATAGTATATTTAAGTGACCCCAAAACTTCCACCAGAGAATTCCTAAACCTGATAAACAACTTCAGCAAAGTGGCTGGTTATAAAATCAACTCAAACAAATCAGTAGCCTTCCTCTACTTTAAAAGATAAACTGGCTGAGAAAGAAATTATGGAAATGACACCCTTCACAATAGTCACAGATAATATAAAATACCTTGGTGTGAACCTAACCAAGCAAGTAAAAGACCTGTATGACAAGAACTTCAAGCCCCTGAAGAAAGAAATTGAAGCAAATCTCAGAAGATGGAAAGATCTCCCATGCTCATGGATTGGAAGGATTAATATAGTAAAAATGGCTATTTTGCCAAAAGCCATCTACAGATTTAATGCAATCCCCATCAAAATTCCCACTCAATTCTTCACAGAGATAGAAAGAGCAATCTTAAAATTCATTTGGAATAACAAAAAACCCAGGATTGCAAAAACTACTCTCAGCAATAAAAGAACTTCTGGGGGAATCACCATCCCTGACTTCAAGCTGTTCTACAAAGCAATAGTGATAAAAACTGTGTGGTACTGAAACAGAGACAGGCAGGAGGATCAATGGAATAGAATAGAAGACCCAGAAATGAACTCCCATACCTATGGTCACTTGATCTTTAACAAAGGAGCTAAAACCATCCAGTGGAAAAAAGACAGCATTTTCAACAAATGGTGCTGGTCCAACTGGAGGTCAGCATGTAGAAGAATGCAAATTGATCCATACTTATCTCCTTGTACAAAGCTCAATTCCAAGTGGATCAAGGACCTTCACCTAAAACCAGCTACACTGAAACTAATTGAAGAGAAATTGGGGAAAAGCCTGGAACACATGGGCACAGGAGAAAAGTTCCTGAACAGAACACCAATGGCTTGTGCTCTAAGACCAAGAATTGACAAATGGGACCTCGTAAAACTGCAAAGCTTCTGTAAAGCAAAGGACACAGTCAATAGGACAAAGTGGCAACCAACAGATTGGGAAAAGATCTTCACCAACCCTACATCTGATAAAGGGCTAATATCCAAGGTATACAAAGAACTGAAGTAATTAGACTTTAGACAATCAAAGAACCCTATTTAAAAATGGAGCACAGGGCTGAACAAAGAATTTTCAACTGAGGAAGCTCGAATGGTTGAGAAGCACCTAAAGAAGTGTTCAGCATCCCTAGTCATCAGGGAACTGCAAATGAAAACAACACTGAGATTCCACCTCACACCAGTCAGAATGGCTAAGATCGAAAACACAGGTGACAGCAGATGTTGGCGAGGATGTGGAGAAAGAGGAACTCCACTGTTGGTGGGATTGTAAACTGGTACAACCACTATGGAAAGCAGTCTGGCAGAATCTCAGAAAATTGAACAGTATTACCTGAGGACCCAGCTATACCACTCCTGGGCATATACCCAAAAGATGTTTCAACATACAACAGGGACACATGCTCCACTATGTTCATAGCAGCCTTATTTATAATAGCCAGAAGTTGGAAAGAACCCAGATGCCCTTCAACAGAAGAATGGATGCAGAAAATGTGGTACATTTATACAATGGAGTACTACTCAGCTATTAAAAACAATGAGTTCAAGAAATTCTTAGGCAAATGGATGGAGCTGGAAAATATCATCTTGAGTGAGGTGACCCAGTCTCAAAAGAACATACATGGTATGCGTTCACTGATAAGTGGATATTAGCCCAAAAGCTCACAATTTCTAAGACACAACATCGTATTGACCACATGAAACTCAAGAAGAAGAAGGAAGACCAAAGTGTGGGTGCTTTGGTCCTTTCTAGAAGGAATATCAAAAGTTTCAATCAGAGCTCCCAAAGTCTAAACCGCCAGCCAGAGAGCACAAAGGGAGGGACTCATGTCTCCATCTGTATAGGTAATTGAGGGTGACCCTGTCAGACATCAGTGGAAGTGGAGGGCCATGGTCCCCGAAAGTTTGGATCCCCTAGTGTTGGGGAATTCGAGAACAGGGAGATGGGACTGGGAGGATGTTTGGAGCACACCCTCATAAAAATAGGAGGTGAGGGTATGGGATAAGGAGTTTTGGGGGAGAATGGGAGGGGAGATAACATTGAAAGGTAAATACATAAAATATCCAATAAAAAAAAACAGATAAAGGGTCTAAAAAAATTAAAAAAAGAAAGAGAGAGAAAGAGAAAGAGAGAGAGAGTGTGTGTTAGTTTACTTATTTCAAACTATTTTCAAAAGTTTCTAGGAGATGCTAATTGGCTAAGATCTTATTTTAAGCTCTCCACAAAAGAATTTAAGTCTCTGTTTAATATTCTCAAGAGAGATATAAATCCTAATTTTCCTCAACAATTAATTGACAAAAGAGAAATAATCTCACAAAAAGTAGAAGAAGCTATTACTAATCGATATATTATATAGTCTGACTAGTTGTCAGTGGTACTATAACAGTCCTTTGATAAAAGATTATTAATATAGATTTATATATCCTTAAATAGGGTCTTCATGACTCTCTGAGTGTGGAGGGAGCGACTGTTGGCGCTTCTGCCCTGATTTTACAAGAACCCTGAAAAATTGGCTTTAAAAACAAAAGAGGGAAAACCGTACCCCCCCAGAAGGAGTCCCCCTGAAATGCTCTCCATCATGCCTTGTTCACTTTTAACTCTCTAAAACTGAAAGCTCATGGCAAATCTGCTGCTGACTGCCTCTGGCACCACTGAGACCAACAAAAAGTATGCCACAGATATAGGGAAGGACCCTCTTATCCTAAAAGGGAATGGCCCAGACCCAGTTCCCTTATGGGCCCAAGGATTGATATGCCTGTTTGATACCACAGAAGGCACAGCTAACCAGCTACCAAATAGATTAATGAAATAAATAGATACCCCCACAAAGCCAGGCCCAATCATAAATAAGATGAATAACAATTTATATCCAGGGAAGAGAAATCTCCATGAGAATTCCCTTCTTTTTCCTTTCCAGGTAAAAATGAATCACCCATGAATCCAGATGCTGGCCTCCGAACTTATACTACTCAGATCTTTGAAGGGCCACTGACAAGAACATCAAACAGCTAGAGATTGACATCACTAATCTGAAGAAATCCCTTATTTCGCTGTCTGAAGAGACGTCCAAAATTCGCAAAGATCCTTATTGGACTTGATTTACTCTATTACAACAGAAAAGGCTGCATACAGCTCTTGACTGTGTACAGCCCTTAAAGAAGAACGTTGCCTTTACATAGACAAGACAGGGAGGGTTAAAGAGAACATGAAATAGGTCAGTGAACGCCCTGAGAAAAGTCAGAGAGAGAAAGAGACAGATGAATGCTGGTACAAGAATTGGTTTTCAGCTTCTCCAAGATTGTCAACCCTACTTCCTCCCATCTTGGGACCATTATTTGGGTTCTTTTTGCTTATTTCTGCCGGTTCCTGGCCCTCAAATAGGCTGACTAACTCTGTGAAACAACAGATAAATAATTTGCTAGCAAAACCTATTCAGATACATTATCATAAGTTAGCTATGGAGGACAAGACTCAAGATGAGGTTGTTACTTTATACAGGGTGTTTCCAAAAACCCATCTCCACCCAACCTAAAAGAGGGGACTTCTGCCCCTAGACCAAGCAGAGAGGGGCCACCCAGAACCCCCTCTGACTGGCGATCTGAATTCTTGCTTAGGCTGCGAGGCTAAGCACTGCAAGGGAATATAAATAAAAGTTAAAAATATCTCTCTGGGTTCCCTGAGGGACAAGCCTGACTGCATAGGGGTTGAAGTCAAAAGTATCTCCTCTCCTGGAAAAAGACATCAGAATGGGTATGGCCCTCATGCCTCACTGGACAACAACAGGGGGACTGGAGCCATTACAAGGTCCCCTTCAATTACTGGAGGTCAGGCCTCTATCCCCGCCTTCGAAAGATTAGAATCGCCCCAGCCCTTCTATACTTAGAGAAGGGAGAAGATATCAGGGGCAGCCCTGCTTACACACTGAAGGCCTAAAATCAGCCATAGGCCTAAAATCAGCAATAGGCCTGTCATACATGTACACTAACACCAAGTCTTGGGTCTCTGTGGAAAAACATTGAAACAGATGGCTATAAGCTATTGGAAACAGGTAGCTTTTGTGGAAATTTACCAGTCTGAGTAGTTATAGACCTTGTAAATAGGTAGCCTTGGCAGACAATACCAACTTAGATAAGGACAAGTGAGTCATAGGCAGAGTCATAGTGACCTGTCCCCTGAACCTTCACCCAGCCGATACCCGGTTCTGAAAGATATCTGTATTCCCTCTGAACACCCACACTCCAGTGTCATCCCCTTCCCCACATCCTGCCTTTCTGTGTTTATAACCCCTGTGTGAATGAACTACGATTTGAGAAAAAAATAAATAAATTATTTAAAGAAAAAAAAAGAGTTGTTTTCCTGAGTAACCGTGACTCAGGTTATAATACTGATCTAGATTTAAGTTACCCCCAATACCAACATGAGGGCTGTTTGATGAAATTTTTATAGTAACAGAACAAGAAAAGTTATAAATTAAGGCACTTTTCAAAAACATTAAGCAGGCCAGTAAAGAAAAAGTGGGAGGAGGAATAGCCTGTTATCTGATGGTATTCCTAGCCTTTTAGTTTGTAGAAACTATGGGTTTGTTATGTTAATAACATAAAAGGTTTTTAATCTACTAATCAGAGGATGTTGGATCAGACACTTAGGTAGGCAAGGCTGGCTATTTAGGGGATAAACATAGTCAAAGATAAAATGTAATTAGACTCTGTACCTGCGGTATTCCCAGCTCTCCCCACAATCATTTTATATTAGGCTACAGGGTTCAGATGAAGGTGCCATTTCCTTCTGGAAACTTCCATACATGCTATAACAAAGGGGTGTGGGGTGAACTCTGGTATGTGCCTCAGATGCCATTTGACGGTATTCTTTGCCCCTTGGTTAGGTGGGGACTGGAAGTCTATTTGGAGATTCCCAATGGTCACTTGCCCAGTGGTCACTGAGATATTGCGGCAGGTCCAGGGGAAGAAACAAAGGCTATTAAGTTGACTAACAATACCCCAAAGATAATTAGATTCTGGGCTCAAAATATTCCAAAAGGATGGCTCCCAAGCCCTAGACAAACACTTTGGGTTTTAAAGCAAGCAACAGTCCCATTTCACTCAGAAACTAAAATCTACATACGTCTCAAAGAGACAGAGAGAAACCTCCGCCATGGTATGGTTTTTCAAGTAGATGCTCCAAGACATGGGAAAGCCAGAAGTTTCCTTCTCTTAAATTCGATGGGGAGAATTACATTTCTAATTGTTATTCTGTGTCTGCCTTCACATTGAGAAAGTGCTGTAGAAAATACCAAGTTCAATTTCAATTCTTTTTAAGACGCTGAAAGCTAAACTGGAACTAAATCTCTTCTGCAGGTGACATTTTTAAGACCAGTCATTTATTCTGAGGAAGATTCCCACTAATCAGTTGCTAACCAGTGTTTGAAAACAACCTAGTGGGGGACAAGAATTCAGCAGAACATGAAGAGGCTGCTGTACGTATTCGCACTGTCCTAGGAATTAGCCAACCTTAGTAGTTGATCACTAAACTGTTTTATTATGTTTAAGGACCTTTCAAAACACCTTAAGTCCATCCTTCTGGTGGGCAGACACAGAAGGCAGCTATAATTCAAGTTCAAAACTGTGAAACAAAGATCTAGCATAACTCTCCAACCTCATGTGATGAATAAATGAGTCTTAAGAACAGAGAGTCCAGAGTCCAATCACAACTTCTCAGCTGTTATTGTGGACACTGATTGCCTCCTGGTCTTCTGAAATGAGTCGCTAGAGAGGTATGATTAATTATGCAGAAGGCCCACAATGCCCTTTGCTGTAATCATTAATAAATGCAAATTACACGGATTCAGAAAAATATGGTGATGGCTGCAAAGAAAGCCAAGAACAATGGTTCTTTCACTTTTTAATAGACATGCATTAAAAGTAAAGAAACAGCATAAGGGTTTTTCTCTTTTAAATGCAACTTTTACAGTGTTGAACCCCTTATGGAACTTGCCCATTTTTCTTTTCCTTTTTTTCTTTGCTTTATTTGAAAGAATAATTTCTTCATCAATAGTACTCAGATGAAAGCAGCTTTGAGAGTTCAGAAGAGAACAGAACTGTTTCAAAGCCAAGCTGGTGCCGAGAATACACTATTATCACTTTACCATGAGAGGCCCCAGCTGAGCAGGGGCATTAGCCAAGGTCAAAACAGAAAGATGAGCACTCCTTAGAATTTCCTACAAAAAAAAAAAAACTCATTTTTAAATCATTCTCATAAGAATCTCATAGAAAATGTAAATCCGTACTCACCTCTTCTTCAGGAGCTCTGTCATGATCCACTTTCTATCATCTTGTCTGGTTTTGAACAAAATGTCAGTCTTTTCATTCTACCAGAGACAAGGAGTAGATACAAGACTTCACACCTGAGGTTACAGAGAATATAAGCGGACACCAGGAGATGGAAGTCATCTGCCCCTGTCATTTTATTTTCTTAGGCTTTTGCTGTTTGCCATCACCGACTTCAAATCTAAACAAAGGCAGTTAGGAAACTGTCATGGAATATAATTCATGTTCTATACTTTTAGGCTATTTATACAAATGTTTTTAACTTAATATGGTAAATAATACCATTTCGGTGATTGAGATGCATCTTTAAATGGTGTTTTAATGTATATCACTTTGTGAAAGTCTGTAAAAATGAAAAAAACCTTAAGTCAACAAAATGCTTCCCCAATATACATGTCCCACTGTTCATGAAGAACTATCATCTGTTAATCCCACTAAAGAGTTATTCAAGTGCTAGTTTGTTCTACTCCTCTATTTGATTGAATAAACCATTCTTGTTACTTAAAAATACACAAATATTTTAAATGTGCTTTTTCCCGAGACAGTAAAAACCTTAGTGATCTAGTGATCATTTTGAGAGGGTACATATATAATAAAATAGTAGCTATGTATATACACGTGCTATTTGTTTGTGGCTATGTTCACATAAGTGTAGGTGTCCCTAAAGCCTAGACAAAAGTATCTGATCCCCATGGACATGGAGTCACAGGTAGCTGTTAAGTCCCCAATATAGGAATGAATTTTCAGTACTCTGAGAGAACACTATGAGTACTTAAACACTGCATAGTCTGTCCAGACTCTGTAGTGACTTTTTAAGGAAATGGATACGTCTCTCATTCCCTGCCTTAAGTCCTTGTGAAAATGAAAGAATATTTTTCAAGTATATAAATGGGTTTATCCTATACAGATGGATACAGATTCTCTCTGATGCTTTCCCTTGTCAGACAAAAAGCCCAATACCAAGTTTGAAATATTGCCCTTTGATCAGTGATTCCCACAGACCCTCTCCCACAGACAAACAATAACAAAAACCCAGAGTATTACCACCGATGTTTGAGTCCACTAGAACTAGATAGTAAGACACTGTTGCGGAACACATCACATATTTGAGTCCTAAGGCACTAGAGATATCAAGTAGTTACTAACGTACCAACTTCCTTCCTACTTGCTAGCTTTCATAGTGCCTAAAGTTGCTATACAAGAATAGTTATCAGTACTCTTACCCAGCTGTGAACCCTGCTAACTGCAATAATAATATAACTGGATGTACTCACTGGTGTAACAGTGACATGAATGTTATGGAGGTTAACCAACTACATTCTGTCTGGCCTTAAGACTTGCTCTACAGATTCATATTCATGCCTGTACTCAAATTCAGCCAACAATCCCGGGCTACGGTGGTCATGGACCCTAGGGAAGAGCATATCACCATTACTCTGTTAAACAGATTTAGTATCCAACGACCTTCTAAATACACATCTTTATATTCATGCATTGGGGTAGATCTCAACTCTCATCAGCAACACTTCCTTTTAAGAACAGTTTATACATACTGAATACACACGCACGTGCACACACACACACACACACGTCTGAATGCAGAGTAAATGTATTCATGAATTCACAGGAACTTTATTTGAATGGACAAGACTTGCACAAGATCAAGGCAGTGAGAATTCCAGCATAACCAAGGCATCAGTTGAAGTCCAGTGGGCAGGGAAAGCCAGTTCTCTTTAGGGAAGTGGCCTCTGGTAGATCACCTGTGTTCCAGTGGATAACCCTATATCCACACTTAGGATCAGAACTAATGGCGCTCATGGGATTTTGAAAAGAAGATACAATGCTATGAGGGTGATACAGTAGAGACACAGAATAGAGAGTAAATAGTTAATAGGAGCCAGACATACTTGATGTGTTTGAATGAGATGTCTCTCATAATCTTAGGCATTTGATTACTGGATCTTCAGTTGGTCACAGTATTCAAGTAGGGTTTAAGTGGCATATTACCTTAGAGTAGGAAGCAAGTCACTGGCGTAAGCTTTGAGAGTTCAAAGACACGAGCTACTCCTGTATCACTCTTTGTGCTTGGCACTTACAGTTTGAAGATACAAAACCCCACTTCCTGCCCTCACTCTCACACACCCACTCTATCAATAGACTCTTATACATCCACAACAATATAAATCAACCCTTCCTTCGATGCATTGCATTGATACAGTATTTTATCAAAGAACTAGAAAAGTAACCTATACTGACATTGATAGCAGAAATAGACTCTTGTGAAGAACCTAACCATTGGGTTGTTTGTTGTTTGTTTGTTTTTGTTTTTTGAGACTTTAGACTAGAGAAACAGTTCAATGCTGTAAACAGAACTTAATAGGCTATCCTAGTCAAACCCAGAAGACAGCACTGCTAAAAAAACAATGTGGATCATGAAAGAAAAAAGAAATACAAAATTTACAATTTGGAGACAAAAAGAAAGCTGGCAAGCTTAATGCTACAGCCAAAATTTTGCAAGAAGAGAGGTTGCAATACCTAAGGACATTCTTGCCAAATGGAGAAGTCATAAGTTTGGAACAGGAATGCAAAGAAGGGTGCCCTCAGGACAAGTCCCAACCCAGCTCAGCTTCCAACTTATAAAGATTATAAGGTACTTTCTGTCCACAGAAAGCTGCAATCAATAGATACCGCTAATGAGATTCAAGGAGGCCAGAGTCCACCCCAAGCTGTTTGCCATTCGTGGCAGTATTGTCCACATAGTGCGCGCGTCCTAGTATTGAAGGATACAAGAGGAAGATGGTCTTGGAAGTTACTAAGACCAGTTAATGTGTGACAGGGGAATTCCTGCATGAAGCACCTGAGAGGCCATTTGTGAAAAACTATGAAGGTAAAAACTGGTTTTCAGTGGAGACCTCAAGATGTTGAGGATGCCAGAGCCATGGAATAGCCACCAGAGAGAGCTGAGTGCAGGGAGTGAAGCTAGCTCAAAAACCAGAAGTCTGTTCAAATCAGCAAACTGAAAGGGAATGTAAACCCTCTGATACCACACATGGTGCTGTGGAGTCTGGCGTTTTCCATGATGGGTTTTGGTCTTAATTTCTCAGTATGCCCCCATTCCTCTTTTGGAATAGTAATGCATATTTTATGCCACTGTATGTTGGTAGTATACAATTTGCTGAAGTGGAAACTTCTATTCTCTTTGGAAAGTTAGTTGTGTCAAATGATGTTCTGCTGGGGCACACAGGTGAAAAAATGTCTTGCAAAAGCAGATACCTGAAAGAATGTTTTCCTGAAGCAGACATGGGTTAAAGGATGTTTTGATATATCAATCCAAACACATGAAAGGACCCCACAGGCAGTGTGAGACGAGCACTGAGCACTGGATTGGTTTGCTTTGCCTATCTAGCCTTTGCTAATGACATGTGTGCATTAGTTCACCTTACGTCAAGTTACTGAGCTCAACTTGGGTAATGACGCCATTGAGAAAAACTCACCCAAGTACTGTTTGTGAGGTTCCAGCATCAGCTTGCCTCTTCCATGACTTTTCCTCAAGCAGGTTGGTGAATCTTACAGGTCCTTCAGGCTGCTGGTTCATGTCTGGTGTCTTCCTGGGGAAAGGACTGGACTGTAACTGCCAATTTGTGTGTACTGTCTGCCTGCCTAGAGGACTGATCTGCAGCTTCTAAGTCTTACTTGATGTTGTCTACAGGACTGAACTTCTCAGAAAGAAGATCAAGCTCACCCCCAAAGAACTACGGCTTAGCAGGTCCACTTCCCCCGTATCCTAATAACTTTTCTCTTCCACTACATCCGCTGGGTGCTGGGCTAGAGGCGAGGGTGAACCCTTATTAAAAGTAGGTTTCAAAAATTGTATGCCTACAATTTGCTTTTTAATTTTACAGGGGATTACAATTAAGAAGTTCCCTTGAGTCTCAGAAGACACTTTGAACTTTAAAATAATATCCAGACTGTGGAACTCTGGGTATTTTGAAGCTGGACTAAATGCAGTTTGAGTTGTGATATGGCCTGTGGTAGTCAGGAAGTGGAATCTGGTTGTTTAAATGAGATATCCCCCATAGTCTTGGGCATTTGATCCCTCAATTACAAGATGGTAGTTACTCTCTGGGAGCTTTGGAAATGAGTCACTGTGGCAAGTTTTATGAGCTTAAAGACTCAAGAACTCCCATCTCACTCTCTGCTTTCTGTTTTTGGTCCAAGATGTAACCTTTTAGCTTCGTACTCCAGATGACATGCCTACCACTTCCCTGTGATGGTCATGGACTCTTATCTGTCTGGAACCAAAAGCCCAAATAAGCTCTTCCTTCTTTAAATAATCTTGATCATAGTGTTTTATCATAACAATTCAAAAGTAATTCATACATCATCTATATCCAAAGAATGATATTAAATATTAATTTTACCAAAATATTGCATTCTGTTCCAAAATCTCCCAGAAGGGTCTCATTTTTATTTTCACTTTCTAAAATATAGCCTCGAACACATGTGGCAACCACTGCTGAAATTCACAGGCGACAGGCAGGAGCATGTTCGACAAAGGACTTCAGAAGACAAGCTTGATTCTGGTTGATGGCTATCAACCAGAATCCTTAGACTAAAGGAAACGTGTTAATGTGTGAAGGTTCCTAAGTCCTAGTAAAAGGGAAAGAAGAGTGTTCCAAGCACACATCAGGCAGGATTGATATTGTTCGTACAAAGAGACAAGGGTTATGGACTATTAGGTGTTGGTCATGCAATGAAGGAGAACTGCGTACAACAAACAGTGCGATAAGTGGCAGAAAATAGGGATGCAAAGTAATGGTCCTTGCAATGAAAGGTCGGTTTTCTGTAATGACTCAGAACTTTGTCCAAATACAACAGCACCCCGCATTCAGTTGTTACAATTTCAGTAGTTTAAAGAAACATCTAATGCAACTTAAGAACTCATGGAAATATGAATGCACAGAAAATAAGGCAAACATAGAACAAATCCACAATTAATATGCCACAGTAAAAGTAGAGCATCCAAGATAGAAACATTTTAAATGTGACTGAGAAAACCACTGATCAACAAAGGGACTATGCCCAGATGGTTAGATGTCAGTAGATGTCCCATAGAAAGAAAATTGTCCAAGAAAGGCAGCCTTCATCAGAAACATCATAATTGGTAAATATACCAAATGTGTATTTGCATAATATATACATATATGTACATACATATGTACACATGTATATGTGTATATATATATATGTATATACAGATACTTAGTATGTAAAGAGCTGGGGAGGTTAAGAATGACTCCTAAAACACTAAACAACAGTGGCATGCAAGTCAGGGAAAGGAAAATTGATTTAGTGTTACTTAAGATTCTTATACTGGGAAAAATAAATTCAATATTTTATTTATTAATTAATAAATTATTTCATAGAAAAGGGTTTTGTAGGATTTCCAAAACAGTTGTATGGAAGAAAGGTGATATATGCAAGAACATAATTCTATTAGATTATTTTATTTATAATTTAATTACAACATT
Source organism: Grammomys surdaster (assembly GCF_004785775.1). Lineage (NCBI taxonomy): Eukaryota > Metazoa > Chordata > Mammalia > Rodentia > Muridae > Grammomys > Grammomys surdaster. The sequence continues at coordinate 25,975,065 of NW_021604622.1, forward strand.
TCTCCTTTCTCTTTTCTCCCTCCACACTCTCCCATACACCCCTCCTACTCTTCTTGAAATGTATGGTCTTTCTTCACTATATATTTGTATATAAATATAAATTTACACATAGACATGTAAATTTACATATATTTATATATCAATTCATATTTTTATTTATATTTATTGTTATCGATTATAGATTATAAATTATACTTACTATATAAATTTATATATATACGTAATTATATATATTTTTAAAATATCACTCTAAAGATATGCTATGTATATTAAATATGTATTAACATATATACATTTAGATTTATATTTACATATATATGTAATTTCATATTGTTTTATATATATAACTAACACATGCATACATGCGTACATATACATATATGTACATGTACATATATACATGTAAATGCATATATGTATGCATGCTTATATATATACATATAAATTTATATATAAAAAATATACTCCTAAATACAACTTAAGAATGCAATTTTTAAAACATCACTCCTAAAAAATAACCTAAAGGAATAAACCAATTATTTTTTAATTATAAAAAGAAAAGAAAAAAGAACAGATACAAAATACAATGCCGAATCTTAGTAGTGAGTAAAATACTGTGAAACGTATAGCTGGTATAAGTAGCTTAGAACTTCTATACAGAGATCTTTGTGTTAGGTTAGATCAGCAGTTAGCAATGCACACCACATTGCTTGAATCAGAAGTAAATAATTTGCTTAACACTATTCTCATAGTAATTTTAAGGTGTCATTGTCTTTTGTCCTGTTTCTCACAAATACGCACCTGAGTTTTATGGATAGTTTTAATACATGGGCTGCTGTAAAGCACAAAGTACAAACGTGGATAAGGTAATCAATCCACTGAGCTTCAGTTTAGATTCAGGAAAAAACCGGCAGCTAAATTGTCTCAGAAGAAAGATGTTACATACAAGGCTAGGAAGGGAGTTCAAAGTAAAAAAATAGTGAGATTGTTGCATAGTTATTTCTTCAAACTGGACTATTCCTTCCTAGAGAGAAGAATGGAGTGTTTATAAGACTGGAAAATCTAATTAAATTTATAAACAAGGCCCCTCCCCAAAGTGTGAAAAGTTTAAACAGCTGCAGGGGTGGGTAGGCTCTTGGGTAGAAGCTACTGACAAGTCTCGCTGGAGTGGTAAGGATGCAGCTCCTGAAGGATTGCCCATGTGGGGGTGGCTTTACGATAATATAGCTTCCTATATGTCACCGTGCTCCTGTAAGCAACCTCAGCAAACATGTGCATGTCTGTTTAGGAAGAGCCATGCAGCATGGGTAAATATTTAAAAGATGAAAGTGAAATGGACATATTAACTTCAAACAAAATGGTTAAAACTGCTCTTCCAGAAGTCCTGAGTTCAACTCCCAGCACATGGTGGCTCACAACCATCTGTAATGGGATCTGATGCCCTCTCCTGGTATGTCTGAAGACAGCAACAGTATGCTGATAAACAAAATAAAGTAAAACAAAATAAAATATATGCTTTATGGGAAAGGGGGTGTATAAAATAATATAATTTATAAAGTAACAGAAAACCTTATTGCTAGTACATATTTAAACAAATTCAAATTCCATAAGAAAAAAAAGAACAAAACATAAACATTAAAATAGTGGGGAATTGAGCATACTTCTTTCCATAATGGTGGAATACAGACATGTGGGAACCTAGCAGGCAAAGAGGAATCAAAACTCACTTTCAATGCAGACTGTTTCCTTCTTGGCAAAACAAACTATGGGCTGAGCCTTCAGAGCAAGCTGCTTAACAAGACCCCAGCCAGGGAATCCAGAAGCAGCCAGTCCAACAGATGTGCAAATCACAAGAAAGACACTTAAGAAACTGGAAACGGCTGAGCAATGATTGATTCTTCCAGAGATCATAACTACTCTACTACTGAACTCAAGAATAATGAGTCAGTGCATAGGGGTTGATGTCAAAAGTATCCCCTCTCCAGGAAAAAGACATTGGGATGGGTATGACCCTCTTGCCTCACTGGACAACAACAGGGGAACTGGAGCCAATACAAGGTCCCCTTCAATTACTGGAGGTCAGGCCTCTATCCCCACCTTCGCAAGACTAGAATCGCCACAGCCCTTCTATACTTAGAGAAGGGAGATGTCAGGGGCAGCCCTGCTTACCCACTGAAGGCCTAAAATCAGCCATAGGCCTAAAATCAGCAATAGGCCTGTCATACATGTATACTAACACCAAGTCTTGGGTCTCTGTGGAAAAACACTGAAACAGATGACTATAAGCTACTGGAAACAGGCAGCTTTTGTGGAAATTTATCAGCCTGAGTAGTCATAGCCTTGGCAGACAATACCAACTTAGATAAGGACAAGTGAGTCATAGGCAGAGTCATAGTGACCTGTCCCCTGAACCCTCACCCAGCCGATACCCTGTTCTGAAAGATATCTGTATTCTCCCTGAACACCTAGGCTCCTGTGTCATCCCCTTCCCTACAACCTGCCTTTTTGTGTTTATAACCCCTGTGTGAATGAGTATAAATTACGATTTGAGCCAGGCGGTGGTGGCGCACGTCTTTAATCCCAGCACTTGGGAGGCAGCGGCAGGCGGATTTCTGAGTTCGAGGCCAGCCTGGTCTACAGAGTGAGTTCCAGGACAGCCAGGACTACACAGAGAAACCCTGTCTTGAAAAAAAACAAAAAAAAAATTACGATTTGATTTAAAAAATAAATAAATAAATAAATAAATAAATAGCAAATGAGAGAAAAAAAGAATAATGAGTCAGGTGAGATGCCAGGTGAAGACTTGTAAAGGTTTCTGGTAAAAATAATGAATGACCTCAAAGAGGTCACAAGCAATCAGATGAACTCAGTCCAGGCCATTGGGGGAAAAAAATCATCAAGATAAATGGAAAGTCAAAAAATACACACTATTAAATATCTAATGAGTTCACGAGGGAACTGTAATGCTAACTTTAATACGCACTCAATCATTAAAAAAAATCACAAATCAAACTTATTGTAAGATAGTAAAAGAAGTTCTAAGAAGGAAATACAACATTTTACATACTTGTGTTAGAAAGGCTGATTGAGATGTAAGTATGTGTGTCTTAAATCAAACTGAAAACCAGCATAACCAAAGAGAAATGGAAGAAAATGAAAACAGGAAAGTAACTATCAAATGGGGAACAAATAAAGCAAGTAACTCTCAAGTAGGAAGCAAAGATATCACTAACAGAGAGGATGAATATATTCAAATCAGCATTCTTTTAAAGACTAAAGAAACAGACTAGATCCTATACACATCAGGAAAATTCCAAAAATAATATTAAATATGATGTATTCAACAATTAAAACAATTTTCAAAGACAGTATGAACCATACTATGCATATAGACATATACATATTTCAGGATGAGAAATTAGAGGTTAATCAGGAAGTTCTTCACAAAAATCTTACTGTGGTGGAGGTCCCAGGGTTACTGTGGGTTTGCTAGGAGGGCACACAGGACTCAGGGTATTTTGCCATGCTCTTGTCTATGACCGTCAACAGTCAGCAGAAGAAAGTGGTACCTGGAGGGAAGCTCAGGAAGGACTTCAAGGCCTCTTTCTTCAGTCACAGAGGACACATTTATTCTCTCTAGGAATAAGCAAAAATGGTGCATGGGAGGTTTGGAGTACCACGGAAATGTCTCACATTATTTCATTTAAAAAAAAAAATGCAGCCCAAACAGTTTCTAGCTACATTCTACCCCAACTGCTACATGCAAGTCACTGAAATCTACAAATTCTCTAAAATCATCTATCAGCATAGAAGAGGCAATGTTCTTAAAATCTACGATAACTAAATTGACGGCCTCTGTCTCTTTGTATGCATATTATTTGTAACATTTATAAATCTTATTCTTACCTTCACAGACTTAAAAAAGAAAACAATGGCCAGGCAGTGGTGGCTCATGCCTTTAATCCCAGCACTTGGGAGGCAGAGGCAGGAAGATTTCTGAGTTCGAGGCCAGCCTGGTCTACAGAGTGAGTTCCAGGACAGCCAGGGCTACACAGAGAAACCCTGTCTCGAAAAACAAAAATATAAATAAAGAAAGAAAGAAAGGGAACAATGTCAGTAGACAAGACTAGTTCTTTCTTTGGAAAACAATAAACCAGAATATAATTGCTATACTCTAAGAACAAAATAAATCTACTTGCCTAACAAAAATCTATCAGAAATATACTGTAAGAATTATCATTAGTGGGTATTTGATGAATATCCTTAGAATCAGAAATAAGTGAGGGGAATGGAGGTGTTCTATTTTGTTTTTCAATTGCTGTAATAAAACAGCGAGACAAAAGCAACTTGGGGAGGAAGCATTTGTTTTTTGTTTTTGTTTTTTTTATTGGATATTTTATTTATATTTCATATGTTGTCCCCTTACCCCATCCCCCACCCACCTGGGAACCCCCCCATCCCCTTACCCCTCCTCCTTCTTCTCCGTGGATGTAACCCCCAACTACCTCCCCCGACTCCCACTTCCCCACCCTCAAAATTCCCACCCCCTGGGGCGTCCAGCCTTCATGAGGTCAAGGATCTCATCTTCCACCTGTGCCCAGCAGGGCCCTCCACTCTTACATATTCAGCTGAAGCCCTGGATCCCTCCATAAGTGCTCCCAGGCTGGTGGTTAGTTTATACATTCCAGTGCCTCACGGAGGGAAATTAGGTCAAGAATTGGAGGCATGAACCTGGAAGCATTAGCTACAGCAGAGACCACAGAGGGGTGCTGCACACTGGCTTGCTCTTCATGGACTTATCAGCTTTCTTTCTTATACTATCCAGGGCCTTGGGCCTAGGGCTGGCAGTGTACAGTAGGTTTTGCATTCTTACATTAATCATTGATCAGGAACCTCAGCTGAGGTTCACTCTTCTCAGATGATCCTAGTTTGTAGCAAATTGACAAAAAAAAAATAAAATGAAATAAAATACAACAACAACAACTAACCAATACAGAGATAGTTAAATTTTATTATATACATATATGAAATTGTCAAAGAAATAAAAAGATAGGCATACTTTCTACTGCTACTTAGAATCAGTGTCTTTTTTTTAAAAAAGTACTACATGATTCTGAATGATGAAAAGCAGATAATAGAAATGTGAAGAATGGAAAACAAGAAATACAGCACATATTTACAGGCTTTTTCCTATAAAACATTAGAATTTATGAGCAGGTAGAGCAAGTTTACTAGGTACACAAGAGTAATACAGAAAAAAAAAGTTATGCCTATGTGCACTAGTAAGTATGATTTAGAACATGCAGCTTCTTGAAAGACACATTATAAAATCGATGGGAGATATTTTATACCTAGGAATAAAATTAACCAAAGATATATAAACTTACATTAAAATGTAAAAGTTTATTGAGAGACATTACAGATCTATATAAATGGAGTGCAATAAGTTGCTCGAGGATAGAAAGTTGTAAAAAAAAAAGATAGGATTTTAATTCTATGAAAATTGATTTATTAATTCAATATAACAATCAAACTTCTATAACTGTTCTCCACAAAAGCTGAGGAGCTAATGCTAAATTGTATATTGAAGAACAAAGAACCAAGAACTGCCAAGGTATTTCTGAAACAAAAAACATTATTTCTGTCATAATGCAAAAAGATCCCTAAATATATCCACGAGGAAGGCACAACTAATTAAGTCCATAATTGAATGTTTTAGCACCTAGGTTTTAAAAACAATCTGATACTGCCAGGATGTTTAGTAACTACAGAAATTATTCAAGGCTTTTATACAGATTCGACTGGAATCTAAGTTGGAAGAAGTACTTTTAAAAATACATAACATTCTCTTACATATGTAAACATTAATGTTACTAATAACCCAGCAACTCTACCTTGAGGAACACACTATAGAATTTCACAGGTGCTCACATAAGCACACACACAAGAAGGAATACATATATACATACATATGTATTTACATATTTAGAAATACCAGGGGCTGGAGAGATGGCTCAGTGGTTAAGAGCACTGACTGCACTTCCAGAGGTCCTGAGTTCAAATCCCAGCAACCACATGGTGGCTCACAACCATCTGTAATGAGATCTGATGCCCTCTTCTGGTGTGTCTGAAGACAGCTACAGTGTATTCAGAAATAATAAATAAATAAATCTTTAAAAAAAAAAAAGAAATACCAGGAGACTGTATACAAACACACATATGAACTGATACAGTCTACAAAGGAAACAAAATCTTATGTGCATACTCAATAAAAAGATATTGCATGCAAATGTGCAGGTACTAACAGTTCCGAATGAATGCATCATTAACACAAATTAAATTATTATACACGACATAAACTATTAAACACAACTGTCTAGAAGATTCTTGAGTGCGGTGTGATATTTAATAGTCCACTGTGAATTAACTTGTGAACACCCAAGTCTTCTGTAGGATCAGGGTTAAGGAGCATGTTCCTGAGAAGCAGCCTGTCTCCCTGACACAAACATCTAGATGGGATGGAATAATGTCCATAAAGGGGAGTGGCTAAATGTAGAGAGGAGTGTCCAGAATTCAGTACAATGAGGGGAGCATCCTTTTGAAAAATCTCCTGGCATGTATACCAGCAGTGATGGGGTTGTGGACATGTGCCTTGCTTGCCATGTTCAAAGCTGAGCTTCAAGAAGAAGGCCTTTTTACATTATCAGATCTTTTCACTGAGATACCTGGAAACAGTGGCACCCCAAACTATGAGTATGGTTCAATCCCAGATTTGGTTTATAACATCATTCTCCAGGAAAGACAACCAGGGAGTATTGGCTAAATGGCTAATATCTTGGCAGCTTTAAGACCCCCAGTATAAGAAGAATTTCAAACATCATTTTGAGACAAAAGTTAATAAAAGAAAGGATGCATCTAGAATGCTAGCATGTTAAAAAGATAAAAGTTCCAGCATGAATGATCTTTCTCTGAACAAATCCAGAAAAATCAAAACATTGAAGTCATCAATGATGGAATATAATAAATGAATTAAAGGAAGCTATCAGTGTAATTAACAAAGTTTCATGGATCATATTCTGGATACATGATTTTGAAGGCCTTCTACATGAAATTACATTCATCACAAAAGAGGATAAATAACCCTACAGCAGAATCCTGGTGGGAACCACTTTAATCGTATGATTAAAATTAATGTGGCCAGGCCTAGAAGCAACTGAAGTCACTTCATACACAATGGAATGCATTGTGAACACAGAGATCACTTTGTGAAAAAATGTCTGCCCAAGTTACTTACTCAGGAGGAAACATAAACTCAAACTGAGAAAACTTAGACAAAACTCCAAGTCAAGCCTTTTAAAGAGTCATCACAAGAGCTAAGAAAACACCAAGGACCAATAGAAGACAAAAGGGAAAACCTACATGCACTGTGGCATTTGAACTCACCACTTTCACTTGAGGGTATTATTACAATAATCTGTAAGGCAGAATGAAGATCAATATTAGATGGAAATAGTGTATCCTCTATAGTTTAATGATTTTCATGGTCACATAGCACTGAGGAATGGCACCCTTCTTCTGCTAAATACATACTAACACACTCAAAGATGATTGGACCTTAAGTTCACAAATTGTTTTCACGGGGCCAGAAGAAAGTCCTTTGTGCTGGCCCTGTACTTTGCCCTGTAAATGTGAGATGCCTTCTAGTTACATCAAGGAAAGAAGCAAGGATGTGATGAGCATAATACTGGTTTCTCTCGGGATTGAAACACAAGGAAAGAGAAACCATAACAAAGCTAACATGCCTCCCCAACATTAAGTCTAAAGCTAATTTGCAGGTGTACCTTTTGTGTTGTAGTTTGCTCAGGTATTCTGTCTATGTAAGATTCTTGTAATGATGATAGATTCGTCGTTCATAGACCACTGACTGAGAAAAGCAAACCCAACCAGGTGTTCAGCTGTTCCACTTATTATCCACACGGTCTTGGGAAAGATTGTAGTTGAAATTATTTAAAACAGTCTCTGGCTCAGGCCGACTATCTAAGGTGCAGCGGCTCTGCCTAGCCCAGCCGCCATGTTTTTCAGCCTGAGGCCAGGTGCCCGGAGCAGCTAGAACCGGCCCGCCAGAAACACCAGCCCTGTCATTCACTAGATGCCAGCATGAGAGATGGCTCTGCCAATCTTCCACGCTGTCTCCGCAAGGCTGGGCATTGCCCAGACCATCCCACCATCCATGTGGGCTCAGTAGAAAGATGAGACTCTAATGCTTATAGATTAATCAAAGGCTTTATATGTTTGGCAAAGCTCAATAACAATATGCCCATACAGAGAGTTGTTTCCTAATTAGCTAATAAAATTAGTTACCCGCACCGCTCTCCATAGCTGCATGGCTTTCCATCCTCCTACATCTCTCGTTGTTCTCCTCTCCTCTCTCCTAGCTCCTCCTCTTCCTTTTCCTCTTCTCCTTACTTCTCCTCTTCCTCTTCCTCTCCTAACTCCTCCCACCTTAGCTCCTCCTACAAAAGATGATTGGACTTTCAGGGCTTGAGTTGACTCATATACAAAATGAAAGCCATGGTATCCACATCTGACCGTTAAGTAGGCAATGTACATGTCAACAAACGAAACTTTAATAGAAGCCTTTTCTTTTAGTTTTAAATACTAGTGAATAAAACAATAATAATTATCGCCAACTATTGCATGGTGATTACCTATTATTAGATGATTCAATTTTACTGTCTGTTATGTTAAAATGAATCCTGACATAGGAACTTTCCTGTGGAAATGTTACCAAAATGGAGAAAGGGCACATTAGGTCTGAGATAAATAACCTGTTGGAAAACTAAAAATGGCACCTAATGGGAAAGAAAATAAGACACATTGGATTCTACTACTGAAGAGGCTTACACACACACACACACACACACACACACACATTTTTCACTGAGCTAGAATTTTGTGCTTTCCAAAAACTTGCAACTTATCATCCGTACTGTTGTAGTTTTAAAACCTTAAAACAAAAACAAATAAACTTTACACTGCCATTTATCCAAACAGAATCTGAGCCTGATGTCTAGCTCTTTGTCTCCACAACTGAGCTATCGCATCTCCCACTCAGGGTTACTTAGCTTTAGACCCGTGATGTCACATGTTTTCATCCTGTAAGATGCTACCGAGAGACCAGATCTTGGGTTCAGACTCCATCTTAGAAAACCTGACCTAAGGTTGAAATTAAGTTAACCAACAAGCTGGCACTTAGCACCAGTTTCCAGGTTATTCCCCAACAAGCCTTCATCAAGCACTAGCTTCCAGGTTACTCCCAAACAAACGTGTACCTGGCACTAGCTTCCAGGTTACTCTCTAATAAGCCTGCCTCTGGTGCTTCGCTTCCTAACAACCAATCAGGAGGAAAGCAGAAGCTAAGTTTATGGTTTTGCTCCCAGCACCAGCCTATTATTTTAAAGGTCAACAACATTCCGTAGTAGCCCCCCCAATCAGATGTGTGCTAGACTAGAACCCCCCTTGATTGTTTGCTTACCTCTGTAAATGCTTGCTTGAAACTGGGCTCAAGGTTTCACCTTTCTGTCTTGCTGAGTCAGGGTCAGCCGTGAACCCAAGCTTGAGCTTGAATAAAAGACCCTAGTGCTGAACTTGAATAAAAAGACTCTAGTGCGATTGCATCGGAGTCGGCTCCTTGGTGGTATTTTGTCGTTCTTGAATGGGCACAACACTACCAAGATAGCCATGGGACAGGGTAGGGGGTGAATGAACCAAGCAAAAGTCTTGATCCTTATAATGGTTATCTACCAGGGCATTTTCAACACAAACAACTGAGCCTTTGCCTTCAGCTCCCTCCCGTGGACCCAGGATAATCTTTCTTATGTTAAAGTCTTGTGGCAGGGAATAGAGATAGCTCCCTATGTCAACGAGGGCAAAAGGCAGCAGACAGCTCAAGCTGAAGCTTGAAACGTCTCATAAGTAGATAACAATTCCCAAATGTTCACATCTCTCCATGATTGTCCCATGGGGTCCTTAAGAGCTGAATGTAATAAAAAAAAGTCTATCCGTTCAGACAGGTGACTTCCTAGAACAGTGTGTCTCATAGGGTTCTAGAGGCATTCTACAATCCAATGATTGTGATAGCATGATTCTGCTAAATACTTTATATTTTAATGTTTTAAATATGAAGCCATTATTCAGTAATAGTCACCCTGATACACATATAGATATAATATAGTATTTCTATATTTCTGATAAGTTTCAAAGAAATAGTAGACATTATTGTTTGGGCCTGGGTTGGTTAACTTTTATTCTGTATATAAGGTCACACAGCGATGCTAGAACATAGCAGAGCTATAAGGAACATTACAACAGGGTAACCCAGAAAGGAACACCAGAGTGAAGCATTGCTGTTCTACTTGGATATAATGGAATCTAGGTAACATTTATCTACATTATGATAACAAACCAATCACCAAAACCCAGGGAACTAGTGTAAATTTCTTATCCATGCTCCATATCCACTGCAAGTCAGCACTGGGCTCCACACTGGTTATTCAAAGAAACAGAGACAGAAGCTACACCAGCTATGACACAGGAACCTGCAGTTCACTCTGGCTAGTACAGAAGTAGAAAAGTGTTAAAGGATTATGAATGGCCTCTGAATGTCAAAATCACCTGGACATAGCAATCTTCTTGACCTCACATAGAAGAGGGTAAAGAAAGGATAGAAGGTCATGGGTGTCCCAAGCGAAAGCAAAGATGGTTTGATTATCACAAGTTGAGCTCAACGATGCTATGTCAGGTAAACCAATACACAGGTGTTATTAGTGAAGAGTAGCAAGAAGGAGCAAACCAAACCAGTGCTCAGTGCTCGTCTCCCACTGTCTGTGGGGTCATGCTCCTTCATCAAGGGTCTTTTCACATGTTTGCTATATCAAAACATCCTTTCACCTCTGTCTGCTTCAGGAAAACATCCTTTCACATGTCTGCTTTAACAAGACATCCTTTCTCCTGTGGGCCCCAGCAAAACATCGTTTGACATAACTTTCCAAAGAAACTAGAAGCTACCGCTTGAGCACAGCCTTTCAGCTAAGTTCTCACGACAGCTAAGAACCAGACAGAAGCTACATTAGTGTTCTGTCTGCTGTTGTGGCTACATCTGGGCATCACAGAAGACAAGTGAGTGTGCCGGCTCCAGCTCCTTGCCTATGATTTAAGCAAGAAACACATCTAACTGCAGTTATGAGAAATCCATTTACTGTAGAACATGTTTATATATTTCATAGGCTATTTTACATTTGCCCAGGAATATAGTTTAAAAATTTAGGCTCACCGCACCAATCAAACTGTCATCCGTAATACTGACAAATAAAAAAAATTCAAAGCATACATTTCTACTTTCATGAAACATGAACTTCATAAACACCACCTCACTAAAATGTCTTTGATGATAACTGTAGAGAGAGCTTTATTAACGTGTTGCTGAGTATGCTCTGTGTAACATTTAAAAAGTGAGTCAAACTTCAATATATTATGAAGGGAATATCTAGCTCATGGGAATTCCAATTACTTTACTTGATTAGAATATTTTTCGGCAGCTTGAATTCCCAAGGGTTGAATATGCTTTTTTTTTGTCACTCTTAGCATTTATGTTTGCATGCTAATGCCTTTGTAAAGAGATGGCAACCAGACAAGGCTTAGCAAATTACAATAAGACTAGGTACATACCAAGGCTGGAGGAGAAACCCAGCATGAGGAGAAGATTATGTACCTTTTAGCCTTTCTCACAGAGATTCTCTCTGCTCAGGGTCACTGGTGACTTTAAGTTTTTCAGTACAACATTGTGATAGCATTGTATCCAGTTGACTACAGGGCTTTTATAAACCGTCTTCTTAGCTTTGAACTGTTCTAGTTTTGAACTACTGTAGTTGATATCCTGGTGACTTTCAGGTTATCATTTTGTATTAAAGCTCTGCTAGCAATCTCAGTCATCTGTGAGCATTCATCTGATTACCTTTAAGATTCATGCCTTTCATTTCCCCAAACTCACTGATGCAGTTCTTGAAAATAAAATTGTATATATTTTTTAAGTATATATGTTTATGTACACACAACCTATTGATCTCTCTCAGGAGACCACTGCCCAACGTTAGTGTAAGCCAATAATTACTTTAAGACATCAACACAGCCAGGCAGTGGTGGTGCACACCTTTAATCCCAGCACTTGGGAGGCAGAGGCAGGTGGATTTCTGAGTTCGAGGCCAGCCTGGTCTACAGAGTGAGTTCCAGGACAGCCAGGGCTATACAGAGAAACCCTGTCTCGAAAAACAAAAACAAAACAAAACAAAAACAAAACCAAGACATTAACACATTTCAAAACTATGCAGTTTATTTTTTGTCAATTAGAATCATTATTGAGTAATTATTTTATAATTTATAAAGACTGTTATTTATATCGAGAATAATGGTGACATGGATAATAGGGGTTAAACTTGATCTCATTTTTGCTAGCAATTTTAAAACTATTTACCAAAGAATATTTTGTTATCTTAATAAAACACCATAATACAGGGGAAAGAAATACTGCTCAACTGAGGCTTAGCATTAGAAAGCATACTATAAAGAATAAGTTTCATATGGAATAGACCTACTAGAAAAAATGTAGGTAGTAAGCTTATTAAAGCAAGCACGTAATTGCACAGACTCACCGTTGTTATGGGAAAAACTATATCCTCATGAATTCACATGCAAAAGGAGGGGAGATTGCTCAGTGGTTAAGAACACTTGCTGCTCTTACAAAAACCCCAAGAGCCTCAGGACCCAGTGAGGCAGCTCCCAGCTGCCTGTAACTCCAGCCTCTTCTGGACTCCATGAATATATGCATTCACATGGGTAACACCCACACATAAATATAGACTTAACTACAAGTGAAAGTCTCGGAAATCCTTTTTGAAAAATTTACATGATAAAGCCTTAAACACTGCCTCAGAACATGATATTTGAGGACAATGTTTTCATAAAAGAAGTAGACACAATATAGAGGCTATCAAAGATGAAGGCAGAGATCAGACGTTGCTTTTAGGAAATCATGAAATACTGTGAATGCCAGTAAACCATCAAGAGCAAGAGAGAATCTTGAGACAGATTCACTGTGATATCCCCAGTGAATCCAACCCTGAAGACAGCTTGATTCCCGAGATGCCAAACTATGACATAATTCGTTTTCATACTTTAACCTGTAGTACACGATTATGGCTGTCCTCACAAAGTAATTCAGCTGTACTAATTGATTTTTCTTTAACAAAAATAATGAAGAAATATTATACAATTCCTATTTATTCACTAATCTTATAAGTATTATTTAATAACTACATTTTCTGTTCATTTTTTTAATAATTAGTCAGTTATTGGAAATAATGACGATGGTGGGACGTACCTCCAAGAACGCATTTATAACTTTACAGGCACGGCTCCAAGGGCTATCGGTACTAACTTGGAAATAGGACACCACTTGCTCCAGTTTACAGAATAAACCACAGAGCAGAGAAAAGCAAGCAGTAAGTGTATAGTTTTCCTTAGGTGTAAACAAGTATTGTTATTCTGAAGTCAGTGGCTAATTGAAACTATTGGCTACATGACTAATAAAGACTTTGTTTACCTCTCCCGGAAGACTTCTCAGCCCCGAAGTACATCTGGGAACCTGTATTCACAGTAGATGCTTACATAATGCCTAGGTGTTAGCAGGAACGCTAAAACATAGTTATCAAACACTTGGGTCTCATAGTCCTGTTTATTCACATTCTTTCATGTTATATACAGTATTGAGACTATTTACCTTATTTGGGATGTATTTTTTAATGGAGGAAACATAGTAATTCATTGTTTTTACCAAATGATTTTTATTAATATTTAAATTGTGTTTATTGGAGGAAAAAAACTAAAATATATGTTTGGGTATTTGTAAGACATTTCCATACTTGGCAGTCAAGGGCATGGAATAGCATGGGTTGGTTTGTGTAATCTATTTGGTGTATGCCATGACACGGATCTTAGTAAGTACAAAACTATAGCAGCATACACATGTTCACAAATACACAGAAGCTCATGAATTAGACTTGATTATAAGCAATTATTTCCATCAAAGCCAAGTGCAAAATGTCCATTTTGTTGTTATCTGAGAAAATCCTCAGTTAAAGAGGTTGGTAGGTTTACTCTACTGAATGGCACTGAAGAAGCTGTGATCTGAATGTTCACATCCATCCAAGTCAGAGTTTGAAATCCAAACCTCCACAGTAATAAAATTGGGAGCTAAGACCTATAATATATATCCGTTTAAAATTAACTAATATTTATAACAATAAAGACATGGGAGTGGTAACTGATGTAAAAACCTGCTAGCTCAATGAGGTAAGTTTATTCTCTTAATTATATATAAACTGTCCATTTACAAGCTTCATCCTACACTGCTGGCTCTTTAGGAATTTCTTTCTCTGTGTGTCATTCTACTAAGCTAGTCTACCTTTCTCTTGAGCTCCTTCAAACCCAAAGGAGCTTCTCAGCTCTCTTTCCTACAATACTGTTTTACCTGTGTCCTCCCAGCTGCTTCTTGGTTGTTCCAGCAAGCCCAAAGAAAAAACTGTCCATCTTATACCCACAGCTCCTTCCTTGTAGACTTTTCTAAGGGGAGGGGGGTTGGGGGGAAGGAGAAAGGGAGGGAGGGAGGGAGGGAGGAAGGGAGGGACGGAGGGAGGGAGG
>NW_021604622.1:25989918-26021452 GCF_004785775.1 Grammomys surdaster
AGGAAGGGAGGGAAGGAGGGAGGGAGGGAGGGAGGGAGGGAGGGAGGGAGGGAGGGAAGGAGGGAGGGAAGGAGGGAGGGAATCTCCTAGACCCTTGGCAGGCTGGGCTGAACCACATCACTATCATGGTGGGGGGCAGGTCTCTAAACCAAGTCAGTAGGACCTGAACCATCTTTACAGTGGGATAGCTCAAGCCCCTTCCACCTGACTGTCTCAGGCCACAGTACAAAGACCACAGGACCTCTCCTAATCAACTTGCCTTAACATAGGCAGGAACTTTCTACTCTTTAGCATTCTTATTCATGGAGGCTTTTAGAGGCTCACCCAAACTGCATCTTCTCTGGGCACTCCTAACTGCAGCTGACAAATGTAATATCTATCAAAGCATGTATATTTGGCTGACAATCAGTTTTTCTAGATACAATAATCAAATATCCTGTAATCAGAGACCCTTGGTATGTGATTAGTTCGTGAAAAATGGAATTCTCTTATATGGAATTGTTGCCTTCTAAGAGGAAGGTCAGAGACTCACTCTTTCCTGTGGAGAACAGAAGAAAACACTTAAAGCCTCAAAGCAAGCTTTTACTAGACATTGGATCTGCCTAGAACTTCTACTCTTTCAAATGAAAAACAAACCTGTATTGCCTTGAGATCTCTATCTTTTGGTATTTTGTTAGAGATGCCCAACCAGATGAGGATACGGGAGTTTTCTTTGAAGATCAAGTTTGTAGGGTGGTGGTGGCTCACGCCTTTTATCCCAGCACTTGGGAGGCAGAGGTAGGCGGATTTCTGAGTTCGAGGCCAGCCTAGTCTACAGAGTGAGTTCCAGGACAGCCAGAGCTATACAGAGAAACCCTGTCTCGAAAAGAAAAAAAAAAAAAAAAAAAAAACCTTTAAAAAAAAAAGAAAAGAAGAAGATCAAGTTTGCGGTCTCTCATTCTACAGTGAGATAACTTGGCTGAGATCTCTGCCCCAATTCCATAGCTCTCTTAATGTCGGGGATGTCTACTTCAAAGGGGGGATCTCCAGATCCATGGTTTATCATTTCCCCAGATCTGGGTACCTTCCTTCCTCCCTTCCTTCCTCCCTCCCTCCCTCCCTCCCTCCCTTCCTCCCTTCTTCCCTTCCTCTACCGCACAAATTTCCCCTCAGAATCCTTTCTTTCCTGCAGTTTGATCATCTCCTATATTTTGTCACAATAGAAAACACACACAGAAGGAGCTGACAATTGCTGTGTTGCGTTTGAGGTTTAGTGTCTTAGTCATTTGTACATGTTATCTAATCAAATCAATAAATATAGTCCATGCTCAATAATTTTAGGGTGAGGTTATTTTGGAAAATACATAAAGTGTAGTTATAGAAGAGGAATAAAGCTCCATTCTTATACCCAAAAGGAAATAAGACATGAGTACATTTTTTTTTAAATTAATGGTAGAAAAAAATGACAAATCTTATTTTCACACTCATGATGACCCCTGTTCTCACCTTTATTCAATCGCTTGCTGATTTAAAGCAGTAAGATTGTCCAGTTTTCCTCTAAGGGAAGTACAAACACAAAATTAGATATTCTGTGACTCAAAATCAGATTTTTTTTTCTGTGTAGGAACTTTGGTTGGGGCAAATGCACTTGCTTAGGTGTGTACCTGCACTGTTCTATACCTCAACATTTTAATCAGTTGATAATCACCTTTAAACACTTCTGTGAGACTCACTGAAAAGCAATCCCTAACTTAAAATGAAGACATGCACCTTGCTTTGACTACATGGTACTTGAGAAAACAGGACTGGCATTTCCAAGCTAGAATGTGAAGTTGGGTATCTAAATTCAGAATGAGCATGCTTGTTTGCACAATGGAAAAAAAAGAAAAACTTGTCAGAATTAAGAAAAAATGGTTTCACAAGTCTTTAACAACTCAAAAACAACGCTGGCTTTTCTATATTAAGTTAACTATTTGCAGAAAAAAACATTATTAGTCTGTCCAAAATTGTCAAAGTAAACCCTGTTATCTCTCTTCTCTGATTCCTGATCTAACATTGAGATGATCTTCTTATCCACTTACTTATCATCTATTTAAAGGATTTTTTTTTACTTCAGTTCAATCAAATTATGAGCTGTTATATTTTTCTTTTTGTTTTTTTTTTTGTTTTTGTTTTTGTTTTTGTTTTTCTCGAGACAAGGTTTCTCTGTGTAGTCCTGGCTGTCCTGGAACTCACTCTGTAGACCAGGCTGGCCTCGAACTCAGAAATCCACCTGCCTCTGCCTCCCAAGTGCTGGGATTAAAGGCGTGCACCACCACCACCTGGCTATATTTTTCTTAATAAGGGAGACTTAAACCTTCCTAAATTCTCCTGGTTTGAAATGCTTTGTAGATGTGTGCCCAGGATGAAGCAGACTCTCTTCTGGTTTAAAATAATAGCCATCAGTTTTCAAGTGTTTAGAGATAATTTGCTTAAAGTGGCACAGCTCTCTGTGTGCTTAGCAAAGGCAGAAATAAATTCTCTTCCTGGCGATGGGGTGCTCTGTGGTGTCCAGCTCCCCTGGGAGCTGAGCTGGTTGTTATTAGTTCCATTACAGCCAGGTTTTGTGACACTGGTGAGCTGGGTGACTGTGGTAGGGCACTCAAGAGCTTCCTTATGTTCCAAAACCTGAATATATGCTTGGTATTGTCTTGTCCAGTGACATTTGCCAATGGAAACATTTAATAAATGGCCATGATGGAGACAAACAAGGAAGACTGAGATGAAGTATACGGATCCAGAAAAATCCTAGAGCTTTAACACAAAGATGAGAAATGGCTACAAAATCCAAACAGTGGCCAAGAGCTGGCTGGCCATGCTTACAAATGTGTCACTCTGCTCACTGGAGCAAACACAGGACTTAATGCTATGTTTCTAACTCATGATGTTTAATCTGGCTAGTGGGTTAGGATGAAGACAGCGCATGATAAGCAATTAATACAATGATGTGATGTGATAAGAAAAAGAATGATCTCTTCCAACCTCTCAGGCCTCACTTGACCTTGCCTGAGGTTATTGGGCAGATATTTAAGGTATGGGCTATTCAGATGCTTTCTGTCACCGTCCCAGAAGTTTTGTTTTGAAGAGATGAACTCAATGTGCTATCTATGAACCAGGCATATGAGGCATTCAGGTGCTTTCCACCCCCACATTATCCAAGACAGTTAGTTTATAGTCTTCATTTACAGGTGACCACAAACTGAGGGTCAAGAAAGGTAAATATTGGCAAGGCTCCACAGGGAGCTATCCTCTTAAAAGTTACATGGAAATAGAGCAGATTGCAGATCTCATAGACCTCTTCCACTTCAGGTCTGAGATGATAACAGACACCAACATCACAGCCTCGATAATCTTTTGGGCATCCATTATTTAAAAGGAATTGTTTTACCACTACATGGTGACTTGTGATAGATTTCCCTGGAAAGCGGAAAATGGGCTTGAAAGATGTTCACTGAGACCTCTGTGCCTATTAGATGCACACAACGGATGAAGAGGTTGGGATGACTAAGCCCCAAGTACAAGAATATATGATCAAAAAAAAATTTCTTTATGTCTGGTCAAGGACACTAAAGGACATATTAGCTTGGTGTGAAAGCGAGAGTAGGATCATCTTTATTAAGCTACATGTGTTTGAGAATCAAGGAGCTGGAGAACCCCATGAAGAGATGAAAGCTCTTACTTGTAAGTCAATTTAAAAATATATGTTTTGTTTGGGCAAGTTTATGGAATGGAATCCAGGGCTTGATACATAAGGCCTAGCTATGTAACCCTTTCACTATGTGTGAATCACATAAAACGTGTGAGCTTGAACTTTACACTTCAAATTAAAATGGCTGAATGAGCACTTCTTTTACAATTGCCTCTTCCTTCAAACTAACATCATGAAGGTTAAGGGACAAACTTAGACACACTCGATTTCACAGATATCTATAGTATTAAGCATGAAACTGACACAAATAAGGGATGCCATATTCTACAGATTTTCAGTGTATAATATAGAAATGTGTCATCATTGATGTATCTACTCCAGGGAGTGGTGAAATGCCAACCTCCGAAGATCAATTCTAAGAATAAATCATGATTTTCACTTTTAATTTTCCTAGCACAACTACAACATCCTGTCTCCCTTTCCAATGTGCTACAGATTGACATATAAATCATATTGTCAACCTACTAATAAAATGATTGACTTTGTGTTTCCAAAACTTTCCTTCAAATTTCTTCAGTATTTTTTCAGCAAATGTCATGCCACAGTCAATCATTTAACACCCCAGTTTAGGAAATTATCTCTATGTGCTTCACTGTCTCTCTACCCAAGACCCAAGTCAAGCATCTAGGCTCGGAACTACTTCCTTCCCCCAGAGAGGTGGGACTCAAACTTCAAGCTCAGAACATGGTGTTTCAGGTGAATGCTGAGGGGAGGGTTTAGTAAGACACTATTGCGTTCTTCCATCTAATACTTAGTTTTCAAATAATTTAGATCTTCAACTAAATTATTTACAGTGTCTTTGGACACTAGTTAATGTATCCAAAGGTTAAAAATTCAAATAAAAAATAAAGACATGGTCTTACTTTATAGCCCAGGCTGCCCTTGAACTCACAACAATCCTATTGCTCTCAAACACTGGGGAAAATTAATCTTTCATTCAAATGTTTCCATGTACTCATAAAAATTACTCATGATGTTTTAGGTTAATTCATTAAACAGTAATTTCTAATTTTAAAAGCAAAATGGATAAACATAAGTCATACTAAGTAACTTTATAACTCACTATTAAGAGCATGCAGTAAAGAAAACTGCACCCACCCACAGACAGCAAATCTCACTAATCTCTTCCCTCTTTTTAGTCTCTGATTTCTCAATGTTATGATTTTCTACAAATTTTGGATTATTTTTTTCTGAATAATTTCAGAAAAAATTTTCAGTTTTATTTTATATCACTCTTTTGAAAGTAATATTGCATAACAAAAAACTCCTTTTTTATGTATGGGTTTTTAATCAAAAAATATAATTCCATACATGTATGCAGGTACACACACACATATGACATTATCATGAAAGCAAACCTATTCATGCCTGGTTAGCCTTTTTTGACCAACACATCTTCTGTCCCTCTTCAGCTTTAAAAATTACATGCAAAGTCACCTACATATCTCTCTTTGATATCCACTTTTGTTACAGAGTCAAGGATAATGTCTGTTTTATGATTTCTTTGAGTTACAAGGAGTACAAATCAGATTCGGTGCAAATTGCATTTTAACAAGAAGCATATTTTAAATTTTCACTCTACATTTTTAAATAAAAGAAGGAATATCATCTTCAGCTTCTTCCTCTTATGCGATGCAAGCTTTCCCCTGCTGTACTGTGCCTTTAAGTGTAGACCTAAGGCTGCTGTTCCCAGGCTCAATTAGAGGTATAGATCGTGTCTCTGCTTCTTGTTGTCCTTGAAGAAGGATTAATATTATGCTGGCAGTTTCTAGAGACTCTGTCTTTGAAGACACAGAACTCCCTAGTTCTGCCATGGCCACTTCTCACTGATAGGTAGAAACTACCAAAAAGGTATGTTAAAGGTAGCTACTTTCCCAAGGGTCCGTCTTCTCCTTGAATTCTTTGAACATTTCTCTACCCCACCTCCCCTTTTTCCCTTGAACACCTACTTTCTGGACAATCAGATATCTGTAAACAGTCTTTCATTTCTTCACTTACACTGTTATCATTCTAGAATCAGACCTTTCTCTAAAGAATCCTATGCTGGAGATCAGCACTCTGAAACCAAGATCCAGGACTCTGTGCCTACTATTCCTAGTTGCCAGTGGCTTTGGTTCCTTTCAGTGGACAGGGATTTGACATATCCCAAATTGGATATACACACTCATTTGTTGATTTCCAGATGGAAAGCTATGTAGAAACAAACTGGTGTGTGTGTACCTGCATACATGTATGGAATTATCCTTGAATTGAACGAGTTGTCCCTGTTGGTTGCTTTATTCCCATGTCCCTGACTCAAAGGCCTATCTTTTCTAATTTTTTAAATGTATTTTATTAACATATAAAATGTGCTGTTTGGGAGGCTGGAGAGATGGCTCAGTGATTAGAAGCACTGACTCCTCTTCCAGAGGTCCTATAGTTCAATTCCCAGCAACCACATGGTGGCTCACAACCATCTGTAATGGAATCTGATGCCCTGTTGTGGTGTGTCTGAAGGCATCTTCAGTGTATGCATATAAAATAAATAAATCTTATTTTTTAAAAAATGTGCTGTTTGACTTATTTACATATTAGCTGATGAACCTAGCATATCCACACTTCAAATTTCTCTCTTCTGTCTTGAAATGGCTATGGAGATGCATTGCTGCTCCTGTCATTTACAGTGCTAGGGTTAATCTGAGGGCTTATACTTGCCTTGACTTACATCTGCAGCCATTATAATGCGTGCCTTTGGTTATATTTACCGTTTCAGTTGGACCAGGTAAAATGAATGAGCTGGAAAAGGAAGACAAACACTGCAGATGATCTTGTCAACATTGTAGAGAGAATGATAGTTACAGAGAGGGGGGACAGAAAGAGAGGCAAAGATGGGGAGAGGCTGGCTAACAATCTTATACTTGGATGGGAAGAATTAGTTGTTCTGGGTTGTTTTGTTTTCACCCAGCTAAGTTGCTCTTAACTTCTTTGTCAGCCAATGAGAAAGGAAGAAATATGATATTGAATGTTTCCTGTGGTAATTTACATACCCGTGTAACTCTAATATGCATTGAGACTAATTTCAGAATCGTTGAAACTTAGCCCTGAGAAAAATGAATTCACCAAGAAGACAGTTCGTCTCATTGTTTTTGTATTTATACTTGCAGAATCCATACAAAACGTTGATTTCCCATGGTCTTCCTACCCTCCCTCGGTGTAAAACAACACCATGAAACCATAATGCAGTTCACTCATTTCTCACAGTCCACGGTGAGGTTCTCCCCAGTGTCCTCTCTGACTTGTGTGTTTTATGTTGAGTTCCACAACTGGCATTTGGTACTATCGTTTGCAGAGTTAGAAAGGCGTGGATTCCTCACCACAGCCCCATAAGCAGAGGTTCTGGCAAGCTGAGAATCTGTGCACATGTTTCCTTCTCTCACTCAGCCTCTGGAAAGCACTGGCCTGTCTTGTCCCCCTGCAGTTCCGCTTTTCCACAAGGAAATGTGAGTTGGTAGATGTGCTGCCTTTGGAGATGACTTTGATTTAGCAAATTTGAGAATCATAGGATCATCCATGAATAGTTCTCTTTCGTTTCTTTCATGTGCTAAAAGCCATTCAAGGTATCCACAAATTTAGAAATTTAGGCAATTATTATAAAGCTACTCTAATAACCCAGTATATTGTGCTTACTTAACTCAGTGGTTCTCAACCCTTTCATGCTCAGGTTGTGGTGACTCTCCCCCACCATAAAATAGTTTTTGTTGCTACTTCAAAACTGTAATTTTGCTACTGTTGTGAATCATATTGTCAATATCTGATATGCAGAATATCTGATATATAACCCTGTAAAAGGGTCATTTGACCATGAAAGCAGTCACAACCCGTAGGTTGAGAAGCACTGACTTGAAGTTTCAATACACTTTAGTACACACTTTAGAACTGCAGGGGAATCCAAAGCAATGCATGTCTAACAAAAAAGATTGGTCAAACTATATTTCAAATTAGTTATGGGAATTTAGTATTTATATCCCATAAATAAGAGTTCTTAGTTCATATCCTATCTACCAGTTAGTCATTCTCTCTCTCTCTCTCTCTCTCTCTCTCTCTCTCTCTTTCTTACTCTCTCTCACTCTCTCTCTCTCTCTCTTGCACTCTCTCTCTCCCTCTCTCTCTCTCTCTCTCTCTCTTATAATCATTCTGTATTGAATTTTATAAAATATGTTCCATTACTTCAAAACATAAAATTATTTTGATTAATGTGTGATATTTCCATGGACTTGTAAAATGCATCCTTTTGTTTCGATTCATGAATACATTAATACATTAAGTAGTCACCAACTCAGGGAATTCAGCATGTTCGTTGCCTTGAAAATTATACAATGTCTCAAAAGGAAGTATTTTCAAATTCCTCTCTGTTTTGAAACATATAATGTATGTTATTATTCAGTATATTGACTGTAATGTACAGAAGATGAGAACTTACTGCTCTTTTTATTTTTTTATTTTATTTTATACTTGTTTATTTGGGGTTTTTTCAAGACAGGGTTTCTCTGTGTAATAGTGCTGCCTGTCCTGGACTTGCTTTGTAGACCATGCTGGCCTGAAACTCACAGAGATCCTCCTGCCTCTGCCTCTCTAGTGCTAGGATTAAAGGCATGTACTACCATGCCTACTGAGAATGTTCTTGTCTTAATCACAGTTGATTCTCACTTGCCTTCCTAACCATCACTATACCCAGCTCTTGGGGATCACTATGCTTCTATCAACTTCTTAAAGATCTTGTGTTCCAACTCTGAGTGAAAAAATTAGATATTTGTGCTTCTGACTTATTTCATTTACTATTTCTGGGGCCATCATATTGTCATAAGTGACAGAATTTCGTGCTATCTTTACCCAAATAGCATTTCATTCTGTGTGTGTGTGTGTGTGTGTGTGTGTGTGTGTGTGCGAGAGAGAGAGAGAGAGAGAGAGAGAGAGAGAGAGAGAGAGAGAGAGACAGAGACAGAGAGAGACAGAGACAGAGAGAGACAGAGAGACAGAGACAAACAGAGACAGAGAGACAGACAGAGAGAGACAGGAAGAGAGACAGAGACACATGCACAGAGACAGAGAGACATAAAGACAGAGACTTTTTAAAAATCTGCTCAATGGCTCAAGAGTGTTCGTTGATTTAATAGTCTGGCTATTGCAAATAGTTCTGTAGTAAGCGCAAGAGTACAGCTGTGCTTTCCTATAGTAGGGCTCTTCAGAGAGGCACAACTGATACAGTATTTTATGTATATGTGGGATTTATTAGAGTGGCTTATAGACTGTGGTCCAACTAGTCCAGCAATGGCTGTCTCCCAACCAAAAAGCCAAGAGTCTGGCAGATGTTCACTCCGTGCGGCTGGATGTCTTCAGAGTAGATGGAATTCTGAAGAAGTAGGTTCTGAGTGGAGGAGGGCTCAGCAGGAGAACAGATGAACACAAGAGCGAGTGCAAGCAAGCAATAAGCAAAAGACTCCTTCTTCCACATCCTTTTATGTGAGCGGCTACCAAAAGGTGTGGCCCACATTTGGGGTGGCTATTCCTAAATCAAATAATCCAGTCAACAAAATCCCTTGAAAGCGTGCCCAGTTGCTTAGGTTTCAGTTGATTTCAGATGTGGTCAGAAGTGAAAACCAAGGTTAGCCACCACTCACCTTCTGATTCATTGCCTTTGGGAGCTTCACGAACAAGGAATGTGATGGATTTTAAAGTAGTTTTATTTTTAGGTCCTTTTCCTATCATTTTTAAAATTTATTTCGGTAGGCATGCGACATACTTGCTCTCACTCTGACATGTTTATGCATGCCCTAAGGCATGTCGCTCGTACTCACTGCCCCTGTGCTCCTGCCTTCTTTCCAGGTATCCCTGTTCTCCCAGATAGTCCTCTTTCCTTCATGTTCATCTACATATGCTCATACATACAAGGACAGCTTGACATCAAGACTCTGTACATATGAGAGAACACGTGTGATACTTGTCTTTACTTACCCATTTCCCCTATTCCTCTCCCTTTAGCCTCCTTATACTGTCATGTTCTATATACACAGTCATATGTTACATTATTATTATAATTATACATAGTATAATCTCACATGATGCCAAGGACCAGCCCCAGCATGGAGAGGGGTTCTGAGAGAAGGGGTGTCTGGGAGCAGCGAAAAGAATGACTCAAAGTCAAAGGGTGGATCCAAGCTCACGACCTGTGTTCTGTATAGCTTTTCCAGTCGGCTTCTCTCTATGTTCTGCTTTCTCGCTGGAGATTTTGCTGTCTATATTCTGCTGGCTTGCTATTCCAAGAGATTTCTCTGTCTATGTTCTATTTGCCTGTATCAGTTCTCCAAACATATCTTTCTCTGAATAACTCATCTCCTGTAGAACACAGGTCTAGTCTTTTATTTCACATATCAATCCAGTCATTAGGTTTTCCTTTTCATTATCTTATGAATCAACATTTCCCCCACCCCACTCTTTGACCTCAGCCCTTTGAGTCTAAGGAGACAGTAAGCATACATTTTTTCTTAACATTGCAAAAGAAATCAGAGATCTGTCTGCCTTTGTTTAACACAGAAGGTAAGATAGTTGGATGGGACCCTGACCTGAAATGACCATTTCCACCATTCCTGGGTCTGGACTTGATGTGTCTCAGGCTAACCTTGAACTCAGGAGTCAGTCTGCATTTGTATCTGCTTATCTTTGTATTTTTCTGACAAGCTGGTTCATAGTGTAGCTACTTCTGTTCCGTTAGATTCATGAGACCCTTCATATAATTCATATTATATCCTTATTTTTTGCATAGTTGAGTAATTACGTATTTTCAAACTCATGTATTTAGAGCTCTTTCCCTTAAAGAGCTCTGTTCTGAAGGTCCCAGTGTTTACCATTTTGCTGAGGCACAACCACACCCTAGACTCCTGAATTCCATTATCATGGAGTCTTTAGCGCTAACAGGGAGGACATTCCTCAGAAGGAAAGAGTCCTCCGCTGCTAGCAGGTCCAGAAAATATATTTCACGAACAGCCCTTACACCCACAGCAGCCATCGACACTCGTGGAGGCTCACACCAGGGCCATGTCCCAAGGGCAGGAACCATGTCACTCTGTCTGCACCAGGGCCACATCAGGCTCCACAGCATAATATGTTTTTTGTATATATAAAACTAGATTCTACGTGAGAGAAAATATATTCTTACTGAGTCCAGATTATTTCCTTAACAGCGACTTTTCATGCAAAGGTCATGATTTCATTATTTTTAGCTGCTGAATAAAATGTCATTCTGTACACGCACCTTATTTTTTAATCTGTTCATCTGTAGATGAGCATCTAGCCTGGCTCCACATCCATGGCTACTGTGAGTAGGGTAGCATTATAAACTGTAGGTACAAGTATCTCTGTGATATGCTGCCTTTAATTTCTTTAGGTGTCCATCCAGTAGAATATCTGGGTACTATGGTGACTGCTTTGATTTTATTCAGAAACATCTATACAATTCTCTGTTTATGATAATTTATTTTCCATATAAAGCTTCCTCTGTCTCTAATCTAACCTATAACTGATTATTTTCTCTTTGATAGCTATTCTCGCTGGGGTAAAATAATATCTTAAAGTGGCTTCCATTTGCATTTTTCCTAATGATTAATGATTCTGAACATTTTTTCATATAGCTGTTGGGTAACTTTTGTCTTGTGAAAAACATCTACTCAATTTTTTATTTCACTAGATCATTTGTTCAATTTTATAAGATGATTTGATCCCATGCTACTGAATTATTAGTCTTTGGTCTGGAAATTGACATCTTCTTAGATGCAGAGTTTGTATATACTTTCTCCTGTCCTTAGGTTGCCTCTTGGCTCTGTTGTTTCTTTTGCCATATGGCAGCTTTTTAGTTTTAAGTAGTTGACTTAATGAATCTCTGTATGGCCATGTGGTGAGTGGTTTCAGTGATATCCATTCTCGACACAGGAGGGTATCTCTGCACAGACTACAAAGCAATGGGACCAGGTGAACATAAACTGGAAACTGCCAGGCACTCCCCTTTTATAGTCATGAATTGATTGTCTCAGGAACTTCTTATAGTAACATTAATTCTCTCCTACCTGTCCAAGTTGAAAACTGAAGTCTACAGTGAAATTTTAAATTATTAGAGTTCTTTTCTAAATATTGTTCATGATAAACAGAATAACTAAATACACTTGGTTCCCTCCCAGAGCCAAGAAGTCTATAAAGTGTGATCTCCTTTTCTGAGTATCTTGTAAAATAAGTGTCGTGCCCCATGGCCTATTAACATTTATAAGATGACAGTAACACCAGACAATATAATGAATGGTGCATGCTGGGATGTGTCACAGGTTCCTGCAAGACGTTTCCTTACCTAATATTGTTTACTTGGGGAGAATGGATTTTCTTTTTAATTACATATCCTATAAATAGGCTTTTTTCAAGGTAGAGTTTTTACTAATTCCCCCACCATTATCACCTGAAAAGAGCAGATTATAAAACGTCACTAATATCCATCATGGCAGAAAATGACAAATAAAGTTTTGATTAAGATTATTTATGTTAGACTTCAGCACGCAGCTTAGAACAGACAACACCAGACCAAATGGTTCCAAGGAGGGGGGTATTCAGGAGATAGGGCAAAGATGGGGAAGAGAAACAGAAGAAGATGGCAGAGAAAAAGAACAAGGTCAGGGAGTTCTGCCTATTTTATTTGGGCGGTGACATAGCCTTCCCAAGGTAAAGTGAGGTAACCAGATGGATTCTGGGAGTATATAGCGGTTTCCTTGGCAATAATGTGGAGTCACCTAGATGTGATGTTACTGGGTTTGGGCCTGATACCAACAATATAAATGAAAATATTCATTTTAATCAAAATCCATCACTATCTGGGTTCTCTGGAAACATATTCTTATCTTTGCAGTTATGCTCTCAAAACTCATTAGATGGGGATGGAGAAATACACAGGTCAATGGTTAGCAGCACTACATGCTCCTTGAAAAGAAATTGAGCCCAATTCCCAACATCCATATGGCATTTTACAACCACCTACAAGGCAAGAACCCCATACATATAAACATGAATCTTAGAGAAAATTTAAAAGCTAATAAAAAACAGAAGCTAATATTGGTGAATGAATGTTTTCCAAGTGACAAGACTAGAGCCTTGGGAAGGGGGTTGTTTTAGTGAGGGTTTCAATTCCTGCACAAACATCATGACCAAGAAGCAAGTTTGGGAGGAAAAGATTTATTCAGCTTACACTTCCACATTGCTGTTCATCACCAAAGGAAGTTGGGACTGGAATTCAGGCAGGTCAGGAAGCAGGAGCTGATGCAGAGGCCATGGAGGGATTTTACATACCAGCTTGCTTCCCCTAGCCTGCTCAGCTTACTTTCTTATAGAACCCAGGACTACTAACCTAGGGATGAAACCACCCACAATGGGCCCTCCCACCTTTGATCACTAATTGAGAAAATGCCTTACAGCTGGATCTTATGGAGGCATTTCCTCAAGGGAGGCTCCTTTCTCTGTGATAACTCCAGCTTGTGTCAGGTTGACACACAAAAACCAGCCAGTACAGGGCTTATGTTGAAGTGAGAAAGAGAACGAGTAAAAGACATATGCTTGTCTTACTCAACAACTAGGTCAGCCACTCCATCATGAGCTGCAATCTCACTCTTTTCTCTACTCATATAAAGTCTGAATGAACCTTCCTCATCCCCTACCAAAAGAAACTTCCTTGTGATTTCTGTCTGCCTGAAGTGAGAAAGGATCCTGCCTAGGCTCAGGGGGATAGCTTATTTGTTCTTTGAGATAGTTTTCTTACCTTTCACAAACCTGAGAAGCCAGGGGGCAACAATTTGTTTTATGACCCTGAATAATTGAAATTTAGAAGTATTCAGAAAGATGACCTCATGTTGTCTTCATAAAGTAATCTTGTAGATAAAATTTGTACCAAGACATTTTTCAAATCTCCATGATATCCAGTTGCACTTTTATGAGGCCTCATTCCATAGTTTTGCTTTCTCTGTAAGTAAGTCAAGCATCCCGGTAGGAATGGAAGCCTTGATCATGAGGACACGCATGCCTGGTACCTAGGCCCATGGAGGAATCTATTAATGATATTCCACCAAATGGACATGTAGTTAAATAGTCTTCTAAATATTTATCTTTGTAGAATATTATAGGTCTCATTCTTGGTAAGAAAAACATTTTTTTGGCAATGTGTAAAAAACAGGGACTCATAAACTGATAAGGAAAATTCTGAGAAAAGTGACTGCCAAATGCTAATCCCCAAACAGGACATCACACCTTCTAAGGTCCCTGGGACATCAAGAAAGAGGGGTGGAGGATTCTGGGAATTGAAGAATGGGAGATGCACAGTTGGGCACTGATTCTGGATATGACATGCCCCAGCAATCACCCATGACTGTGACTACACACATGAAATCTGCAAAAAAGGGGGTGGAGCAAGGTGGTGCAGGCATTTGATACCAGCACTTAGAAGGAAGAGGCAGGAAGTTCCCTATGAATTCAACACCATCCTGATATACATACTAAGACTTCCTTTTTCTCAGAAAATGGAGAAAGAGAAGGGGGGGAGAAAAGGAAGGAAGGAAGGAAGGAAGGAAGGAAGGAAGGAAGGAAGGAAGGAAGAAAGGAAGAGAGGAACTCAAGGGTAGAAAAGGAACTACTTATAACTTGATAAAAAGGGGGCAGTAAGAAAAGAATCAGTGGCCGGGCAGTGGTGGCACATGCCTTTAATCCCAGCACTTGGGAGGCAGAGGCAGGTGGATTTCTGGATTTCTGAGTTCAAGGCCAGCCTGTTTCACAGAGTGAGTTCCAGGATAGCCCGGGCTATACAGAGAAACCCTGTCTCGAAAAACCAAAAAAAAAAAAAAAAAGGAATCAGTAAGGAGTGTGGGGACTGAGAAACAGTAGTGGCAGTTAGTGAAGTAAACTGCATGCATGTATGATACTATCAACAATTTTTAAATTCAGGCTAGGTCCCATACTCAGGAATAAATGGGCAGCCTAAATTGGACTTCATGGATTTAGTGATTTCTTTTTTTTTTTTTTTTGGTTTTTCGAGACAGGGTTTCTCTGTGTAGCCCTGGCTGTCCTGGAACTCTGTAGACCAGGATGGCCTCGAACTCTTGAACTCAGAAATCCGCCTGCCTCTGCCTCTCAAGTGCTGGGATTAAAGGCGTGCGCCACCACCGCCCGGCTCGATTTAGTGATTTCTTATTTTGTTTTTTTTTTCTTTTTGAACAAAGAAAGAAAATGAAATTGGGTGGATAGAATGGGAGAAGTTAGGAGATAGAAAAGAACATGATTAAAAAATATACTATATGAAATCTCAAAGAATACATTTTTAAGAGAAAAATTTTAAATTAACAAATAGAAGAGTAAGCATTTTTATAACTGTCATGCCTAAATCTGTGAAAAATTACATTATTCTGATTATTTGAAACATTACTAACATTGAAGATATAAATAACATAGTGAAATAAACACAGGAAGCTGACATTTAGGAAAGCATATAAGAAACTAATCTGTCAGCGCTGAAACAAAATAAGTTGCATGGGCCGAGATCAGGCTTCCCATACATTTGAAAGCTAGGTGAACCCTGTGTAAGGAGATAGAATTTAATTATGAGGGAAATATTGAGGAAAATCTAAACTGAAATGAAGATGGAAATGATACTGAAAAGTAAGTTGGAAACCTCAGCGGAAAGTCTCACCAACAGAACATCGCATATGGAGAAGAGACTATCAGAGCACGGAGACAAGGAGGAAGAATGAGATAATGTAATCACGGATAATAATAACCTAAACTACATGAATAGAACAAGGAGTTGTTCTTGTCCTCTTGCTCTCTTGCTCCTCTCTTCCTCCTACCTTCCTGCTTCCACTCTCTCCCCATTCCCCTCCCCCCCCTCTATCCACGTGCTCATGGCCGGCCTCTACTTCTCTACTCTCTCTTTCTCTGCCTCTATTACCCTCTTGACTCTCCTTTCCATGCCCTGAATAATCTCTATGTTATAGTCTTGAAAAAAAAATGAACATATGAGTTAGGTAGGACAACCATGAAAAGACCAAATCTATAAATTACAGACATCCACAAAAGAAAGGAATATCATTCCAAGACACAGAGAATATTTTTAATAAAAGGTACAGAAGAAATTTTCCAAAATCTAACAAAAGGCACATCCAGGTAGAAGAGGTCTGTAGAACACTCAACAGGACGACATCATAATACAGTTGAGTCACCATACGCAGTACAAGGAATGTGTTGAAACTGGAAGAAAGAAGGTTAAAAATCACATAAAAGGCAGTGACATTTGATTTACAGTTTCCGTTTGCAGTGGAAACTCTAAGTGGCAGAAGGCATGGGAAGATGTATCTCAAGTTCCGAAAGTCTACTCCCACTGCCAACCAGACGACTATGCCCTCCAAAATCATCCATCAAAATTTAATAACAAATAATAACATTTCATAATAAAAAACACACTAAAGGAATTTATGATCGCCAAGTGAGTTCTGCAAATAAACAACATAAAAGAATACTGTACACTGAAGAGAAAGATGAGCACAACCATGAGACTACAGGGAAATTGTAATTACCAGGACTGTCCTGAAGCAGCAGATAACTTAGAAAACCAAGTATTGCCTACAAAATGACAAGAATTGAAATACACAATAACTCCTCTGAATATGAATGGTCATAAGTCCTCAATCAAAATCACAGCCTTGGAGGGTGAATTAGAAAACAAGACTTCTATTTTGCTGCCTAGAGAACATACACCTTAGCATCAAAATACATATTACCTTAAAGTGGAGGAAAAAAATGAACAAAAGTATTCCAAGCCCATGTATCAGGAGTTAAGAAAGAGGCGCCACTAGTCTAATGACTCGCAAAACCAGATGTAAAAGTAAAATTTCTGACAGGAGATAAAGAAGGCATTTAACACTAAGGAAAGATAAATGAGGAAGGTATTATAATTCTAAACATACACATGCCGAACACAGTGACTCTCAGTTTCATAAAACAAATACTACTGGATATAAAGCCACATTTTAACATACGAATTAAAATTGGGTGACTTCAATAACCTACTGTTACTGGAGACAAGTCATCTAGATCCAAAGAACAGAGAGACATCAGAGTTAAATTACATCTTAGGTCAAATGAATTTAACAGACATCTACAGAGTATTTCACTCAAAGGCTATAGAATACATATTTTAAAAGCAGTCCATAAAACCATCTTAGTTACTTTTCCTGTCGTTGAAATAAATTATTCTAATAAAATCAATTTAAAAGGAAAAGAACTTACTCTGGCTCACAATTTGGGAGTACAGCCTATGATGGCAGAGATGTCATAGAAGCAAGAGATTGAGGAGCTGGCCACATTACTGTTATTGTAGCAAAGTTTCTGAGATAGAATTGCCCATCTTGAAGGATACTGATAGTATGCAGGGAGGTAAAACATCCCATTCTACAGAGAAGTTGGTTACGCTCAGGAAATGACAACTCAAAGGCTGAGAGGTAAAATAGTCCCTCCCTCTCGAAGAATATACAAGCAACACCACCTGCTAAGAGCCACTCACAGACAAGTCAAGCTGCCTGGAAGAGCTCAGACCAACTGGGCCTCTCACAAAAGAAACTTTCTCACCTACTGAACTGACTACAGGTTGGTTCAGTGCACGCCAGGTTTCCATATTTCATGAGCTGTTATGAGTACTGGGGTGGGCTTTGATGATGCATCTGCCTCTGAGTTATTTCTACACCTATAATGTAACCCCTCATCCAGATTCCTGATGATAACACCAAACATTCAGTGATTCACAAAATTGGACTTTGGGACTTATCCTTATTTTGATAGATCACGAGTTCCCTTATCCGGAGTGAGTAGACACATGCTTGCATATCTCCAGAAATATTGTTACCCAATAGTTTGACAATAGAAAACAGTGAGAACCAGTGTCCAGCTCATTTTCTCCACTTACAGAATCCAGATTTCATCTCAGGGACTCGTGCCATCCACGTTGAGGTTCGGTCTTCCCAAGCAAGTTAATGAAGAAAATTCATCATAGGCCTGACCACAGGGTAGCATAATTTAGATTAGCCTTTATAAAAACTCTTTTCCCAGGTGATTAAAGATCCTATCAAGTTAAAAATCAATACTAATCATCACAGTAACTTACTCTAAAATGGCTCCCAAATGAAAGAGAAATTAAATTTCAACAAATATAAGAAAATTGAAAAACCTTCCTGCGTTCTGACTCATTGCAATGGAATAAGGCTAGACATCAACATGAAATGAAACTGCAGGAAATACATGAACTCACAGAGACAAAACAACACTATTGAGTGAAAAACGGATCATTGAAGAAATCAAGAAGGAAATAAAAGTCTTTGAAAACAGAATGAAAGTCAAGATGCAATATATCAAACGCTATGGGGTACAGTGAAGGCAATCCTGAGAGGGGTTCTCATAGGTTCCTGTGTCCACATTGTGAACTCAGTGTGATTGCACACATGAATACTCAGTGACACGCTGTAAAGCCTTGGAAAAACAAGAGCAAGTCAAATCCAAGTGCGGTAGCTGAAAAAAAAAATAATCAAAATCTGGGCAGAATTTAAAGAAATAGAAGCACACAATAATAGAAACTAACAAAAAGCGATGAAATAGAAGAGTTAGCTCGTCAAAAATATTGAAAAACCCTTAGCCAAATTAATTAAAATAGACACAAAGTTCTAAATGATATGATTTTTAAAAAGTGAAGCATTACAGTACATACCAATGAAATCAGAGGACCATGACAACATATCTTTTAAAAACAACCTACCTTCTCAATTACTTTTCCTATTACTGCAATAAAGTACCCAACAGGAAAACTAAAGGGAGAAACCCTTTATTTTAGTTAGTGAGAGCGTAGCAGCAGGAACTGGTCCCGTGTGCATCTGT
Organism: Grammomys surdaster; assembly: GCF_004785775.1. NCBI lineage: Eukaryota > Metazoa > Chordata > Mammalia > Rodentia > Muridae > Grammomys > Grammomys surdaster. Next base: position 26,008,616 of record NW_021604622.1, read on the forward strand.
AGTCAGGAAGGGAGTCACAAACGTTTATGCTCAGGCTTCCTGCTTCTTTTGTATTCAGTCAAGCATCCTGGCTGTCCTACCCACAGCTGTGTCCTATCCACAGAAGTGTCCTTCTCACATCAACTAGAATGCTCAAGATAATCCCTGACACACTCTCCAAGGCTAACTAATTAGCCTTGGTCTAGATAATTGCTCACAGGTATTTCTGGAGGCTTGTGACATTGTTGAATCCAGAGCCTATAGATCAATGACTGATATTAATCAGATTGATATTATCACACCTATATTTCACCACGATGTCATTGTGTCCACAGGCAGAATACAATGCCCTACACGTCTGCCTTTCTCAGTTTGAATGCTTTTTGCACCAAAGGTGGTCTTCCAACCTCAAATAACATAACCTAGGTGGGCTTTCCAACTTCAAACACCATAATCTAGATAATTCTTCACAGGCACATCAAGAGGCTTTTCTGTGAGATTCTAATCTAGACCTGTCAGTTTGACATTAACCACCACAGGTAGTTAATGCAGACTGAGATTCATCAAAGGCTTGTGTCGTTATCTGTAGGATTTCTCAATAACGACAAAGTCTTTTGAGGTTAAGGTTTTAAGCAGTAAATATTTAATGAAGCTTCCATGTTATCCAAATGTGAAGATTTTCTCTCGCATGAATGTTTTGGTGTTTCATAAGTATAAGACCTTTGGGAAACTGTCACATTCTTGTTTTTGCAAGGTTTCTTTCCAAATTGAATCTTTTGGTATAGAGTAATGCTTGAATAATCATTAAAGGTTTTGCCCAAATCCTTTCCTTCTAAGGCTTCTCTCAATAATTAATTCTTTGATGTTGAATAAGACTTGAACAATTGCCAAGGGCACTGCCACAATCTTTACATTTGTACAGTTTCACTCGAGCATCAAATTTTTATGTCTAATTAGGGCTGAATAATTAGTAAAGTTTTACAACATTCTTTACAACTGTAAAGTTGTAATCCAATATGAATTCTCTGATGTCACATATAAGCTGAGTAAAAGCTAACGGCTTTGCTACATCCCTGGTATGAGTAGGATCTCCCACCAGAAGCCTTATTTGTAAGTTTTCCAATCAAAATGTCACAATGATTTTACATGTGATGTTATTAGAAATTGTATATATTAAGTTGTTGGAGAAAATAATTTGGGGCTGGAGAGATGGCTCAGTGGTTAAGAGCACTGACTGCACTTCCAGAGGTCCTGAGTTCAAATCCCAGCAACCACATGGTAGCTCACAACCATCTGTAATGAGATCTAATGCCCTCCTCTGGTCTGTCTGAAGACAGCTACAGTGTATTCATATATAATGAATAAATAAATCTTTTTTTTAAAAAAAGGAAAATAATTTGATCAGTTAGATATTTCACTGTAACTGGAAATTGACGTTGTTTGAACTAACCTGCACGGGCCAGAGACCCAAACTACAGCATGAAGCACAATCCCCATACTGAATTTTGGGGAAAACACAAGTGTGGAGGTATATGCACCAGGAAACAAAGTTGAAGCTCGGTTTCTAGAATCCATGTTTGTGATGTCATAATCTACCAGACTACATTTCCCATAATGCTGTGCTATAGTTTCTAGACGTTCTGGCGTGAGCAAAATAGAAAAGGGAATAAGGGGAAGTGATAATTAGAATAAAAGACTTTTGAGCCAGGCGGTGGTGGCACACGCCTTCAATCCCAGCACTTGGGAGGCAGAGGCAGGCAGATTTCTGAGTTCGAGGCCAGCCTGGTCTACAGAGTGAGTTCCAGGACAGCCAGGACTACACAGAGAAATCCTGTCTCAAAAAAAAAAAAAAAAAAAAAAAAGACTTTTGAACAAGTCAAGAAGCCTACTCCCACAGAAGCTTCGTAAAGTATGTGCATATATGGAGTTTAAGTGAGGTGATAATAGCTCAATATTACCGGTAAAATGACAAAAGCCCAGGGCCAGGAATAAGCTACTTCTTTTGGCGTTCTTTTACTTATAGACAACTGCTCCCACCCCGCCCCCCATTACAGATTACTGTCAATACTCGTGGTCACTCTTCAGAACCTGACGGTAAGATCCTGATGCTGAAGACACCATATACTTGAGTCATAGAACACGGAGCTAAAAGCTGGTACGAACCTGAGAACGCCATCTCTCTTGGCTAGCTTCCTTAGTGTTGGACGATGCCATGCGTACCGGAGGAGAAAAGCCATCCCGAGTCTTATTCAGCTGTGAGCACTGCTGCAAGAGTAGCATGAAGGTCACAGGGATGACCAGATACTTTCTTCGGCTTTTTTATTCCAGGTTGATAGTATGAGCTGACATGTTTTAATCCTTTGACAGTACTAGCCATTAAATTCATGTGTTAGTTCTAGTCGTTCTTTGTAAGGTAAAGCCTCATATCTGGAGCTAGAGAGACGATTCTGAAGTTAAGAGCATGCGCTGTTCTACCAGAGAACCCGACTTCACTTCTCAGTACCCAGGCCAGATGGATTACAAACACCTCTAACTCCAGCTCCAAGAGATCGAACCCCCTCTTCTAAACTCTGTAAGTACCTTCACTCATACACACTCGGGACATCCCCCTTTACACACACACACACACACACACACACACACACACACACACATAACACACACACACACAAACACCACAAAACTCAAAAAAAGTCTTTAAAGTCTTTTTACTATAGAATCTTATTGTAGCATGGAAAATTCACATTGACTCAATGTTACATTAAAGTCCTTACACAAGAAGCAAATTTGTCACTATTTAAGATGAATTTTGAAGCTAAGTTTCATGATGCCTGACTGGTTTTTCCAGCTACTCGGGGCAGGAAGACGACCCTTATGCACGAGGCTATGTAGGCTTCAGAGTAATTTGAAGACCAGGTAGGTGATTTAGAACTTTTCTCAAATTAAATAGCACAAAAAGAAATAAAGAGGCAGGGTAATTGCTGAGAATGTCCAGTCTTCCTGCCTCTACATACTCAGTGCTTGGACTGTAGGTGAGTGTGGCCATCCAGGCTTATAACTTTCTTGTATTACTTACATTTCCTGTTACTCTGAGGAGATATCTGACAAGCCTCTTGCAAATGAACGGTCTAGTTTCACTTGCAGTTTGAGCATGGCAACAGAGGCTTGAGACAGTGGTCAGCCTGTGTCTACACTCAGAGAGCAGAGACAGATGAGTGCTCATCTTCAGCTGACATTGTCTCTCTTTTTATGGAGTATCTGTCAGCATGAGTATATGTGTGTGTGTGCATGTGTTCATGTATGTGAGTGCAGGGTTATGTGTATTCTGGTACACATATGGAGGTCATGAGGAACTATGACAGGTCAAAGAAAGAAGTCATAATGAATAAATAAATAAAGAGGTCACAATGAATAGAAACCAAAAAGGCCACTGTTTTATACTGCTCAGTAATGACTAGTCAGTAAATACATCCTGTCTGTTCCTATCCTGTTAGCAACAGTTTGAGTTATAAAGACATACTGTGTGTGTGTGTGTTTGTACACATATATATATGATGTATATGTAGAAATATATATCTGATAAATATATATAAGTATCTGATGTTTGGGGAGATGGCTCTAGGAAGAGAGATGATGTTTTGTTTTGTTACAAACTCCGAGGCAATACGAAACCCAGAAAGTTGCTTTGTAACAAGGGTAGTAATAAAAACACACTTTTACTTTACTTTGATACACTACCAATCAAGAGTACAGCAGAATAAAGCTTCCCAATTATATCATTGCACAGTGTGGCTAATAAAACCCCACAGTGAAAAGGAGCTTGAGATGTAACTTCCTTGAATTACAAGCAGATTTTAGATTTTAATTAATAAAGTAAATAAGGGTCATAGTTACAAATGCCCTAAATGAGATTTCTGTATTACTACAATATATTTAATAAATATTTAACATAAAATTTTACTGTATTTGTGATTTCAGCCTTCCCTTAAGATTAAAATTTTATACTAAAAACCAGTAATTAGGTATTGTTGTGTTCGTCAGTAATGACACAACTCAGATTGCTGATTACAACATGAAAACTTAAGACCATTGTGTGTGAGAGAGCTGGAGCATAGAGTCCTGTGTGAGATGGAGCATAGAGTCCTGTGTGAGACGGAGCATACAGTCCTGTTTAAGTAGTATGGCTTTGTGGGGCTGTAGCCGTTCACTGTCCTCCAGTGGCAGCAAAGCCTGGACCCTTAGATGTTCTTAATGTCTTCCCGTTATCATGTCTTCGTTCCCCCTTTGGAATTCCATGCCCTTATAATTAAATACCCTTTACAAGTTCTTAGTTCCTGGAGAGCTGAAGAAAGTAATCAGAGTGAGAAAATCCTGGAGAATATCAATCTTGGTTTGTAGTCATTAAATTAGACCTTTCTTTTTATGGTATAACTCCATTCTTGGCTTCCTCATTTTTTTTAAAACTGATTTAGTTAAGCGGAAATGAGTCGGCCAGTGTTGACTATATTGACAAAAAATGTATTTGAAGGAGAGTTACCAGAACATAGAAATGGAAGTCAGCTTCCTGAGATGGTAGCTTCTTGTTCCCAGAAGACATTTCAAGGGAGAATGGTGGGAAACATGAGTGGGTATCTAAACAGGACCAGTAGGGGAACAGAAGGACTCAACGTTACTATAAAAAGCTCAATCTACAGACTGATTTTTTGGCACCTTCCATGAGTAGGGACAACACTGTCACTTTTGGTGTCTTTCAACGGGATCTTCTTTCTTTTTTTTTTTCAACATCCAAAACTTTTTTAACTATAAGATCCAAGGTTAGTTTTTGTAGCCTCGGCTGGCCCTTTGGCCCCTGGCACGCTCGAATTTCCGGCCCTTGGAATGGACATAGGGTTTGGTGTGGCTGTGTGGGGTTCCTGGGGCCTTGCCAAAATGTCGGTACACCTCTCGGCCCTTCCGAGGACCAGACAGGAGCACAGTGCCTTGGGAGACTCCAGAGCCATCTGGTCAAAGGTGAGGATCTTACCCCCAGCCTTGAGGATGTGACTTCGGCCCGGCTGCTCACCCGCAGTGCACACACCTTCCGCTTGGGCACTTCCAGAATCCGCACGTCATCTGTGACTGTCCCCACAACCACAGCGGTCTTGTTCTCCCGGCCAGGAAGCTTCATCTTTCGGATCATCCGGGACAGGGACAGAGGTGGCCGGTTAGTGCGGCTCATAAATAACCTCTTCAGCACAACCTGATTGAAGGTGGAGTTGGTACGTCTGGCCAGAAACCTGTACAGCTTGACTAGCAGCCGGAAGTAGATATCCTGGCTCTTGGGCTCCTTGCGCGGAACCTTTCGGTCCTTGTTGTGGTGAATATCAACACCCACGATGGCGTCTCTTGCTCAGCCAGGTCCAGAAAGACCGGGATCTTCTTTCTTTACAAAATGCTCAATTCTTGGCCCATTCGAAGCAATGAGTTTAGCAATCCCCTAGGTAATCCCCAGCACCCTTATTAAATATTGATTTAATAGACCTCAAACTGTATTTAGCCATTTAAAAAAAATGAATGAAAATAATTGGCATGACTTTAGACATAGTCAAAATAAAGTCGTGCCCCTTCACGGACACAGGCACATGAATCTTTAAGGAGCACTACACTATTCAACCATATTTAAGAATATTTCAAACAGCTGGTTGTGGTGGCGCAGGCCGGTAGGATTTGCTGAAGGAGGCAGAGGCAGGAGGATCACAAGTCTGAGGCCAGGCTGGGCTACACATTTTGGGGGGAGTGGGGAGGGGAACATGGAGGCGGATGTTCGAATGTCTCCGCCAGTCAAAGATAGTTGGTATATCTAGGTTGGGATTGGGTTACACTTCTGATTGTATGGGCATCTTGTTATTGAGCATTACCAAACTTATAAAGCCTTCGATTAATGTTTTTTAAAAAGTTACTAATAAAAAAAAATATTTCAAACAGATTATCCAGCATGTTAGGAAGGGAGACAATTCCCCGGCATAAAAGGTTAATTTAACTTAAGTCACTCAGTTACCTGACATTAGTAGAATCAAGGTGAAAACCAATGGCCACACAGATAAGCGCAAGAAAAAGCACTGACAAAAGTTAGGCATAATCTCTTGACCAATCCTATCAGGAAAAAATATGTACAGATAAAAAATTTCCAATATTTTGTGGGTGCATACATATTTAAAAACTTCAGCTAACATCAAAATCAGTAGTCAAGAGACACCATCTTTTCTTCAATGATCCCACATAAGACAGGAATGGCCACTCTCTGAAGTACTAGATTATTAGCTATTTCCAGATGAAATTATCCCAAAGACTCACTCTCTCCCCAATTTAACTCAGTGAAGGTTCAAGACATAGAAATCAGCATTTAAACTTGTAAGATTCAGGGTCTGGTAAGCAAGCTCAGAGGGAGAGACTTAGTAATGACCATGCAGAAGACCCAAGTTTGGTTTGCAGACTTCATCTCAAGTGGCTCACAACCACTTACAACTCCACCTCAATGGGAATCCAGTGTCTCTAGTCTGTGTACCTTCACTCACATGCACATGCCCACATACAGGCACATACACACAATTAAAGATAAAGAACTATTTAAACATGTGAAAATTCAACTGCACTTCTTTACAGAAATTGTAATCTGTCTGGATAAGAAATCAGGGAAATCATCTTATTTATAACTACACCAGGAAAAATAACAGGAATAAATTAAACCAAGAAAATGACAAGGGCTGGATGAAAATTTAAAACATTGATAAAGGAAATCAAAGAGAATATTAAGGAATTGTACAGCATTCTTTGTTCATAAATTGAAATAATATATAGTGTCCAAATTCCCACAGTTCAGAAAAGCAATCTACAGCCACAATGCAGTACCAATCAAAATGCCAATGGCATCATCCATGAAGTGAAATTTGTTCAAAGTGAGGAGAGAAATGGGCCCATTATATCTGGAGATCAAGGAGAATATTGTCTGTGGCATACCTGGAGCCTGACATGCAAGAGTCTGAGGAGATGTCAGAGGGAACATGGTTTAGCAAATCCTTCTAGAAGGCTTGCCTATGCCGCTAGGTTCCATAGAGCAAGAGAGAAGTTGTAGGGTTAGCCAGGGTGCAGACAGATGTATGCATGACTGCCACAGGGATGTAAAGTCCTAGAGAGCTATTTATCAAATTTTGCCATATATAATGTATATTATAATATATATATTAGATATACGTGTTCTGTGTATCTCCATCCCATCTTCTGACCTACAAAACAGACTTAAAGTTTTGATAACATTACATTGTCTGAAACATCCTATTATTACAACCAATTAAATGAGCTCTAGAAACTAGGAGAGCTTCAGAACTATGACGGGTACGTACCTCGTGAACCTCAATGTGTCTGTCTAGCGTCACATCTAACTAGCTTTGGAGAACAGCCTTTAAAAATATCACACAGTATAAAAGCCGAGTCCCCTTAAAACATGCAAAGTCTCTGACATGTTCCAAGCGTCTCTAAAACAAAGTCGGTCTTAAATTCCAAAGTCTGAAAAATTATCCAGCCTCTCAACTGAGAGTTCCTGTAAAAATCAAAAACAAATTGAGTATTTTCTGATACCTAGAGACTAAAGAATCAAGACACGGTCACTCAAATCAGAGCAAACCCTAAATCCAGCAGTGTAAAATAACAATGTTTGATGTCTGGGACTGACAATCTTCCGGGCTCCAAAGAGCCAGGCCTTTCCCTGACTCTACCATACACAGCAAAGCCTACTTGTCTTGTAATCTCTGGGTGGTTCCTGTTCCCCTGTTGCTTAGTGCCATGGTACTGGCATCCATGAAATGCAAGAGCCTGTACTGCCACTGCCTGAACACTCGCCAATAGCCTCTCTTGGCTCTCTTCAGAGACCTAGGCACTACCACATAGTGCCAAGACTCCATTTTTATGACCCCCTTCAAGCCTGGGGTTTCTAGTACAACTGGGGCTGCAGTTTCACCAATCGCCTCTCCCAACCCCTCAGAATGCCAAGGCTCAGCTACTCTCCAGATCCCCTTCATTCCTTGAAAACCAGTACCATCCAAAAGATTCAGTTGCCAATACAAGGTACCTGTACTGCACTTCCTCCATACATGTTTCCCTGAAACTCATGATCTATGAAGCTTAGTCTTTACCTGTACAAACTGATTCAGTGAACTTATTGACTATTAAGATGTACCTTATCAAACAGATGAGAACAAGTTCAAAAAAATGACTTAAATTGTGTTGAAAATATATATAATGATACAAGACAATGTATATGCATATAGAAATCCTGGGATTAAAATTTCAAAGTAATTTCTGAAAACCATTAAACAGCATCAAGATATTCTTAAAAGCACATAGCTGGCCAAATAACATTTTGTGGACTTCGACAATATATTAGGTGATGTATGATTTCTCATATGAGAGTCAGCATCAAGAGACATAAAGCTAGTATCCATGCCACTTTGTAGAAATTTCCATATAGTCAAGTGTGTGTGTGTGTGTGTGTGTGTGTGTGTGGTTTGTATCTGTCTTTTTCAGGAAATGATATGGTTAACAGTTTCCTACGGAGTGTCAACTATTTAAACTTTTTACTTCAACAATTACTCTTCTTACAACCTTCAACTCAACTAGCCAGTTTCTACCACCCATCACTGATAAGCCAAGTAACACCCAAATTAAGAGTGAAAGGCAAAAATCAAAAACTAAATAATAAAAAACAGATTTATTCAATGTAACCACACTGGGAAAAAGAGATACAATAACTTGCCAGTCCATTTTCAGAATCCTAACACATGAGGGTATTATATAAATATAATATATTTACAAGTAATACATATATATAATAAATATAAAAATAAATATAATAAAATACAATAAATAGAAGGCAAAAGGGACACACAACTAAGCAGCCCAACCAAGGTGTGGTCTACTGCCCACCACAGTCACAGCTGCACGTCTCTCCTTCAAGATTAGCCTTTCTAGCTATTACATAAACTAAGTCTTTCTTTCTCCAAAAGGCACGGCCCTCCTATGGATACCCCAGGGCTTTTTCTTCTCCCAGCAGGATCTTAGAGAAATTCTAATTTCTTGAGGGCCACTGTAGCAATAGCTTGAAAGGAGAGTGTTTCTATGAGAATATAGCAATTCCTGACAGCCAGGCCAGGTGCAGTTACAAGCATGTACGTACACAATGGTGCTTCAAATGTTCTCTTAATTCCTAACGTTTATTTCATTGTAAAAGTAGGATATTTCAATGTAGTAAATATCAAAATTTGAGTGGGTTTTACAGGTCAAAGGGTGGTGTGTGTGTGTGTGTGTATTATATATATTATATATATAATAGCCATAATGTCTACATAGCAAGTAGCCATGCCACCATTTTCAAATATGTATATACGCATTTAATAAAAACTGATAAATAGTAATACAGTTCAAGATTCAGAAAGCTAAGACATAATTACCCACCTAAAACTACTTAATTCCTAGTTACCACAAGAAGGGGATGCACAAATATGTAACATATTGGAATTACATCCTCCAAATACTTTGAAAGACACTGGCATTTGGGATACAATGATCATTTATTCAAATAATTCTCAGCAGTATATATCTAAAACCTGACATCTACCTCCTTTAGGAAGGTGGAATATTTTAATGTTTATGATAAAATAATGTTACACAATAAAAACATATACACTACATTATGAACCATTCAAATTTGTTTATTTAAAAACATAAGTTTCACACACAGCCTCTATTTTATATCTACTCTATTGCCTCTGAGGAAAAAGAACTATACTAAAATCAATTAGGAACTGGTCTTGTTCTTTTGACACACTCTGAGAATTGTGCTAACTTGTTTTCAAACATGAATATGTAAATTTACATAGTAACTAAGGTTTTATCAATAAGTTGATATCATTACTGAGTTTGTATGATTCTGATGTCTATGATGATTTATTTCTATCATATCTAATAATGTTCCCTAACTGATAAGCAATATTTACTTCATTTTTTTAGGAGATTTGTCACCTCTGGTAACTCTCATACCCATTAAGATCTGAGGTATAAGCTTTACTAGATTCCATGTTTGAATATACATAATGTCTTCCAGAATAATTACTCTGCTCACACATACTGAACAAAGTTCCTTCCGAAGTCAGAAAATGGAGAAGATTCCTATGAAGCATGAGTTCACGGATGAGGGGCGAGCAGTCAGTAAAGGCCTTGGCATATTACTGACATGTGCAGGCTTCCTCAGTACAAATTCTCTATCAATAAGACATGAAGAAGAGTTAAGAGAGGTGCAACACTATTTGAACTTGTAGGCTTTCTTTCATGCATGATTTTTTACATTGTATATGTACAGAACACTTATTAATTAGTCACCTTTTTTCATCCCCACAGTTTCTCACTAGTACAGTTTTTTGAGCTAAGCATTACCTAAGTAATAACTAAAGGCCTTGCCAAATTCCTTGAATTTCTAGGGTTTCAATTCCAATATGAATCCGTTGATGTCGAATAAGGCTTGAGCTATTATTAAAAGCTTTACTACATTCTTTGCATGCATAGGGTTTCTCTCCAGTGTGAATTCTTTGATGTTTAATTAGGGCTGAATGATTATTAAATGCTTTGTCACATTCCTTGCATTTATAAGGTTTTTCTCCAGTATGAATTCTCTGGTGTTGAATGAATGTTGAATAAATGCTAAAAGCTTTGCCACACTCTTCACACGTGTACGGTTTCTCACCGGTATGGATTCTCTGATGCTTCCTCAGGTATGAAGAACAGATAAATGCCTGGCCACACTCTTCACATTTGTAGGGTTTTTCCCCAGTATGGATTCTTTGGTGTAGAATAAGACATGAAGATTTAGCAAAGGCTTTCCCACATTCTTTGCATGTGTAGGGTTTCTCTCCAGTATGAAGCCTCTGATGATACTTAAAATATGAGGAACACCTAAAGGCCTTGCCACATTCTTTGCATTTGTATGGTTTCTCTCCAGTGTGAATTCTTTGGTGTACAAGAAGGCTTGAAGAATTAACAAAGGCCTTGCCACATTCTTTGCACGTGTAGGGCTTCTCTCCAGTGTGAAATCTCTGGTGATTCCTGAGGTATGAAGACGATCTAAAGGTTTTGTCACATTCTCTGCATGTGTAGGATTTCCCCCCAGTATGAAATCTCTGATGATACTTAAGGTACGAAGAACAGCTAAAGGCTTTGCCACATTCTTTGCATTCATATAGTTTCTCAATAGCATGAATCTTCTGATGCTTATGTAGGTACGAAGAACAGATGAACGTCTGGCCACACTCCTCACACTTATATGGTTTCTCTCCACTGTGAATTCTCCCATGCTGGTTAAGGTGAGACGAACAGTTAAAGGCTTTGCCACACTCTTTGCATTTGTAGGGTTTCTCTCCAGTGTGAATTCTCTGGTGTTGAGAAAGTGATGAGCGAAAAATAAAAGCCTTGCCACAATCTGCACACTTATAAGGTTTTTCTCCACTGTGAATTTTTTGGTGCCGAGAAAGGGCTGAGCAATTATAAAAGGCCTTGCCACACTCTTCACATTTATAGGGCTTCTCTCCACTGTGAATTCTTTGGTGTTGAGTAAGAGCTGAACAGTTATTAAAGGCTTTGCCACATTCCTCACATATGTAACGTTTTTCCCCAGTGTGGATTCTACGGTGTTGGTTAAGACTGGAAGAACAGTTAAAGGCTTTGCTACACTCTTTACATTTGTAGGGTTTCTTTCCAGTGTGAATAATTCGGTGTTGTTTAAGATGTGACGAACAGTTAAAGGCCTTGCCACATTCTTCACATTTGTAGGGTTTTTCTCCAGTGTGGATTCTCTGGTGCTGAGAAAGTGATGTGGGAAAATTGAAGGTCTTGCCGCACTCTGCACACTTGTAGGGCCTTTCCCCAGTATGGATTCTTTGGTGTCGTGTACGGGCTGAGCAATTGTTAAAGGCTTTGCCACATTCTTCACACTTGTATGGTCTCTCTCCTGTATGAATTCTTTGGTGCTGAGTAAGAGCTGAAGAATTGTTAAAGGCTTTGCCACATTCACATTTGTAGGGTTTCTCCCCAGTGTGAATTCTATGGTGTTGGTTAAGGCTTGAAGAACATGTAAAAGCTTTCCCACATTCTTTACATTTGTAGGGTTTTTCTCCAGTGTGAGTTCTGTGGTGTTTGTACAGTGTTGATCGAACATTAAAGGACTTGCCACACTCATCACACTTGTAAAGTTTTGCTCCAGGATGAATTTTATGGTGCTGAATAAGAAGTGAGTTCCAAGGAAAGGTCTTGCCACATTCTTTAAATTTATAAGGTTTTATTCCTGTTGAGTAAAGGTGGACAGATCAGTAAAAGATTAACCATATAGCTATAATTATAAAGCTTATCTTTCATACAGATACTTATACCCCAAGATACAGTTCTGATACAGTTCTAAATGCAATTTACTCTTATGTTAATGGGAAAACAGACTTGGTTCCATAACTATTCATTGCAGCACTAGTCAAAAAATAGATAATAAATGAAATAACATAAACTTCCACTGACAACAGTGGAACATTACTCAAAATTTTAAAAGTAATTACTTTAAAACCAGGAAAATGGCTCAGATGATAAAGGTGTCTGATTCCCAGGGACCCACATGGTGGAAGGAGCAAACTGAATCCTATAAGTTGTCTTCTGACTACATGTATGAACCAGAAACCCTTAGTAGACACACACACACACATATATACACACATACACACACACATACAAACACAGAGACACATACACACCCATACACACCCATACACACCCATACACACCCATACACAC
>NW_021604622.1:26021462-26047310 GCF_004785775.1 Grammomys surdaster
TACACACCCATACACACCCATACACACCCATACACACCCATACACACACATACACACACACACACATACACTTTAGGTAAACAATAATGAAATATTTATGACAAGGACAACTCTTAAGGGCACTATGATAAATGAAATAAACCCATTATATAAGACAAATATCTGATTAGAAATACATGGAAATTCTAAAATAGAAAACCTTAAGTAACCAATGAGGAACAAATACACATACCAAGAAAACACAGAACTAATATTCAACATATAAAAATAAATATCAATTTTATTGGAACTGGTCACATGGCCTGTAGACATTTTATTATCTACATTGTCCTAAAGAGCCACTACTAAAAACTGTCATCCAATCATAACATAAAAGAATATTAGCAACAGACTTGAGGCAGGCTAATACAAAAATAAACCACAGAAAACGGAATTGCAAATTAAGAAAAATTCCGAACGAATATTGGTGAGCTACTAAACGTACGCTTGTACCTGTGTATAAGTTTTTGCTCTCACATACCAAACAATGCATCGTCAGTCGCTGGCAGCCCGTGTGTGGCAGAAGAATGCACGGAAATACGTTATAGTGATTCACAGAGGGGTCTGGTAAGAGCTTTCATTACTGAACATGTAAATGGAGCTAGAAAGACTTGTTTGTGGTGATACTGATACGCAGCCTTGAGAAGTAGGTCACTGTCACTGTGTGCAGGGTTCCGAGCCATAGGAAACAATGTTAAGTCCAGAATGACCTCTAACCTACAAAGGGGCACTCTATAGTCACTGCGCATTCAGTGACATCACTAGAGAACAAAGAGAGATTTGAGGAAATAAAGCACGATAGACATCTGTCAGAAACCGTCCTATACTTTGAGAGATAACTGTTGAGGTCTGATCTATTGCTGTGCATTGCAAGGCTAAATGTTATACTCTAAGGTCTAGATCTACCAACGGCTTCTCATGTTTACAAGCCTTTGTTGTGCAAACCGCGTTCCTCGATTTAAAACAATTGGTTAAATCAAATTGGCTACAGCCAATTATTGGAGGGATTAGAGGATGGTGGTTTTGGAGTGACCTGGTTAGAGAAGAGAACAGGAAAACTATGAGGAGGTAAAGGTGGAAGAGGGAGAGAAAGTTGCCACAGGTTACGTGAGTCATGAAAATGTGGCCCTGACGGCTGGCCAATTGGGTTAAGGGTAGCCAAAATAAAACACAGCAAGTAATAACTACGGGTTCTTAATAGGAAAGCAGATTCTAGCAGCATGGGGGGTAGATATCTACCCAGCTCTTGTGCTGTTTACTTACTGTAAATATAAAGGTTGTGTGTGTGTTTTATCTGAGAACTGAATGATCAAGGCGGGGTAGAAATCCCTGATCAGGATTAAAAATTCCTACAAAGGAGCATTCTAAAACATCATTCCCCCCACCCCCCGAAACCGATCCCCTAATCCACCCAGCCTTTAGTGCCTGCCTCTCTGTGGCATCTCCGGACCGCTCAGGTGTATGCTCTGATATACTCTTTCCTACATACCTGGGTAGACTGCTACTGTTGCTGGTTCCTTCACATTCCAAGGTTCTTTTCTTTGCTCCAGAAATGTGACCAAGTACGGCTTAGAGAAAGCAAGACCTAGTAGAAGGAAAGGAAAATGTGAAGATTGTGTTGTTCTCTAGGACTGATATGCATATTACTATTGTCTTTATAAGGAAAGGAAAAAGAAAATAGAATAAAAGATAGCAGAAAATAACTTTTTAAAATGATTCCTTATAGATATATCTAATACTTGAAGCTTTACCTCCAGAGGGGGGGAAAATCAGAGCTGAAGGGTAAAATATTGTACTTTAAGATGAATTCTCCACGTGATGTCTCTCAGTTTCTAAAATTCCAAGGAGAAGGAAGGAGTCATACTACCAAAACAATAAAGTTAAAAACATAGTAAGAACTGTGACGAATTCATCTGCTGTACTCATGACTCCCACTAAGTTTTTTTTTAAGGGGAGAAATCTGACTGTGAAGGAAGTTGGGAAAATTTCCTTTTCTACTTTATGGAATAACTTAAGAAATATTATTCTTTGTTCCTTTTTAAAGTTTAGTAAAAAAATATTAAGTAATTCATCTGCACATGGGCTTTTTGAAACTGGAGTTTCGCTTTCTTTTAATTACTACTTCAATTTTATTGAGGGAGATCTGCTTAGATTATCTGTCTCGCATTGCCCTCGTTTTGTTAGTACATATTATATGGATATCAAAACCAGATAAAGGCACCAAAAAATAAATAAAAGGGAAGAAAATAACAGCCCACTATCTCTGATGAACACTGGTCAAAAATTTCTCAATACTTGTAAAAACACATCACTATGATCATCATCATCCGAACATCATCCCTCACATGTAGCGATAGTTCAACATATGTGAGTCAACAGATATAACTTACTACATAAACAGGCTCAAGGACAGAAATTACATAGCTATCCCAATAAACAGTGCTACTTGCAGAGACTTTTACTCTAACTATAAAAGACCTCAAGGTCTCTTCCAGAAAACAAGTAGAGTTGAAAACTGCTCTCAGCAAAATGATAGGATATTTAAAAAAAAAAAAAAAATCAGTGTCTTCCTAATTACTAAGAACAAATATACTGAGAAAGAAAGAAAAATTGGCCATCTGCATGTATAAGAATGAAACTAAATCCAAATAGACTAAGGATCTCAATTCAAGACCAGAAATTCCGAAAGTGCCTGAAAAAATAAAAAAGGAGGGCTCTTCAGTATAGGTCTTCCTGAACAGGACTCTGGTCACTAAAGAAGTAAGATCAACAACTAAAGAACTTGACCTCAGGATTAAAAACAAAACCCTTCTGAACAGCAAAACAAACAAACAAACAAACAAACCCTATTAATTAAAACAAAAAGTGGGATAAGGGATGGCAGAAGATTATCCTGAAGCTATACGTCTGGCAATAAAACACTAGCAAACCAAATCCAAGAACACATCACAAACATCATCTACCAAGATCAAATAGGCTTTATCCCAGAGAGTCAAGGATCGTTCATTATATGAAGAGTCATCAACATAATCCACCATATAAGCAAACTGAAAGAAAAAATCCATGTAACCATCATTCCATGCTGAAAATATCTTTGATAAAATCCAACACTCCTTTATGATAAAAGCTGGAGAGATCAGAGATACATGGCACAAACTGAACACAATATAAGTAATATATAGCAAGTCAATAGCCAACATCATATGAAATGGAGAGAAACTTAAAGCAATTCCAGTAAAATCAGGTAAAAGACAAAGCGGTCCACTTTCTCCATACCCATTCAATATGGTACTTGAAGTTTTAGCTAGAGTAATAAAGAACTAATGGAAATCAAGGGAATACAAATTGGAAAGGAAGAAGTCAAAGTGTCTCTAGATGCAAATGATATGATAGTATACATATGTGACCCAAAAAATTCTACCATAAAACTCCTGCAGATAATAGACTTTCAGCAAAGAGGCTCTGGATACGAAATTAACTAAAAAAAAAAAAAAAAAAAAAAAAATTAGTAGCCCTACTATATAAAAATGATAAAGGTGCTGAGAAAGAAAGAAATTAGGGGGGCTGGAGAGCTGGCTCAGGGGTTAAGAGTGCTGACTGCTCTTCCAGAGGTCCTGAGTTCAATTCCCAGCAACCACTTGGTGGCTCACAACCATCTGTAATGAGATCTGATGCCTCTTCTGGTGCGTCTGAAGACAGCTACAGTGTGCTCAAATAAATAAAAATAAATCTTAAAAAAAAAAAAAAAAAAAGAAAGAAAGAAATTAGGGAAGTCACACCCTTCCCAATAGCAACAAACAATCAAGCAAGTGAAAAACCTGTCTGTATGACAATGACTTCAAGCCTTTGAAGAAAGAAATTGAAGATATCACAAGATGGAAAGACATCCCATGTTCATAGATAGGTAGGATTAACACAGTAAAAATGCCCATGTTACAGAAAGCAACCTACAGATTCAACGCAATTCTCATCAAAATTCCAACACGATTCTTTACAGGCCTTGAAAGAACAATTCTGAACTTCATATGGAAAAACAAAATAGGATAGCTAAAACAGTCCTATACAATAAAAGAGCTTCTAGAGGTATCACTCACCATCTGTGATTTCAAGATGTATTATAGAGCAATAGTAATAGAAACTGCATAGTATTGGCATAAAGACACACAGGTTGATCGATGGCTGATCAATGGCATTAAATTGAAGACCTAAAATAAGCCCACACATCTATGGACATTTGAGTTTGACATAGAAACCAAAACTATACAATGGAAAGAAGAAGGCATCTTCAACAAACGATGCTGGTCTAACTGGATGTCTGCATGTAAAGGAATGTGAAAGATCCATATCTACCACCTTACACAAAACTCAAGTCCAACTGGATCAAGAACATCAACATAAAACCAGATACACTAAATCTGATAGAAGAGAAAGTGGGGAATAGCCTTGAAAACATTGGTACAGGAAACAACTTCCTGAATAGAACACCAACAACTCAGCAATTAATAACTGGGACCTCATGAAACTGAAAGTTTCTCTAAGGAAAAAGACACCATCAAAAGGAGAAAATGGCACCCTACAGAATGGGAAAGGAGCTTTACTAACCCTACCTCCAAGAGAGGGATTATATCCAAAATATATAAAGAACTCAAGAAACTAGGCATCAAAAAAATGAAATAACTCAATTTAAAAATGGGGTACAGGGCTGGAGATTTGGCTCAGTGGTTAAGAGCACCGTCTTCTCTTCCAGAGGTCCTGAGTTCAATTCCCAGCAACCACATGGTGGCTCACAACCATCTGTAATGGGATCAAATGCCCTCTTCTGGTGTGTTTGATGACAGCAACAATGTACTCACCTATATAAAATAAATAAGTAAATCTTTAAAAAAAAAAAAATGGGGTACAGAGCTAAATAGAATTCTCAACAGAGGAATCTCTAATGACTGAGAAGCACTTAAAGAAATGTTCAACACCCTTAGCCATCAGGGAAATACAAATCAAAATAACTCTCTGACTCACCTGTCAGAATGGCTAAGATAAAAAACTCAAGTGACAGCACATGCTGGGGAGGATGTGGAGGAAGTGGAACACTCCTCCATTGCTGTTGAGAGTACAAACCTGTACAACCACTCTGGAAATCAACTTGGCAATTTCAGAAAATTGGGAATAGTTCTCTACCTGTAGACGCAGCTATGCCACTCCTGGGTGTACACTTAAAAGATGTTCCACCATACTATAAGGACACTCTCAACTATGCTCATAGCAGCTTTATTTGTAAAAGCCAGAAGCTGGAAACAATCTAGATGCCCCTCAACTGAAGAATGGATAAAGAAAGAGTGGTCTATTTGCATAATGGAATATAACTCAGCTTTTAAAAGTAATGACATCATGAAATTTGCAGGTAAATTGATGGAACTAGAAGCAGTTATCCTGAGTGAGGTAGCACAGATCCAGAAAGGCAAACAGGTTATGTACTTACTTATGGATATTAGCTATAAAGTACAGGATAACCATGATATAATTCTCAGACCCAAAGAAGCTAAGTAAGAAAGAAGGAGGGCCCTAGAGGGGATGAATCTCACTTAGTAGGGGAAATAGAATACTCATCAAGGGTAGATGGAGGGAACTGGATAGGGGAAAGGTTGGGGAAGGGAGCAGGAAGGAAGGAGAGAGAACTAGAAAGGGTAAGGGGCATCTCTGAGAAGAGCTAGAAACCTAGGACAATGGAAACTCCCAGTAATCTATGAGGATGACCCTAGTTAAGACTCCTAGCAATGGTAGCTATAGAACCTGAAAGAGCCATCTTGAGTAACCAGAAAAGAATCCTAACATAGAGATTGGGACAGCAACCCAGCCATAAAACCTGAGGCCCACAATTTCTCCTGCCTATAAGGGGTGCAGGGATAGGAATGGGACAGAAATTGAAGGAAAGGCTTAAACCAATGACTGACCCAGCTTGAGACCTGTGCCATGAAAGAGATCCCATCCCTGACACAATTAATGATGTTCTGCTATACTTGCAGACAGGAACCTAGCATAACTGTCCTCTGAGAGACTTCACCGAGTAGCTAGAAGAAACTGATCCAAAGATCCACAGCCAAACATTACGTGGAGCATGGGGAATTCTGTGGAAGTGGGGGAGGAAGAATTGAAGGAGCCACAGGGGTCAAGGACATCACAAGGAAACCTGCAGAATCAACTTGGGCCTGTAGGTGCTCATGGAGACTGAACTGCTAACCACAGAGCACGCGTGGGACGGAACTAAGGCCTCAGCACCTATGTAGCAGATGGGCAGCTGGGTCTTCATGAGGGAATCCTAAAGAGGGAGCAGGGGCTGTCTCTGACTACACTGCCCACCTTTGGATCGCTTTCCCCTAACTGGACTACTTTGTCTAGCCTCAACAGAAGATATGTCTAACCCTACTGCAACTTGATGTGCCAAGGTAGATTGATATTCATGGAAGGCCTCTCTGTTTGTAAGAAAGCTGGACTGGAGGATTGGGAGGGGAGTGAGAGAGATTAACTGGGAGGAGAAAAGAGGGGGAAGCTGTGATTAGGATGTAAAGTAAAAAAGGTAAGTGAAATAGGAATTAAAAAAAAAAAAGAAAAAGGAATTCACAATGGAAGGTATCCTCACCCAGGAACACAAGGTGGCTGTAGTTCTCCAGCATCACGTCCCTGTACAGATTCCACTGAGCAAGGTCCAGGCATTCCCACTCTTCTGGAGAGAAATCAATGGCCACGTCCCTGAAGGAGAGCATTTCCTGAAATAAGAATAAATGAACAGTATATGTTAATTGAAAGCTTACTATCAATATGAAACTAAATCCGTGCTTGAAAACATTTTTCAGTTTTACACAAGATCAAAGAAGAATAGTATAGTGAGTGAGATTCTTTTACACAATGTCATATACACTCTCCATCTTAAGGGAAGAGGATGGCACATGCTTTAATGAACACATATGGGTATTATGTTTCATAATACACAAAACAGAATCACAATATTCCGTGCACTGTGCTGGTACTGTATACATCTCTCACAGGATGTATCGTGTACATGTCTCACTGGACAGTTACACTGAGGCAGAGTGACACTTCTCAACTGTTACACTGGAAATGAGAATGCAGATTCCAATACAGTAGACCCTGCCTATGTCCTGAGTCTAGGAATATGTACCCTCTTCAGTACTGAGGTAAATAACAGTGCACCAGAAGATATTTGTTTGAGTATCCAAGGGGACAACAATAAGGGAAGAATTTATAGATAAAAAGGAACTGGAAGATTTTTTTATACAATTGAAAAATAAAAGTACAATGCTTTTTAAATAGTTAAAACACATTAGATGTCGCTGAAAAGTTTTCTATTGTTTTTCTTCTTCCCCTCCTCACCCCGTCCCATCTAGACAAGTATTCATGTATGTGTTGGAGAGTTATGGGAAGGATCAAACAGTGCTATGTACAGAAGCCCCTGGGTTCTTTCTAGCTAGCAGGTCACCTCTCCACCACTGTAAAGTCAACCCAAGGCTAAACTGAAGCATCATTAGACACAGAGACATAGAATCTGGAGCCGCCTGAGGGGAGAACCTGAGCCCAAGGTTGTTCTGAATTAACACTGAGATCTCACTATCTCAGAGTATCCACCTTGTCGTTCATAACACTGAGATCTCATCTCACGCTCCCAGTTCCCTTAATAATAGAGCAGTTCCCAGGCCCACAGCCAGACTTTACAGAGTCATTTCCTCAAGTGAGGTTTCTTAGTAACCCTTGGTGGTCTAACTTGAGAGCCGCTAAAATGCTAAACATAGATACAGCAAAGACACTTCTTTGAGAAATTCACACCCATGCATTCTAAGGTGCTTTATTGTCTCCCTGACTGCCAGACTCTGTTTTAATAAACTCAATCTCTGCTTAATACTAGATCAGCCCGACATTATCTTCTATGACAAAATCAAAGAATCATCTTTACGTGAGTGGAAGTCCCTAGTAGAGTAAGGGATGTCATCAGGCTACTGGTAGTAGTTCTTGGTTGTGTTACTCACTATGCCACAGATGAAACGAGTTACATTTCCCATCTCTAAGTACAATGATCATAAATACTTCTGCACATCAACAAATAATTTTAGCAGAATATAGTCAACACTAATGTTTCACTCCTGGGACGTGGTCAAAATGTAAGAAATGTCTTCATACTATACAGTTTATTCTGATCTTAACATTCCACTTGTATGCTTTCATCCCTATTGTACGCCTTTCTTCTCAATATAAACTCTCTGGCTATGAGGCAACTTAAGAAACCCAACAGTTAATGCACAAACAACACCCACACACATAATAAATGTCACATGGCATCGTGTCTTGATCAATATTGAGCTCAGCAGCTCACTGATAATTACTTGTAAATTAAAACACATCAATATATGACCATCTCCAAATTTCTTTCCTACATCTCAAATGGTGTTTCCATACCCTGTGGAATTCTGCCACGTCCTAAAGAAATTAGTAATCAGGTCCTGTCTTAACCAGTAAGTTAGGGTTTAATAGTCATCTCAAAGAATGGGGAAGGTTTACCGGGCAAGCCACAAAGGAAGAAACAAAGTAACAGATGGCCATCGTCATAGGACACAGAGGAGTAAAGATACAGAACAGAAAAGTAAGCAACGTTCTCCACACCTGTAAAGCCAACACACGGGAGGAGGAGTCAGGAGGAACAGAAGTTAAAGACACTGAAAACTACATAGCACGTTTCAGGGAAGCCTAGACTACCCAAGAACCTGTCTCAAAACTGCAAAACAAACAAAAAAGAATGGAACTATGAAGGGGAAAAAGGTAGCTATGGTTACCTGCATAACACACAAGATCAAGTCAGTCAAAACTTCAACGGGCCCCACCCTTAACTAAGGAGCTGTTGGAGTTGATGACCACTGAAAAAGAGATTAATTTTTTGCATGGAGGTGTGGCCAGTGAGTGTCCCTATTCTAGGGGCTGTCCTGCCCCCTGCCCCCCGCCCCCATACACACAGGTATGCACACTAGAGCAACACTAAGTGGACTCAGTGGGTTATAAAACAAACAAAAACAAAACCACCAAGACAGGAAATTGGGAGGGGAACATTTTGGGAGATACCTGGGACTGTTTAAGTGGGGTGGATTTGATCAAACTGCATTGTCTACACATTTATTTAATTTCGGGTAACAGAAGCCATCAAACCAGTGTCAGCTAGTGAGGGCATGCTTCCACACCTCCAGAACAGGTTGACAGCCGATGCACCCTGCCAGGCGCAATACTACACCTTCCACCCTTCTCCATTTCAAGGCTATCGAGTCAGCTCTCCTGCCCCAGAAGTGCAGGACAGATAAGAGCTTAACTTAACAGAGCGGCCACTCCCAGCTCCGTCCCTATCAGCCTCTCCAGCACTAACCAGCACCGGAATGGCCCAGCCTAGGTCACCACAGCACCTCCCATTTAGCTTCTTCCCGCCTCCCACCAACCCCAGGTCCGCTCCCTCTAAGGCGGACCCGCCCACCCTGCAACGTCCCTCTGGCTGCGCTACATCCTGGGACCAACCTCCATGTCAGAGATGCTACCCGAGCGCCCACAGGACCCGACACTGGCCCAACTTTGGAGAAGACCGCCAGAGAGCAGAGACACACAGGCGCAGAAGAAACACGGAAGCGCCCTTCCCAGACTCCCTGTTTGTGACGTCGCCGCGGGCGAGACTACATTTCCCACAATTCTCTGCGAGCGAGTTTCACGAAGCCAGTGAAGGTGGTTTGAAACCTTTCTTGAGTTACTGTCAGGCTGTTTGCAGAAGAGAATGAGTAGAAACAAGCCACTTCAGCAGGTGGATAGCCACAGGGAGTCAGGACGCTGCGTTTAAAATCTCGGATTTTCAAAATGAGATGTTTGGGTATGAGTTGAACCTTTGACAACAATGTTTATTAGGTGTACTGGATACCTTGGGTCCATATATTGTGATTTTAAAACTCGACCTGCTTACTACAAAATGGTTTTTGTTTTTGGTTTCTTGTTTTGTTTTTGTTTTGTTTTGGGGCTTTTTTTGGTTTTGATTTTTTTTTTTTTTTTTTTTTTTTTTTTTTTTTTTTTGGTTTTTCGAGACAAGGTTTCTCTGTGTAGCCCTGGCTGTCCTGGGACTCACTCTGTAGACCAGGCTGGCCTCGAACTCAGAAATCCGCCTGCCTCTGCCTCCCAAGTGCTGGTATTAAAGGCATGTGCCACCACTGCCCGGCACAAAATGTTTTAAATATTTGTTAGGGGCCATCGGCCACAGTTGACCGGGTTCACCTGAAAGAGAGGCTGGGAATGGAAGAAGGGACAGGAGGGCAGGAAGAGATGAAGCCAGGACAAAGGTTTCTGATCGAGGCTCAATGCTTTAATGTTCAGCTTCTAATTTAAAGGGGATAACCCACCCCCACCCCCAGAGTTCCTTCTTGCTTCAGCCAGCTGGGGGTGAGCAGAAACCATCTTGCTGGAGGTGAGAGGAATCCATACTTAATTGCAGGCTGGAGATGTCAAGGCAAGCTCAGCAGGCAGTCTATTCTCAGCTTGTGTACTAGGCTACAGACAGCCAAGGCAGGCAATGCCTCTGGAGTCCTATTGTTTGGTCTATTGTGGTAAACAAGGTCTCATCTCTCAGGCCTGCTCAAAGCTGGGGGAAGGGCACAAATATTAAAAATTCCTCCCAGGTTCTTTATACAGATATTCAGAGATATATTTAGTGAGATCCCGTCCTTTAATAATGATGGCCTTTAGCAGTGGGGAAGCTGGATTATCCAGCTGCATATCCAACAATCTAGCAGCAACCCAACAGAACAAAGGAAATTTCATTTTTAGTATAGATCAGAGGGGAAACCTCGAGTTTATCAGATTAATGGCGGCTCTGGGCCTGATTTAAGGTTGTAATTTGGAATTCTGTACTACCTTACCTAGGCGATATTATACCTAGGAATTTAACAACTGAAAGATAGATAAAATAAAACGCTGATAGCTGTTAACGGATTCTGCTATCTGATTTGAAGTGTTGAGATCAGTCTATGCCCTAATTAATAGTTACTTCATCTTGTGTAAAGAGGGGTTGTTAGGCTATGCTGTGCCCTAAGAGTCTTCAGGGTGGAGAAGGATGAACCAGAAGTGGACATGTGACATCTATCAGGCTGAATTTCCCTCCACACTAGACTTGATCTAGCATGGTCAGTTCCAAGTATGTTCCCAGATCCTGTAGTGAGATCCAGCACAACTCAAACACCAGGTCAATGCAGATGACAAAAATGTATTGTAATCAAGCCACTTCTGATTGATCAGGGCCACAGAACAGACTGAAGAGCAGAACTGCAAGCCCTCTCTCCCCAACCATAATGTTATCAGTCTTTTAAGCTTGGAAACCATAAACATCTGTTCCAAGATAGAGTGACATTTTTACCACCAACCAGGATTTAGGGATAGGAGACTTCTTGGGAATATGTGTTTGTGGTATACTAATCCTGTTTCCACTGGTTGGGGTATTCATCTGTAGTGGGGCAACTTGCCTAGAATTCATATCTCTATTTACCAAGCAGGATGTCAGCTACCCAGGGAGGTCTTAGGAATTTAAACTCTATTTGACTTCTATTCAATAGAGAAGTTTTATTCAAGATGGCTTCATTTTGGTTCTTTCTTACACTCCTGAAACCAATCTCTGTAATAGTGTTATGAAAACCAAGGGTATCCCCTTTAAACTTCTCTTGCTACCCCCATTCAGGATGGAGAAACAATTATACCTTGAATACAAAGCCTTCAGAATTATAAAATGAACTAGATGGTGATCCAGGGGAGATGGTGGGTATCAGGCAGGCCGCCATGGCCATTCAAGAGGGGCCATCCCATTTATATCAGGGACTTGGCCACAAATGTTAAACATTGTACCTAGGGCCACCCCACCCCACCCCCAATGCAATAACAATCGCAAACCCATCAAGACCATAAGAGGGTTCTGAGGGATCTCACTAGAGGAATTAAGGAGTCAGTCACCAGATACCAAATCATGAATAAGGTCATTGATATTCCACAGAGGAAGGAGGAAGATCTGACCAAATTCTTGGAAAGGCTGAAAGGTCAAATGACAAAGATTAAACGACAGTGTTGAACATGGAAGACTCCCTAAATCAAGAAACTTAAAAATAATTCATAACAAATCACTCTAGATATGTCTAAAGGCTACAAAGATAGAAAACTAAATAGAGGAATGGAGGAACTACTTGAGAAGTTCAGAAAGTGATTCTAGGAAGGAGTAGAAAAAATCCAGTGACAGTGACCACCAAAATAGAAAAAAAATCAACTTAAAAATTCACAAGGAAGCACATCGTCTCTGAATAGCTAAAGAAACCTCTAGTAGAAGAAGCACTGTTGGAAGTATCACAATGCTCAACCCCAACTTATATTACAGAGCCACAGTAACAAAACCTGCAAAGCATATCACAGAAACAGACTTTGAAACTGATGGACTAAATTACGAGACCTCAAAGCAAATCAAATGGTGACAATTCCAGTTTTTGACAAAGATATCAAAAACACGCACTAAGGAAAATACATCTTTAACAAATGACGCTAAGAAACCTGGATTCCACAGACCAACTGCAAGTAGATCCACTTCTCTAACCCTGCTGAGCAAAATCAAAGATGTTGTCATTTATTCCATCTGTTTAAAAGTCTGTTTCTGTGATATGCCTTGCAAGAGAAGCCTGGCCAGACCAGAAGACTAAACCAGTTGGGCAGCCTTCTGTACTTGAGCTGAGGGGACAAAGATGGCTGCCACATACACGTGATGGCCTGAGGAACCTTGTAGACACACAGAAGTTCAAAGGGAACATTTCCCGGAGCTGCAATAGGACAAAAAGTCCTCCAAACTTCTGAATTGGTAAGGTATTAAGTTTTAAATTGGTAATTTAAAGTCCTTAAGGAGAGAGTCAGAGATCAAAAGGA
Organism: Grammomys surdaster; assembly: GCF_004785775.1. Taxonomy (NCBI): domain Eukaryota; kingdom Metazoa; phylum Chordata; class Mammalia; order Rodentia; family Muridae; genus Grammomys; species Grammomys surdaster. The sequence goes on from NW_021604622.1 coordinate 26,034,474, forward strand.
AACATTTTCCATGTGAAAAATGAAAAACACTACAGCAGAAGGCACCTGGATCTTGTATAGTTCTTGTTTTAGTTGTCATCATGGAGCTGATTACAGTATGTTCATTCAGTCATGATTACAGCTTTCTGTGTCCTAAGAAACTTCAGACCAAAGCAAGATTTAGGTAAGGACTGAGAGATGGAATGCTAAATTACAAGCGGTAAAGGAAAAAGGCTCTTTCCAATCGGAAAAGGAAAACTGGTGTCAGCTGGAGCTCAGAGCTGAGGGCCATGAGATGTTTCTCAGCTCTTTCTGCTGAGGGCCCTCCAATACAACACAGCAACACCTAAATTCCAAGGACTAACGGACAAGGTTTGATGCTATAACTTGAGATAACACCACTGGTCCCAAAATTTCAAATTTTCTTGATTCTTTGCTTGATTTTTTTGTTTGTTTGAAAATTTTAGAAAGGACATTTTTATTGTTTGATATTATTAAAACAGGATTCTTAAGATTTTAAGTAAATCCAGAATGTCACTATAGTTCAAACTTGTTGTTTTCTTATAAGGCGTTCCAATGATGTAGAGTTGAGGTGAAGAAGTGGTGGTGGCACTCGCCTTTAACTCCAACACACAGGAGACAAAGGCAGGCAGATCTCGGTAAATTCTAGACAGTGTGGTCTAAATGATGAAGTCAGGGCAGAGCCCACAGCTGATAAGATACAGCGATTGCAAACAACAGTCTAAAATCCAAAGTCACACATTTTTTTCCCTTAAAGGTGCTATATAGGGCTGGAGAGATGGCTCAGTGGTTAAGAGCACTGACTGCACTTCCAGAGGTCCTGAGTTCAAATCCCAGCAACCACATGGTGGCTCACAACCATCTGTAATGAGATCTGATGCCCTCTTCTGGTGTGTCTGAAGACAGCTACAGTGTATTCATATATAATAAATAAATAAATCTTAAAAAAAAAAAAAAAGGTGCTATATAGGTCTTTGCTTAGTAATAAATAATAATCTCCTTAGTGATCTAAAAGATAAATGCACATCAATCTTAAATTTACATAAAGAAAAATGAGGACTATGTGTATATTTATCCACATCAGGTATACTTATTTCAATTTGAAAGATAATGATTTTTCTGTTGCCAAAAAGAATGTTGCCCTAGGAAAGATATATTCTACTAGTCAATGTAAGGACCCAGAGTTAGGGTTGGGGCAGGGTTGTTTTGCTTTTATCCAACAAGAAGAGAAAAGCTATGTCTTCCAAGCAAAATATTGGAAATAAGATGTAGCTGGAGAAGACCCCCTGAAGATTTTGGCTACGGAGAGACAGAGGGAGATTAGGAAGATCAATAATACATGTAATATATATGCTGATTCCTCTACATGCACACAGCTTTGAGACGGGCTGAGCCATGAATAACTATATGCAGTCCATAGATTGTATTGACTGTAAAATCCTTTAGACTTATGCCATTCATGGCATAGATAAAAATTTACATTTATTCTTACTGTACATAGTTTGTTATTTTAAGAGAAATAGCCTTTTTATTTAGACAGAAGGGAGCGATGTTGCAGTTGGTCTGGCGCTGTTATGTATTTAAATGCTAAATACTGGCCCCCAAGATCTGGTTGCCCCAAGATGAGCCAATTCTCACAAACATCACTTTTGTTGTGCAAACCTTACTTCCCAAGTTAATTGATGAATAAAAGGCTAAAGCCTATGATTAATTGGGCAGTAGAAAGGCGGGACTTGAGGATAGACTGAGTGGTCTCAGGAGAGACCAGAAGAGAAGAAAGGGGGTCAGGAGAAGAGGAGATTGGCATGTGAGACAGACCATAAGCACATGGTCAGGAGGAACAGCAAGTAACAAGAAGCACATGGCTGAGATGTAAGTCAGAATAGCTCAATACCTGCCCAATCTAGGCTCACAGCTTATAAATAAAATACCAGGACTGTGTGTCTTTTATCCTGTCTATCTAGAACATATGTTCTTTTACAATATAGAAGAGCCAAAAAAAAAGGGCATAACTTTATTTGTATAAAACATATGAAATAAAAGTAATTTTAAGTAGATGAATGATATAACATAAAAGATAATATGCTACAAATTACCTGAAATACATTAACATTAGGAACAGACTAAATATCCCACAAATCCCCAGTAATAAGTAATTAAATGTTGCCTAGGTCCTTCATGTTCTGATATGGTTTTTTGCTTTGATAAACCCCATGACCCAAAAACTATGTGGGGAAGAAAGGGTGTGTTCCATCTTACACATTACAGTCCGTCACTGAAGGAATCCAAGGCAGGTACTTAAGGCAGAGACCTGAGCAAAGACCATGGAGGAATGCTACTTGCTGGCTCATTCCTAGTGTCATTTTCAGGGACCTTTCTTACACAGCCCAGGTCCAGAGCCTAGGGATGGTGCCGTCCACAGTGGACTGGACCTGTCTTCATCAATTGCACTCAAGAGAATGTAAGAGTCTCTCACTCGCCGGCCATCTGACAGAGATGATTTTTCAGCTGAGGTTCCCTCTTCCTAGGTGTCTCAGGTGGATATCCAATAGTAGTCTTCACACCTCACTAAGGTAGTTTTTCTATCTTACTAAAAAAAAAAACAAAAAAACAACAAAAAAAAAACAAACAAAAAAACACAAAAAACTATGAGAAAAAAGGAAAAAAAAACTATGTAAAACTTAGTAAGAAAAAAAACTTAGAAAAAAAAGAATGCAATACTAAACACAACACTGACAATACATTAAGAACATCTTATTTTTATTTACAAAAGTTACTAAAGTTCATATTCTAATAATGTATCTATGGACTTTGGGGAAAAAAACAGACTCTGAAACCTCAGGACTCAGTCTTATTCTTCTAGTTAAAATCACTCATTGTAGGTGATCTTACCACTTTTCAAAATTGAGCTTATGTTATAATTTCAATCTATAACATATTGATGTCCTCACAAGCTTTATCTGCATGATTCCAAAGTCTATAATGAGTTTTTATATCACACCAAACATTTCTTGGTCAGTTCAGAGTTCTGTATTAATTCTGTAGGGATTACTAAATGCTATACGGCTCCTGGAATTTGTCCCCTATGATAGATAATTCTCTCTTCTCTCTTAAGATCTACATGATGGGCAAAGTGTGGCAACACTGTGCTGTTCACTGTATCAGGTTGGTTTTCTCAGTTCTATACATTTGTCAGTGTTCCTTCCCAAGTCATTTTGCACGTAGAATGTTTGGTTATAATTCACTCATGGTTAATGAGCAGTTCCTACATTACCTGCATTTGTAGAGCTTCTTGAAAAATCTTGATGCCCTAAGTATAGAATGCTCAGCACGGCCATCTTCTTCACCATGACAAGGTCTCTCCAGTATATAATGATGGATGTCAAATATGGGCCTGACTATTATTAAAGGTGGTTCCTTATTCCGTTCATCTCTAAGGCTTTTCTTCTATATGAATTCTTTAGTGCTGAATTGTCAATGAACAATTATGGAAGCTTTGTATAAACCTGGATTAATCTAGAATGAATCTTGTAGTGTCGCGTGACGTTGGAACTATTTTTAAAGGCTTTCCCACATTTTTCACATTTGTAGGGCTTCTCGCCAGTATGAAGTCTCCAGTGATATTTAAGATTTGAAGAAGAAGTAAAGGCCTTGCCACATACTTCACATTTGTAGGGTCTCTCTCCAGTGTGAATTCTTTCATGTTGAACAAGGGGTGAAGGATATTTGAAGGTCTTGTCACAGTGTTGGCATTTGTAGGGTTTCTCTCTAGTATGGATTATCTGATGTTTAGAGAATGCTGAATGAACGTTAAATGTCTTTCCACATTCGTCACATTTGTAAGGTTGCTCTCTGGTATGAATTCTCTGATGTTTATAGAGTGATGTGTGAACACTAAAGGCCTTCCCACATTCTTCACATTTGTAGGGTTTCTCTCCAGTATGAACTCTTCGGTGAACAATAAGCCCCGAATAATTAGTAAAAGCTTTACCACATTCTTCACATCTGTAGCGTTTCTCTCCAGTATGGATTCTTTGATGCTTATGCAGATATGTAGAAAAGCTAAAAGCTTTGCCACATTCTTCACATTTGTAGGGCTTCTCCCCAGTATGGATTCTTTGATGCTTAACCAGATAATCAGAACAGTTAAAAGCTTTGCCACATACTTCACATTTATATGGTTTCTCTCCGGTATGGATTCTTTTGTGTTGTTTAAGGTGGGAAGAATAGTTAAAAGATTTGCCACATTCTTCACATGCATAGGGTTTCTCTCCAGTATGAATTCTTTGGTGTTGAATTAGATTATAACAATTAGTAAAGGCTTTGCCACAGTCTTTGCATTCATAGGGTTTTTCTCCACTATGTGTTCGCTGGTGATTCATAAATGTTGAGTAAATGGTAAAGGCTTTTCCACATTCACCACACTTATATGGTTTCTCTCCGGTATGAATTCTCTGGTGGTAAATCAGGTTTGCAGAACAGTTAAAGGCCTTACCACATTCCTTGCATTTGTAGGGTTTCATGCCAGTATGGATTCGCTGATGCTTATGTAGGTATGAAGAACAGCTAAAGGCCTTCCCACAGTCATCACATTTGTAGAGTTTCTCTCTCCTGTGAATTTGTTGGTGTTGGTGAAGGTTGGAGGAACAGCTGAATGCTTTGCCACATTCTTCACATTTGTAGGGTTTCTCTCCAGTATGGGTTCGCTGGTGCTTAGAAAGAATGCAGCGACTGGTGAAGGCCATGCCACATTGTTCACATTTGTAGGGTCTCTCTCCAGTGTGAATTCTTTGATGCTGAATAAGGACTGAATTCCTATCAAAGGTTTTCCCACATTCTTTACATTTATGGGATTTTGATCCTGTTAAAAAATTGTTAAAGAATCAGAAAAAGTATACCACCATACACTATATTTATACTGCTCATCCTAAATATACTTTGAAATTGTGATTACATTTTGACATAAAATGAAGCATCGTATAAATGGGAAGCTATAGATATTTGCACACCTATATTCCCAGTAGCCTCATTCAGATACTATATAATCTACCAATGAACTTAGAATATGGAGACAATGTGGAACAAACAAATAATGGAAAACTATGAAAGTTTAAAGCCAAACTTATATAACACCTACATAAAAACCACCTAGGGGCATTTTATTAATTGAAAGCAACCCTTATTTAAAAATGCACTGCTGGTCTTACACGAAAATTCCAAGTTCAGAAACATATCAAACAGGAAGCCAATGTTGATTGTGATAAATTGGTTGGAAGTAGAAATACAGAAGATTTTTGAGTATACCATATCGGTTTTCAAAGCTATAAAGTTGTGTAAAGATGTGACGTATAATACTTTTAAATCGATACATGAAACCTTTAAGGTAGTGTTAGGTTTTACCAAAAATAATATAAATACCTTAAAAAAATCAAATTATGAAAAATGTCTAGTTTACCTAGAAGGAGCATAAGTTCAGCTAAGGAAACTGTTTGCTAATAAACACAAAGTTACACAATTTCTAGGAATACTCATTTAGAAGGTTACAACCACTAGTAAGTAACCAAGCAAGGGAGAAAATGCATGTGCCTTGAAATTATGAATAATATTTTTATAAGGAATGATAACATCGCTTTTAACAGATCTACGGCATAGTTCTCTTAATATCTTATATTGTCCTTATGGGATATAGTAATCAATCTGGCACAGCTAAGCATGTTATCATATAATGGAAAAGAGTCTAGACTTAAAAAAAAATCAAACAGAAAATAGAGTTGTAAAATAACAGAAAGAGATTAGATTTGGGAGCCATAAAATTTTGAAACACTATCAAAGACCTACTAAACAAAGCTTATCTAACCTACATGTGTACTTTTCAGCCATGACTACACACTTAGAGAAGCACTGCATTGTAATAGACTGCCACTCAGTGGCAAAACAATAAATAAAAATAAAGCCAACCATCATAAGATATATAGCAAGACTGCAAAGAAGGTAAGGCATATCTCCATCCCCACAACCCCACAGGTTGGAAGGAGAAAATCAACCCTTGTATTTTGTCATCTGACCTCAAAATGAGCACTGTCATGTGCACACACACATACATGCACACACATGAAAACTCTGATGAAACTAGGTTAGCTAGTAAGCATGTGAATGAGGTTAGAGATGCCCATCTGTGGTATTACTGTGTTACTAAGGCTGCTAGAATTGTGGACCCATTTTCTGAGTCATAGAAAGTAAAGCAAAATATGTTGTAATTTAGATGCTTCCAGAAAAAATACAAGGACGGGGACCATGGCGATGGCTCAGCAGTCAACGTGCCTGCCACACAAGCATGAAGACTGGAGTCTGTGTACCCAGAACCTTTGTAAATGCCGAGGGGACAATGTAGCCAGCTTGTCATTCTAGGCTTGGAAGGTGAAGACACGGACATCCCTAGAGCAAATTGGCTAGGACTAGCTCTGAGTTTGACTTAGAGATCCTGCCTCAATGAATAAGGTAAATCAGCCATCAAAGAGGATTCTCGACATCAATGTTAGCCCTCCACAGGGTCCACGGACATGTCAGCCTATCTGTACACATGGAAGTATGTATACAGGCGAGAACAGGACACACACAGATACAGGAAAACAAGTTAAATACAGGACTTTGGCAGACTCTGTACACACAGACATAGCTTCTTGGAGAGAAAGGAAGGATTATCATGGCTAACATCATGCAGGAAAGGCCACTTGATAATAAGAGATTTCCACCCAAACGTAACTTCTCAATACATAGTTCACAGATGGACGTGTCACTTGTGAGCTCTGCTCACTCATCCCTACACACCTAGATGGATGGCCGCTGATGCTTTTCTCTTCACGCTCCACGGATCTGAACTCTGCTCCAAAAATGTGACCAGGTACGGCTTAGAGAAAGCAAGACCTGTTTGGAAAAGGAATAAGATGCTTGGCTGTTTTTTTCTGGAAATTAACAATTGCAACCAGTTTTGGTGCTTAAAAGGAAAGAGAAGATAAACAATTTTGTAAAATTCTATCTTTAAACATTTCCTGAAAGACAGGATGCTTAGGAGTAATACAACCTCCAGATCCCGAGCCTCATTACAGGAAAAAGTATTGACGCTAACGGTGAGACACTTTAACACATGTGTTCTGTGCCTCAAGCCACTGGGCTTCTAACATTGCCACCACAGGAAAATACTCTGAAAACAAATATGTCAAAAAGAAAAGAAAAAAAAAAAGAGTTTCTTAGCTAATAACAATTCCCTAATTTTTCCTTTTAAAATAGGCAAATGAAACTAATCAACACCCTGGGTGGTGGTGGGGCACACCTCTAATTCCAGCACTTAGGAGGCAGAGGGCAGGCAGATTTCATCGTCTAACACCAGTCTAGTCTAAAGAGCAGGTTCCAGGATAGCTACAGCTACACAGAGAAAGCCTGTCTTGAAAACCCAAAAAAGAAAAGAAAGAAAAAAAACAAAAGCACACGCTCCCATGAAATATTCTTCAAAGGCAGGGAGGCAGTCACATGTTGACAGTGAAATCAGAGTCAACTATGGAAGTTATCCTCACCCAGGAACACGAGGTTGTTGTAGTTCTCCAGCATCACGTCCCTGTACAGATTCCACTGAGCAGAGTCCAGACATTCAAACTCCTCTGCAGAGAAATCAATGGCCACATCTGTGAATGACAGAAGGTCCTGAAATAAAAAATAAATGAACAGTATAAATTAAATAAATAGGACAAGTAATGATACACATAACAAAGCCAGCAAGCTTGCAGTCACCGCTTACCCAAGGTGAAGGGAGAGCTAGAAATGCTTATGAATTGGTATAGAATGTTAATTACATTCTTCAAAATCACCTCTACTCAGAAACCTCACCCTGAGAGTGAGGTGTAGACCCCATGCAGCAGCTCTGGACTGAGGCTTCTGAGTGTGCCCTCGCCCCCTGGTGGAGGGAGGACAGGAGCACTAAGGGACAGGAGTTTGAGCAGCCAAGGGGAGAATAAGGGAAGAATTCAGATGAAATTTAAGTGCAAGAGTTTTACACATTTGCACATTACAAACAGCAAAAACAGCCTTTGGAATATATTTACACTAAATGTGAGCCTAACCTTTAAATACACTAGATGTAATTCTAACACTTTGTCTCTTTCTCCCTCTCTGTCAGATATTCATGCATCTGCTATGTTCCTAAGGCAGAGTTTGAACTCATGACCCCACTGCACTGCTCTTCGAAGGTCTAGTGTTATCAATACACGGCACTACCTTTATTTTTTTCTCTTATTTTAAAATTTTCTACATTTCAGCTCAACTGTTTTTCTTATCTCGGTATATAAAGTGCCACAATGATCTTTGAGGATACTAATATTTTTATTATTTATGGTAAGCTTATAAAAATTTACTTATTAATGAAAGATTATATAACACAGATAAGTCTTAGATATATTCTTTGTAGGCTAATACTCCATATATACCTACTATGATTTTTAAGTAGGGTTTACTTTTATATTGAAAATGCTCAAAACCCTGTCTTCCAGGCTTCTGTAATACACACTACAGGACTGTTACAAACAGTCTCAATTCTGGGCAATTGTATCCTACGCATCATGTTCCTACCTAAATTCATTGTGCAGACACTGGTCAAAACTTTCTGTGCTTCTTTTCCCCAGCTCACTGGCCCATTGGAAACGCCTGTCTTCAACTCTGGTGAGATCAAATTCTTTGGAGTATGTCTATGGCTGAGATCATATGTTCCTTGTCTTTCCAGGTCTGAAATAACCCTGTCTACACTGTCATAGATAAGCTCTCATGCTTTGAGGCTAAACAGGGCTGAACTGCACATATGTGTCAAGATCTATGCAGGAGGAATAATAAATGGCTTTAAAACTCATGGAATGCAGCCCACCAGTTAGCTCAACCACAGTGGATGTGTGTCAAGAGAGGTATGGTCCCAAGAACTACATGCCCTGAGGACTTCATACTGTAGAGTTTTACTGTGCTTGTTGCCTTCATAGGCCTCTTAATTTTGTTGGGGTCTGGAATTCATCATATAAACCACTCTGACACCAATCTCAGTCAAACAGGGCTGGCTTATTGAATATAACCCTGAGAGTGATTGATCAGGGACACAGTGTGGACTTGGGAGCTAAACTGTGACCTATAGCTAGAATCCTATAGAGCCTGAAATACACAAACATCTGCGCCAACTTATTCCACTAATCAGGATTTAGGGATGGGAGATTTCAGCTCTCTGTGCTGAGAACATATTCACATACTATGGTACCTCAATGTTGCTGGCCCCTTTTTAATCACAGTCAATTTCTCAGTCCTAGTGAACAAATACTAATTGTCCCAGTAAAGTAATGGGTTCATGTCAGTACAGTCTTTTGTTAATCACAGTTTATTCTTCAGCACCAGCTGAAGAGAAACCAGAAGATAAGAGGAGCAGACCGAGGATTTTGGGAATCTTCTGAAACCTCAAGTTTGCCTCCAATGGCACACCTCCAACCAGGCCACACATCTAAATCCTTCCCAAACAGTTCATCAATGGAGATCAAGTATTCAAGTGTATGAACCTATGGGCCTATTTTCACTCAGACCACCAAAGGTTTTTCTGTTTTATACAGTGCACTACAGACATAAACCCATTATCTTACTGGAACAAGGGGTGTTTGTTAGCTGGGACTGAGAAATCAGCTGTGATTAAAAAGAGGCCAGCATCACTGAGGTACTGGCTTCTGTGAGGATTTCCTCAGGGTCAGCACATGGACACTATGGTGGGAAGCACCAAGACTGAATTTCAAGCTAGCGTCCCACATGGTAATGATTTTGAAGACATGCAGTCGAGGAAAAGCAGTTGAGCACAGCACTGTGAAAGGCCAGGAGAGGCCATTGGTGGAAAGTGCAGCCTCAGTTGCAGTGGAGACCCCATGAATGACAAGAGTCATGGAAACCAAATACAAGCAAATGTCATAAGATCACACATCATGATCAGGCTGCTTCTGTGCTGGAACTTTAGGGTTGTTTCAATCTGATATTTGACAGAGGCAAAACACACACACACACACACAGACAAAACCATACACTGGAGAAAAGATAACACCATCAATAAATGATGCTTGGGAAACTGGATGACCACATGCAGAAGCATGAAATTGGACCTGTATCTACTGTCCTACGCCAAGTTAGATGCAAGTGGATGAAAACCCTCAATTTGAAATCCAAAACACTAAACTGATAGGAGAAAATATAAGCAGTACCCGACAAGACATAGGTACAGGAAAGGACTTTTTAAACAGGACTTCATTTGCCCAGGAATAAAGGCCAACAGTTGACAGCTGGGATTTCATAAAACTAAAAACTTAGGTACAGCTAAGGAAACAACCAACTGAGCTACAGAGAAGCCCGCAGGATAGGAGTGAACCTTCGTTATCCATCCGTCTGTCTAGGATGGATACAAATACACTAAGAATTAAAAAAACAAAGATTCAAGGAAATTGTCTTAGGGTTTTACTGCTGTGAAGAGACACCATGACCAAGGCAACTTTTATAAGGACAACATTTAACTGGGGCTGGCTTATAGGTTCAGAGGTTCAGTCCATTATCATCAAGGCGGGAACATGGCAGCATCTAGGGAGGCATGGTACAGTCAGAGCTGAGAATTCTACATCTTCAAATGAAGGCAGCTAGTGAAGACTAACTTCCAGGCAGCTAGGGTGAGGGTCTTAAGCCCACGCCCACAGTGACATGCCTACTCTGAGAAGGCCACACCTACTACTATAGGGCCACACCTTCTAATAGTGCCACTCCCTGGGCCATGCTTACACAAACCATCACAGAAACAAATGATACAATTAAAAAAGGAGCTAGGGATTTAAACAGAGTTCTCAATGAAAGAAACAAAAATGGCTAAAAATATACATCAAAAAGTGTTCATCGTCCTTACCTGTTAGGGAAATCAAAACAACTTTGAGATTTCTTCTTACTACAGTCAGAAAGGCTAAGATCAACAAAACAACTGACAAAAAAATCCCGGCAAGGAGCAGAGAAAAGGAACCCCCCAGTCACTGTGGGAAAGACTGCAACCTGGTCCAGCAACTCTGAAAATAAATATGGAGAACCCACAAAAAGCTAAAACGTAAGTCTACATAAGACTCAGCATATGTTCAAAGTACATCCTACCTGGCAAAAACTAGGGCAACCGTGTTGGTTGCTTCTCTATTCATAATAGCCAGGAAATAGAAACAATCTAATATTCCTTTAACTGATGGATGAATAATGAAAGTGTCACACACACACACACACACACACACACACACACTCACGCACCATGGAGTACTACTAAGCTGTAAGTAAAAATGAATCATGTACTTTGCAAGTGAATTTGTGGACCCAGGAAAGACAACATTCTTTGTTGACACAGAATGACAAACGCCACAAGTCCTCTCTCATCTGTGGTTCCTAGCTCCCAATGTACAGATTTGAGTTATACAGCAGGAAGTAACCATGGAAACCAGGATCGTATAAAGGGAGCACTGGGGGAGGAGCATGAGGGAGGAGTAGCAGGGCACAGGTGCTCTGAAGTGGGAAAGGGAGAACCTGCAGGGGGCTTCAACTGGGAAGAGGGAGGGAGGTCAACACAGATGGGGGGGCAATGAGGGTAAGATAAGGAAAAATAACACCAAACCTCATGAAATCAAAATTTATACTTACCAAAAATTATATATTATACATTGTATGTATACATAGACAAAACCCACAAGAACTCTCAACCCCAGAGCTAACTCTCTAGGCCTCGTGATGTTTAATTTCCTGAAGTTATTTTTATTTTTGTGATTAAGTATGTGCCACCTTGTATACTGGTGCACAACCTGGTGCTTCTGGAGGCCAGATGTTACTGGTTCCCTGGAACTGCAGTTACACAGCTGCAAACCACCATGTGTGTGCTGGAGACTGAACAGTGCTGCTCTGGGGACTGAACAGTCCTCCTCTGGGGACTGAACAGTGCTCCTCTGGGGACTGAACAGTGCTCCTCTGGGGACTGAACAGTGCTCCTCTGGGGACTGAACAGTGCTCCTCTGGGGACTGAACAGGGCTCCTCTGCTAGAGAACAAGTGCTCCTATTTTTTGAGGAAAAAAAAATGGTTTATTTGTTTTGTTTCTGACAGTCTCATGTAGCATGCCTGGCCTTGAATGTTCTAGAAGCAGGGAGTCACCCTGAACAACTGACTTCCTGCTTCCATCTCCCAGACGCAGATGTAACAGGACACAGCACAGCATACACTGGTCTTTTCTCTTTAATCATAGGTCTGTTTGATAAATATATTAAATACAAATGTCTGTATATGTATACATACACACACACACGTATATGTATATGTATATGTATATGTATATGTATATGTATATGTATATGTATATGTATATAACAAATGTTTGTGTGTAACCTGTAATATAACCGAGCATATTGCTGTATCACCTCTACACTGTAAAAGATGAGATTTAAGGTTCAAGAAAATGTACTTTCACACCTTAGACAATGTAAAATGGCATATTCTTAGTTTCCTGAACATTAGTGGCATTAACTAGAAAGTTTCCATATTATTTTAATTATAGTTAGATAATAAATAGAAAATATTTGTATTTACGATAAGGTTGTTTAAAGCCCATGCTTCTTAGGAGATTTTAAAGCTGTCAGTCAGTCTCCAGCACACAAATCAATCTGACTGAAGTGTGGCAAAAAAACACATGAAGGACTGGGTCAGCAGCCAGCTGTATACAAAGGACTGGGTGAGCAGCCAGCTGTATACAAAGGACAGGGTGAGCAGCCAGCTG
>NW_021604622.1:26047320-26061855 GCF_004785775.1 Grammomys surdaster
GGACAGGGTGAGCAGCCGGCTGTATACAAAGGACAGGGTGAGCAGCCAGCTGTATACAAAGGACAGGGTCAGCCAGCTGTATACAATCACAGGACCCTGAGTGAGCCACAGTGCAACTTCATCTCTTAATCTTAACACACAGTATAAATACTTGGGTACTCCAACCCCCCCCCCAACTACCCCCCCCCCCCCCCCCCAATAACTGTAGGGCGAACATCAGGGCACTCGGAGTTGTTGGTTTCAGTTTCTAGATACTCCAATGACGGAAGAAAAGTTTGTGATTAGAGAGCAATGTAGACAGCCTGTCAGGTGTACAAGACTATCTCTCCTCCCCAGAGACATTAACAAATTAACAATTCTCACACCAACTAAACCTCTCCTTTCACAAAAGGGGCCCAAATTTCTGACATCACAAACTCTAGTGCAATTGTATGTGGTAATATTTTCTAGTATTTTCCACTCTGCAGTATAGGATCAGTGACTGCTCAGATGGTACAAACCTTAGAGTGTCCCCTTTATTAGAATTTTTTTTGCCTCTTACGGGTGTGTGTGTGTGTGTGTATTCTGGTCACAGTCGGTATACAAGAGGGATTCCAAAGTGAACCAACGGTCCTGAAAACTAACAATTTATTCCAAAGAAAATGGGGCGAACATCTATCCTATACACCAAACTCCCCGACAGAACTCTCCGTCCCGGAAACTATGAGCTACGTGAATTCAAAACCAGAGTCCTGGGCCAGTCATAGAATACAGGAGGGCCCAGAAAAGCCCACTTGCTCTAGATGTCCTGAGAAATCGGACATCAGCAATGTGAAAGCTAGTAACAGCAAGCTTCCTCAGCTAAGGAGGACTGTGAGCTCTTATCAGTCGGCTCAGGCACGGTCAGCCGAGCCACCCTGATCTAACAATCCTGGACTTTCCACGGTCTCCATTCTTGCACTAGCAGACCATCTCTCGGGTCCCTGAGACACAAGATCGACTCTGGCAGCAGCTCTGTCCTAACAGAGCATTCTCTCCTTACATCATGTGTGCGCCCTCCCCGGAACTGTGGGCAAGCCTGGGTCCGCACAGAACATCCACGTGGGCTTCTCTCCTCCTCCCGCCCAGCTCTCCCCCGCTCCCTGCACGCAGGACCCGCCCACCTGCAGAGTTCCTGAGGCCTGCAAGGCTAGGCTGCACCCGGACCAACCTCCATGTCGAGCGCGGAGCACAAGCCACACTGTCCCAACTTTGAGAACGCCGTAGAGTTTGGAGAAACACAAAAGCAAAATGAACCGGAAGCACAGAGAGAGAGAGTCCTGTCTAGCAGGGTCATGCTGAGAGAGACTACATTTCCCAGAAGTCTATGCGAAGGACTACCCTGAGCCAAAGGCGGCAAGGGTACAGCTGATTGCCCACAGGCTGTAACTGGAATTCGGCTGCTTTTAAAATCTCAAATTTACAAAGAGCTTGTGGAAATGTGAGTCCAGCCTTTAACGACAACATGTTTTAGGTTTCCTTGTTATTCTAATCAATATGTTGTGACTTCAAAAGCTCAGGTGTACCTAGATTCTTATGGCAGCCAGGAAAAAAACCACTTCGACTCAATTTTACTTTTAAATAATGAAGCAAGAAGCTACATTAGGACCCACCACAAACTCTTTAGGATAGTTTTTGAAACCAAGTTTCCTGGAAATGTTCTGAAATCTCAGCTACTCTGGGGCTTGAGCAAAAGAATCACAAGTCTCTGTCCCAAATTCAAAGAACCAAAAGCGACAGGGGCTACTTACTGGTAAAGCATTTGCCTGGAGTGAAGGAGGCCTTGGTTTAACACCCATTATGACACTAAATCAATGAGAAGAAAAAAACCAAAACGAACATTTTTTTTTCCGGTTCCAATGGGGGAGGGGGGTATTCAGGACAGAGGGCAAAGGTGGGGAGAGAAACGGGAGGAAATGGCGGAAAAAAAGAGGAACAGTTGTATGTGTACACTGGAACGCAGTTTGGGGCATGGGCCAAGGAAAACAAGTGTCTATTACCGATAAGCCCCGGAACCCCTTTGAGATTTTCATCTGTCCTTAGTCCCTTGTCCACACGTTCCTCCATTAATCCATGTAAACAATTTAATATTTGAGACAGCTGTACCAGAGCTTGGCTGGATTCTCTTTCACAAACTTAGACCATGTTTCACCACCAGGTTTGTTTCCGTACCCTGAACACTGGTTCACACACAATGAGATTACGTCTCAGATGAGACAGTGGGAAGATCAGATCTGTTTTGTTTCATCACCAAAAGAAACTCATTGTGTTGGGTTTTATGTAAACTTGACACAAGCTAAAGTCATCAGAGGAGTGAGCCTCAGTGAGGAAATCCCTCTATAATATCAGGCTGTAGGCAAACCTGTGGATCATTTCATTTTCTCAAGTAGAGATTGATGTGGCAGGGCCTAGGCCATTGTGAGTGCTATCAACCATGGGCTGCTGGTTCTGAGTTCTGTAAAAAATCCGCCTGAACAAGCCATGAGGAGCAAACCAGTAAGCAGAACCCCTCCACGGCCTCTGCATCAGCTCCTGCCTCCAGGTTCTTCCCTGTCTGAATCTAGCCTTGACTTATTCCAATGGACAGCAATCAAGTTTATGTAAACTGAAAAAACCGTTTTGTCCTCTGATTGCTATTCTTGGTACTTGGCTATATCTGGAATTAACTGGAATCTAGAAATAGAAGGTACACCTATGAGAGATTTTTTTGTTTAAAGTGGGTAGATCCACTTCTAGTCAAGACTTTTGAGGTAGATGTTGGGGGTTGCCCTTGTGCTGTTTGTATTCTGATGTTAATTCTGCTTCCTCAAGAGGGACTCCCCTGAGGAGTGGACATGTACTCATGTGATCTCATGTGAACCTTCTGCCCATTCTAACTGGTCAATAAAGTCTACAGCCTGTGATTGGGCAGTGGAAGGGAAAGGTGAGACTGGAGGTTTTAGAGAGTGAGGGAAGAGTAGGGAGCAAGGGAGGCAGAAGATGGAGGAAGAGGAGTTGGAAGATGGGGCAGAACTACATGGCCCAGAGAAGCTGAAAGTAGCAAGGGATCTCATAATTGGGGAACAGAGTACTGTAGTAGGTAAATCTGCCCAATCGAGGCACACAGCTTATAAGTATTGTAACTGAGTTGTGTGTTTTTGCATGGGCTTATTGGTGTTGGAGATTTATTGTAACAGGTAGAAATGCCTGTTCGCATGCCTCTGATCCAAATCTTGAGGTGGGAAGATACAACTTTAATCTGGACCACACCTTCTGCTGGAAGCCTATATAAGAGCAGTTTTTAACTTGTAGGTTATGTCCCCTTGAGGGTCAAACAACCCTTCTCAGAGGTTGCTTAAGACCATCTGCATAACACATATTTACATTATAATTCATAACAGCAAAATTAATGATGAAATAACAAACATAATTTTATGGTTGGGGGGTCACAGCATGAGAAACTGTATTAAAGACTCACAGCATTAGGAAAGCTGAGAACCACTGCTATACAGACACAAAAGAGGAAAGCTTTTGCTCTTTGACTGCCTGCTGTCACCTAGCAAATCCATTCCCTCATGGGCATTACAGCTACATATTTGGGATTCCAGCATATATTGAGCACCAGCTTGTGGACTGAGCAAACTACTGGAGTCTTGGACTTTCTATGCTCTGCCAGCCAACATGAGATTAGCTGAACTACAGTCTGTAAATCATTTTAATAAATCCCTCCCACCTCTTTCTCTCTCTTACACTGAAACCTAGCCAACTACCCGGTAAAACTGTTCAGTTCTATTCTCAACATCAACAGGATAGCCAACAACCATCTGTAACTTCAGTTTCTGGGGATCCAAAGCCCCCTTGTGGCTTCTGTAGGCAATGCATGCACATAATAAACGGGCACATCCAAGCAAGCAAATAGCCTTATATACAAAATTAAGATAAATCTTTAATAGAAAGTATAAACATAGCAGGGCGGTGGTGGCACACGCCTTTAATCCCAGCACTTGGGAGGCAGAGGCAGGCAGATTTCTGAGTTCGAGGCCAGCCTGGTCTACAGAGTGAGTTCCAGGACAGCCAGGGCTACACAGAGAAACCCTGTCTTGAAAAACCAAAAAGAAAGAAAGTATAAACATGCATCACACGTTTATCCCCCGGTGCACAACTACCTTAGGTAATCACTATTATAGCCCAATGTAAACACAGCACATAAACTCCTGTGTTTACATAAAAAGATTCCATCCATGAGGAATGTCCTATCCTATGGAGACTCAAATTGGGAATGCTGCAATATAACATATTCAATGCTAAATAAGTCAGTCCATGCGCTGTTAGCTGTTGAGAATTACAACCTACTTTCTGGCCTGAGGCTGAGGATCACACTGAACAAGTGGACCTCATGCTCCCTGTGTAGTTGAAGATGACCTTGGTCCCAACGGTCTGTCTTCCATGTCCTAAGTGCTGGGACTATAAGCCACCACCACCATATCTAGCTACCAGGGCATTCTGCTGTTTGTGATGTTTCTTGTTGCTGTGATATCTGACAAGCCACATACTGAAGAAGTTTGCTTTGTCTCGAATGTCGAGGGTCCAGTCCACCACCACAGGAGACGGATGGAAAGATGGGAATCAAGGGGCTTTGTGACCGAGTGAAGTAAGCAAGCAGAGAAACAGGAAGCGCTGGTGCTTGTCCGTACTGTTCTTTTGTTTTTCAGTTGGTCTAGCATCTAGTGCAATTTAGCTTTCACCTCCACTTCATCACATAGAGATGACTTGGAGACTTTCTAGAAGCACTGAACATGTCAAACATGGCCTGACAGATCAACTGTCTCTAAGAGCAGTGCAGTGCTGGATATATCTTTCTCAAGGCTATATCTTCAATGTGTGAAACAGATTAAACACATGAATGTGGACAATGCTGCCCAGCTCAATCAATGCTTCTTGAAAACACATGGAGTGAAAGGTCAGGAGGATAGGGCACAGCAGAGAGACATCTCTGATTTGGACTCAGATCTTTCTGATGAAATCTGGGTGGGTGAGAGCTGAACACCACTGTATACATTCCAGAATAGTTTACCCAAGATCCATAAGGATGGTAAATCATGCAAGAGGCAGGC
Organism: Grammomys surdaster; assembly: GCF_004785775.1. Taxonomy (NCBI): domain Eukaryota; kingdom Metazoa; phylum Chordata; class Mammalia; order Rodentia; family Muridae; genus Grammomys; species Grammomys surdaster. Next base: position 26,052,432 of record NW_021604622.1, read on the forward strand.
AATAAAGGGGTATCTGTGAGCTAAGACAGGCCAAGAAACGTGGCTCCCGAGTTCTAACATTCTACCTCTTCCCAATGGGGTATGCTGTGAACACTTAACTCAGGGGTAGGTGTTAGTCCTTCTGGTAACTTCAGTTCATGATTGGTGCGAATGTATGGAGATCTTACTCATTGTGCTTTTTTTTTTCCAGTGCCTCATGAAGAAATGCTAGCATTGAACACAAACAAAACTACCCACATTAAGGAACAGGAAAGAAAATGAAGCCCTGCATTTTAGAGTATCATAGTTAGGGTTTCTGTCGATGCAGAGAAACACTATGACCAAAAACAAATTGGGGAGAAAAGGGTTTACTTGGGCTTACATTTCCATAGTATATTTCCATAGTCCATCACTTAAGAATGGTATGATGGTTTATATATGTTTGGCCCAGGGAGTGGCACTATTAGAAGGTGTGACCCTGTTGGAGTAGGTGTGGCCTTGCTGGAGTAGTTGTGTCACTGTGGATATAGGTTTTAAGACCCACAACCTAGCTTCCTGGAAGCCAAGATTCTACTAGCAGCATTCAGATGAACAAGTAGAACTCTCACTGGGCAGTGGTGCTGTGCACCTTTAATCCCAGCACTTGGGACACAGAGGCACGTGAATTTCTGAGTTCGATGCCAACCTGGCCTACAGAGTGAGTTCCAGGACAGCCAGGGCTACACAGAGAAACCCTGTCTCAAAAATCCAAACAAACAAACAAACAAAAAGTAGAACTCTCAACTCTTCCTGCACCATGTCTGCCTGGATGCTGCCATGTTCCCACCTTGACGACAATAAACCTCTGAACCTGTAAGCCAGCCCCAACTAAATGTTGTCCTTTATAAGACTTGCCTTGGAGCCGGGCATTGGTGGCATATGCCTTTAATCCCAGCACTTGGGAAGCAGAGGCAGGTGGATTTCTGAGTTCGAGGCCAGCCTGGTCTACAGAGTGAGTTCCAGGACAGCCAGGCTTGCACAGAGAAACCCTGTCTCGAATAAAAAAAAAAAAAAGGACTTGCCTTGGTCATGGTATCTGTTCACAGCAGTAAAACCTTAACTAAGACAGGGCCTATCTTCCTCTAATCATTCAGGAAAAGGGAAGTGTGCACAGTCATTGCTTATCAGCTCCTTCTCTAAAGCCAGAGATTTGCTTGGAAGAGCTTGGGACCGTAGGCTTGGGGAAGCTGTGGCTTCAGATCCTAAGAACCCAACACTTCCCACCAAATATGGTTATCAGTCCTAAGGCTGCTATGAGCTAGGTCCGTTGTGTTCTTGAGTACCTTGTGTTCCCTTTGTGCAACATTGTTTGATTAGCTTCTTGTTGACTATGTACCATTGTATGATGGTTTCTGCTGACTCTGTCCCATTTAGCCCCATAGAGAGAATATATAAAATGCTATACTTCTTAATAAGCTTGCTTGGCATAAGGCATAGGTTGTGTAAGACCTCCTGATCCCAGATTTTCTTATCTTTTTATGGAGTTCATGACCCAGGGAAAAGCGAATAGACTTGATCTGGATTATATGATTAGTTAAATGTATTAAGACTGCTAGCACGACAACAGTCGCTGAGGCAAACTTGAGATTTTCATCTGAAAAGGGCAAAGAAAGGATTTTTAAAGATAGAAACCACAAGACATCGAGTATCTGCGCAATTGGCCCAAGAGCTGTTCTACTCTGCCAAGATTAAGTAGTCAAATCGAGTCCGTGAAGCTGTAGCAGGTTACAAAAGCCAAAAAGCAGTGAGTCTATCATATCAAGCAGACAGTCACTGGTCAGAGTTACTGGGTACTTATCTTCCAGGGACTGGAGTAAGAGATAAACATCTAGTGGGTACCAAGATGGATGCCTAGCATAAAATGGGGGTCCCTTCAGCCATCACAGTCTTCTCTATCTTCATTTCTCTTTATCTTATAACCTTCGTCCAAGTCCTCTCTCTCAAGACCCCATCATGTGACCTGCTGGATCACGTGATCAAACCGTGAAGCAGAGGAAGCTATGAAATCATGCGTGAATAATCTTACCGGATAGAGTAACTCCAAACAAAAACTAATCGGAGGAACGAAGAGCACCGCTACGCGTAAGTAAACACAGACACAACGAATGAAAATGTTTCCACACAAAATCAACAGGGTTTCGGTTCCACCTAGGTAACACTGAAAGACATGGAAATCAAACACTTCACAGAAAATAAAAACAGGACATTTCCATATCGCAGTCTCACATCTAGATAGGTCCTCCAAACAAACCAACCATGTGGAAAGGATCCTCCAAGATAGATATCTGAACCGTCAGCTAGATTTAAAAGATAGTTACAGAACATTATACACAACAACAAAAAGAATATATTCTGCTCAGTGGCATAAGATTACTTCTCTAAAATGGACCACGTCACAGGCCACAGCCAAAACATTATTAAAAAAAAAAAAAAACCCAGGAAGAAAGAAACGAATCTTGTACATCCTATCAGAATGCAATGTACTGAAACTAAAAATGAATAAAAAGACTAACCTAAGAAAAATGCACAATTAATTGAGGAAATGATATGCCTTTGAATGACCAGTGGTTCACGGAAGGATTAGAGAGAAAGTACTCCCAAGTGGAAGACTTATATTGAATCCTCAATTAAAATAGCAGAGGTCTCAAATTTAAAAACAAATAAACATCCCCCCAAAACAAAAACACTGACCCACAACACTAAGAAGACAGAAACAATCATCAAAAGTCTCATCATAATGCCGAGCCTGACAGATTCACTATAAAATTCTACTCACCTTAGAAAATTTTAACATTTTTTTATTAAAAAAAAATTACTTTTATTTCTAAAACAAAAAAAAATCAAATATTAACACATTTCAAATCCTTCCAAAAATAGAAAAAGATGCACACTACCAAACACATTCTAAGAGACACTGTAACTCTAATATCAAAAGTAGACACACACACACACACATACACACATGTGTCCTTCCTCCAGCCTTGAGCAGGCTGGAGACCTTGTTTAACACAAGAGACCAGATAATAGGACCTAGGTGGAACTAACCACCTTGGCTGCATATCAATAGACACCTAGGTGGAGTCACCCACCTTGGCTGCTCGTAGATCCTGCTACAGGAACTTGAAAGAACTGCCCCTGGGCTTGCCTTGAGACATCTCTGGCCGTGACCTGTGACCAAGAACGGATTATCCCACCCAACTCTGCCTGCTGAAACTAGGAAGGGTTCGGGCGGGGTCTTCCCCTTTAAATTGAAAACTTAACATTAAACCATTGAGCCTTGATCAGAGAACTTTGTCTTGGCTTCATCTTTTCTTGCTCTCCGTTGTCCCCCTTTTGTTCCCAGCCCTCTTTCCAGGTGAACCCGTTCAACTCGTGGCCACAGGCGGCTACAGATTGGTGCCCAACGTGGGGCCAGTAAAAAAAACGAGAGAGCAACAGACGAACAGCTGTCTTGGTGAGGCCTCACGGAAAACGGAAAAAGAAGGAGAGTATCCCGCACACTTGGTAAAGAGCAAACGACATTTATACTAGCGCTAGTGGTAACTAATTTTTGGAGGCCCTGTTTACAGGAAGTGTGTTTAGAGGGGTACGGTATATCTAGGTCGATCAGGTTTTTGACCCGACGCCTATTTCGCCTAAGAGGTGACAACAATTTGGGACAGGAGAATTTCAATCAGGCATTTGCCACAGCCTAAAAGCTGCTTCAGGCGAGAAGAGTAAGGTTAGAAGGAATTATAAAACTAGAAAGCAGGGCACTGAGGTGTTACAATAGCTGCCTGCTACATCTCCTGAAGAACAAGATGAAAAGTTAGATCTTGAATATGAGAAAGAAAAGGTTCCAGAAAAACAGTTGTCCTCTCTCTGAGCTATGTCAACAAAAAAGAATGGAAAGGCTGTTTCAGAGCTCTCCTAGGAACAAGATAAAAGTCAGAAGACGTAGAAGACGTCCTGAGTTTCTTTTTGACTCCTAGATGTCTTTGTCTGTTGTCTGTCTTTGGCGCACACACACACACACATGCACACACACATGCATGCTCGCACACACACAGACGCACACACACCAAATAGCCCTAATAAATATAGATTTTCTTAAAGAAAATTAACTATAGTCAAACTTTGATCTCACATCATGACCAAGCTAGCTTCATCCCCATGATGGAAGGTTGGCTCAATATATGTAAATCAATACATAATGCACCATAAAATAGACAAACGGAAATCACATAATCATCTCATGTGGAAAAGTCATTGGGTAAACTTCCAATGTATTCTTAAGTCTCGATGAAGGCCTGGATGGAACGGGAGAAGCATCTGTCATTATAATAAAAGCTGTGGACAAAACTGTGGGCAACTTTCATCATATGGAGAGAAATGAAAACTCTGGAATGAGACCAGGGCCCCTAATAATTCTACTTTTCCAATATTGTACTCTAATTTTTTGTTGTTATTGTTTTTTTGAGACAGGGTTTCTCTGTATAGCCCTGGCTGTCCTGGAACTCACTCTGTAGACCATAGAATATCATGAGCCTCTGTATACGCTAACAAGATACTTGCAGAGAAAGTACTTAGGAAAAATAGCATCTAGTTTTAAAAAGTTGTTTAAAGGAGACATCCAGGAATAACCCTAACCAAAGAAGTGAAGGGCTTCTATAAACAAAATTTGAAAATATCAAAAAGCATCACTTATAGGAAGACATTATAAGACAGAAAGACACGTTCTGGGATTTGCAGAGCTCATTTTGTAAAAACACCTAGAGTAATAAAAGCAATCAATACATTCAATGCAGTCAGTAGCAAAATTCCAATGACAAAGAACTAGAAAAACACATAACTCATGCGGGAACAAAAATTGCCACATATAAGCAAAGCAGTTTATGCAGAAAGAACCGTCAAATGTATGTTACTTAACAGCCTCAAACATAAAATGTCATACTATACTACACTATACGACATAACCATAGTGCTAAGGACTATATGGTAGTCATAAAAACACAGATATGTAAATAATGCAATGTAAAATGCCCCCACAGAGACAACACTAAGTTAAAGGACACAAACTATTTGACAAAATTTCCAAAAATACATGACACAATAGAGAGCCTTTTGAACAAATACTGCTGGAAAAATTAGATATCCAAATTCTTCCAGAAGGAAGAATAAAATTAGTTCTATTTCACTTATCCTACACAAAAATAAATTCAAACTGATTTGAAAGATATTACCATTGAAATGCAAAAGCATCACAGTAACTAATTGTACAAATGCGCACATAATTCAAACCACACATCGCACATTTTTCTTTTTGTGTATTTTTGCATTAAAGTTGTATAAGCTATATTGATACTATATCTATCGCCGTGTGTGCATGACTGTGTGCGTTGAAAGGAAACGGTTTAGAAAGAGAATGGGGTGATGAGGAGGGAGGCAGAAGGGAAATAACAGGAAGTAGGCAGAAAACACGGACGCGCATGTATCAAATGCCATGTCTTATTTTTATTAGTAACTTTTCCAGTTGATGTGATAAAATGGAAGAGCAACTTGGAGGAGAAGGAGTTCAATCTGGCTCAGGGTGGAAGGCTGCTCTCTCCCATCGTGGTGGTCTGCATAAGAAGAGGTTCCAGGGGCTCCTGTATTTTGAATCTTTGGCTGACTACTTAAGAAGGATTAGCAGTATGGCCTTTTCAGAGGAGGGGTGTGTGTGTGTCTGTGTGTGTATAATAAAACAAATTCTCTGATGTGTGAAGAATGAAGGAGGCAGGGTTTCTCTTATATATAGATGCTGCAGATTAGAATAACTGTTCAATAGTTTTCCAATATCTTTGGTGTCATAAAGTTCCTCTCTATTCTGAGGTATTCGGAGTTTAATCAAGCACAATCTTTTTTAATAAAAACATTTGTCATATTCTTTGCATAAATAGGGTTTGTCTTCATTGTGAATGCTCTGGTGTCCAGTGAAGGTTGAACAAGTCTAGTTTCTGGGTTTTTGGGGAGGTTTGTTTAGGTTTTTCGAGACAGGGTTTCTCTGTGTAGCCCTGGCTATCCTGGAACTCACTCTGTAGACCAGGCTGGCCTCGAACTCAGAAATCCGCTTGCCACTGCTTACCAAATGCTGGGATTAAAGGTGTATGCCACCATTGCCCAGCTGGTTGAACCAATCTAAAGGCTTTGTGACACTCTCTCCTGTATAAGGTCTGGAGACAACTGGAGTGTAAGGAAGTGTGAAAATCCTTCACAAGTCCATTGCCGTCTTACTTTGCTTTCTCTTCCCATGGCAAATGCCATGATCCCAAACAACTTAGAGGAAGACAGGTTTGTTTCAGTTTAAAGCTTAAAGGTCTATCATCCAGGGAAGCCAGAGCAGGAATTGAAACAGAAACCATAGAGCAGCTGTTAACAACCTGTGGGTTGTGACCCCTTTGGCAGTCAAATGACTTTTCACAGTGGTCGCTTAAAATCATCTGTATACAAGACATATTCATAGCAATATCAAAATTACAGTTTAGAAGTAGCACTGAAAATAATTTTATGGTTGAGGGTCACCACAAGATGAAAAACTGCATTAAGGGGTCACAACATTAGGAGAATTGAGAAGCAGCATAGAGGAATTATGCCTGTCTGCTACATAGTTGACTATGCTCCTTCACCCAGATTTCTGTATACCCAGGAACACCTACCTGCTGTTGAATGGCACTCTTTACCCTTGGATAGACTAATGCACATCACTTAGCAATCAAGAAAATGCCCCTCCCAACATATGCCTGTAGGCTAATCTGTAGTCAAATGCCTAGTTGAGAGTCCCTCAGGAAATGCCGGGCTGAGGTGGATGTCTACAGCTAACAAGGATGTCTGCACCTGCTGGGATTCTCACCTGTGTCGATTCTTTAGCGTTGATGAAGCCTCGAGTCATCATTCAAGGCTTAGGCACAGTGTTTGTACATGGAGAGTGTCTCTGTAGTATGAAGTCTCTTGGATACTTACAGTGTGAAACAGGTAAAGGACTTGTCACGCTGATTGCTCTTGAAGACTTCCTCATCAGATGGATTCTCCAATGCTTATATTGACATGAGGGATTGATATGCCCTGGTCTTTTTCTGCACGTGTGTAGGATTTCTCTCAGGTGTGAATTGTTTGTGGTTGAGCAACAGCTGAATGATACATCAAACATCTGCCACCTCCTTCCTATGTACAGGCTAGCTATCTGTGTAGCCGCCTGTAGCCACGAAACAACCGGGTTCACCTAAAAGGGGGGCTCGGAATGAAAGAAGGGACGGAGGGTGAAAAGAGATGAAGCCAAGACAAAGTTCTCTATCAAGGCTCAAAGTTTAATGTTCAGCTTTCAAATAAAAAGGGGAAACCCCACCTCCACCACCAACCCCCTTCTTGCTTCCCCTAGTGTGGGTGAAGGGAATCCATCCCAAATCGAAGCCTGAGGTGTCTCAAGGCTAGCTCAGCAGGCAGTCTATTCTTGTCAGCTCCTGTAGCAGACTGTGTACCCAAGGTGGTTAACACCTCCTGAGTCCTACTGTTTGGTCTGTTGTCGTAAAGGAGATCCTTCAGGCCTGCTCAAGGCTGGGGGAAGGGCATATATCTGAACACTTTTATGTGTTTTAAGTTATGAAGAACCTTTAAAAGGCCTTTCGACATTTCTCACATTTAGATGGTTTTCCCTCCAGACGAATTTTCTGGAGGTTAGAAAATGTTGTCTGAATAGAAAAGCTGTCACCACAGTTGTGACAGGTATAGTGCTTCATTCTCTTATGGGTTCGTGCATGTTGAGTGACGTCTGAAGGACTGGGAAAGGCTTTGCCACATTCCTCACACTCATAGGGCCTCTCCTCAGAATGAATTCTCTCATGTCTCTTAAGGCCTGAAGAATAGTAAAACATTTTGCCACATTCGTTGCACTTGTAGGACTTCTGTCCAGTATGAGCATTCTTGTGTCGACGAAGGTGATGGGCCCTGCTATAGGCTTTGCCGCATTTCTCACAGGTGAAGCGTTTCTCTCCAGTGTGAACGACTTTGTGTTTACTAAGGTCTGAAAGATTACTAAAGGGTTTTTCACACTCTTCACACTTGTATGGTTTCTCTCCCGTATGAATTCTTTGGTGTTTTGCAAAGTCTCCAGGACTGGAAAACTTTTTGCCACATACGTCACACTCGTAGGGTTTCCATCCGGTGTGAATTTTCTGGTGGTTAGTACGTGTGGAGGGCGTAAAAAAGGCCTTGTCACACAGTTCACATTTGTAAGGTTTCTCTCCAGTGTGAATATTGTGGTGGTGAATAAGTGAGGAAGGCACAGAAAAGGCCTTGCCACACACTTCACATTTGTAAGATTTCTCTCTGGTGTGAATTTTCTGGTGGTTATGAAGTGTGAAGGGTAGAGAAAAGGCCTTGCCACATATGTCACACTTGTAGGGTTTCTCTCCAGTGTGAGTTCTCAGGTGATAAGTAAGGACCGAGCTCTTAGCAAAGGCTTTGCCACATTCTTTACATCTATAGGGCTTTTTTCCTGGTGAGTAGAAGTTGAGATAAGGAGAAAAGCTTAGGAACATTTGTCATATTTATAATGTGCATCTTTAATACAGAGACTTTAACTCTTTTTCACGGATAAATAAAAAAGCTACAACACATCACAACATTTCTATTCACAGTGCCTATATTTAGAAAACAGAGCAGATGGAAATCAGTTACAGCTCAATTGAAATAAGACAACGACAAAACAGAAAGAGTAGAACACAATTCAAATCTAAACACCTATGAAAGCTGTAACATGGATAGTAATAGAAACTCTTCAGGAATTACGGTAACAGAATTATGATAAGCAAACACAGAAACTGTATGAGTGTATACACTTGAAAATGACAGAGTAGCCACACGAGGAAAACAGAAAGCTACTGATGAGTGTGTGAAAGTGGATGGACATGGGAAACGACCATGTCTTATCCTCAGCATGCAGTTTTAGTTGTGGAAGATAGAAAGAATGAGCTGCAGAACCAGAGGACTGGCCGAAAACAAGCCAATAATACGCTTCTTCAATTTAAGATAGCAGGCTGTACATTATAGTCTAATGACAAGACAGGATACCAGGAAAATATTAGGAAAAAACTTCAAGTTCTGCTATATATGACAAATTTTGATAACTGAATACACCTGTCAGTTAACTAAATTAACTAAACAATTGATTAAAAAAGTACCTTAGTTTCTAAGAACTATTTATTTACAAGGTAAATAACCCTGAAGTAACCAATGAAAAGAGAAAATATAAAAAACATAAACATATGAGACCCATGTTCACACATGTAAATGGGAAACATGGCAGTATGAGGCCTGTGTTCACACATGTAAATGGAAAACATGACAGTATGAGGCCCGTGTTCACACATGTAAATGGAAAACATGAGAGTAT
>NW_021604622.1:26061865-26081865 GCF_004785775.1 Grammomys surdaster
AGTATGAGGCCCGTGTTCACACATGTAAATGGAAAACATGAGAGTATGAGGCCTGTGTTCACACATGTAAGTGGAAAACTTGACAGTGTGAGACCCATGTTCATACATTTAAGTGGAAAACATGACAGTATGGGGCCTGTGTTCACACATGTAAGTGGAAAACATGACAGTGTGAGGCCCGTGTTCACACATGTAAATGGAAAACATGACAGTGTGAGGCCCATGTTCATGCATGTAAGTGGAAATACACAATACTGCTGGTCACAGAAACATATTTTAATATAGATTTTTCACACGCATTAAAAAATGTTACAGTCTTTTTGTTTGTTTGTTTTTTTGTTTTTTGAGACAGTGTTTCTCTGTATAGCCTTGGCTGTCTTGGAACTCACTCTATAGACCAGGCTGGCCTCGAACTCAGAAATCCATCTGCCTCTGCCTCCCAAGTGCTGGGATTAAAGGCGTGCGCCACCACTGCCTGGCTTAAAAATGTTAGTCTTAAAATGTTTTAGTTGTAGATATTCCATCTAAAAACATACACACACAGTACATCCAATGAGATGATTTCAGGCAGATTAGGTGGCAAAATCATAATAGGGAAAATGGAACTGCAAATGAGGAACCAAGAATATAAAACTCACAACATTCTTAACCAGTGTAGGAAGCATTCTTCTAGATTTGTACAGACTTCACCCAAGACTATCTACCCACAAAGTTATGTATGTTAAATCACTGACACTGTGTGAGAGAAAACATTAAGTTGAATACAAATAATTCTGATAGCACTCTGAGAAGACAATTTAATTAACAGGATATAAAGATGTGACAGAAAATGGGGATTCTAGTCAGAGAGGGAGAGAATACTAGAAAAGAAGAAGAGAGGAAGTAAAATAACAGGAAGGTTGAGGAAGTAAAATAACAGGAAGGTTGTCTACAGAAAAGTTATAGGAATTCATACTATTAACTATCTACCTAAAAATATATGAAATCTGAGTATGAATATACATACATAATTTAAATGATGTTTTCCCACGGGGGCTGACAATGCTGCCTCCAAGAGCTAAAGACCACCTAAGAAAAACCTTGAACACCAGACATGAAAAGCCTACCTTTGAGTAACTAGTCAAGGTGGTCCTAAAGACTCCCAAAACATTCCAGACTACTGCTAGTGCCTGTGGTTGTCCCTCTGAAGTGGAAGGTGAGTTCTTACTGCTGAAGATTTCACACACTTAAGACACTGGACCCAGAGGCCCTTGAACTAGAAATGATCAGAATGCCTTCTCCCTGAAGAATAGTTTTCATGATAACAGAAGGCAGCATGCAACCTTACCAAGAAAGGAAGCAACCAAAAGTCCTACCCAGTCATGGCACCCATGAACCACAACAATGACCAGCATGGCACAAATGCCAGGGTACAGTGCTGACAAACATAACATGGTAAGCTTTCTAAAGCTCACTCAACAAGAAAGAAATGCCTGGTGCCAAAAACCTAGCCAACCATGTGAAACCATGAATCTTGGAGAAGAGCCTACAACTGCCACTTCTCTAAACCAGCATAGTCTCCGCCACCACATTCCAACAGTTTATCCTTACACCCAGAGGGACGTACGGTCCCCCTCGCTCATCAAGGAAACTTCTCGTTCCAAAAAAAATGCACACCATTTCAGAAAAACCACAACTGATCAAAATGTAGACTTGTGGCAACCAGTCCAAGTGAATGCATCAATAAATAAATAAATAAATAAATAAATAAATAAATAAATAAATACCTGTACCTAAGACGCTCAGGGAACATTGTGGAAGAGGGGCTGAAAGATTTTTTAAGCACCAGAGGGTCAGGGAATTTACTATGGAATAGTGTTTCCCCCTAATGTCAGAGGCCACACTCAAAGTCTTGCCAACTTGACTGCCCACACACGAGGAAAGCAAGGACAACCAAGGCACACCCCAGTGTGGACAGGGAAAAGCCTATGAGGCCTCAGCCCTACACAAAGAACCACAGGTAACCAGGAAATATGGAGAGAGGGAGAAATAGTCTTCCTCAGGGAAGAGCATACCAATCTGTTACCCAATACCAAACATTCAATCCAGAAATCATGCATACAAGTAACATTGTACAGACTGAACGCTTTATTTAGGAATATAAGTATATGCATGTGACAACAATTCACTAAAAAGGAAGCCATGATTTTGAAAGACAGAAAGACGGAGTATAAAGGAGGGTTTAGAAGGAGGAAGGGGAGGATGATGTAATCTCAAAAATAAGTTAAATAATTTTTTGAAAAGAAATGTATGTATGAGTTACTGAATACAAAGGCTTCCTACATAGGTTTTTAGAAACGTGTGCCAGTTTTGAGAGTAGTAAGAAATAGTGAAGAGTCCATTGCAATGTAGACTCTCACCAAAATTCAGTACTTTGGCAGTCACTAAAAACGGACAGGAAGAACAACGGTTGGAGACTTAAAGAACCACCAACAGCTGAGAGATGTTCTTCTCTGACAGCACAAGTCATTAAAAAAGATAGCAACAGGATGTTTCCCACCAGAGAACGACACTTCACTATACATTAGAGCCTGGCCTTCTGTTGGATCCGACCTTCCACTCCACCTCTCACCCCTCATCCCTACACACCTCGGAGCACAGCCGCTGCTTTTCTCTGCACACTCCAAAGTTCTTGGTTTTTCTCCAGAAATCTGACCAATAATGGCTTGGAGAAAGACAGGTCTGAGGGGAGGGAGGAAGAAGAGAGTTAGCATTTCTATTCCAGTACTGCACTGATAGGAAAAAAACAAGACTTAACTAAGGTGGGACTGTCGAAAATGAGCTCCCCACATTGTTCCCCGTAGGCATCTTAGAGTACTTAGTGGTTAATAATCACGGATCTTCATTTCTGTCATTGACAAGGAAAACTATAAAACGAGAAAAGACTAAAACATTTTCTTTTCCATGCGTGTTCCACGGCCTGTTTCCATTTAATTTCTCAAATCACAACTACAATGAAGGAGGCGCACACGGAAATAGATTAAAACAAAAGAAGTGAAATTTGTCTTAGTTTGAAGAAGTCAGCTCAAGAACTTTGGAAAGGTCATGGGACACTTGTCGCTCTGGATGGAAGAGGCTAGTTAACATTCCTTGGTCAGGGGACGCTTGCTTCCCTGGAAGGGAGAGGCTGATTAACATTCCTCAGGACACAGGTTAGGGAACCCACCTATGGGTGGGGAAGGCCCACAGCACATAGACACATTCCGAAGGACGGACCAACCCTTGCCACCTACAGACAAGGGATGTCCTTGTCACCATATTCCCTAAAGACCAACCAGTTTGAAAAGTCACATTGTTCTGCCAATCACATTGTGCCTAATGGCTGCTGCCCTAACAACTGTATAAAAACTGGCCAAACGGGCTGCCAGGGATTGCCACCTCTCCTTCAGGTGCAAGATGACCTCCATCGAGTTGGAACAATAAATTTCTCTTGCTTTTTGCATTAATCCCTGGCTCTGCGTGTTTCACTCAGGGGGTCCCCAGTAAGCTAAGGCTCACCAGAGTCTTATGAGTTGCACCAACAGTTCTCCCTTAAAAGCAGGCCTATGAGCTGGGTGTGGCAGCTCCAGCACTAGGGAAGTCAAGACAGACATATCTCTAAGTTCAAGGATAGCCTGATCTACAGAGCAAGTTCCACAGCAACCAGAGAAACCTGGAGGGAAAGCAGGCCTATCAGAAAGTAAAAGGTCCTAGAAGATTTCTATAAAAGGAAGTTACATGTTGACAATGAATTAGGAATTCACAATGAAAGTGTTCCTCACCCAGGAACACAAGGTGGCTGTAGTTCTCCAGCATCACGTCCCTGTACAGATTCCACTGAGCAGGCTCCAGGCATTCTCTCTCTTCTGCAGAGAAATCAATGGCCACATCCCTGAATGACAGCATTTCTGAAATAAAGATCAATGAATGCATATCACCCAATAGACAACTTAAAGCCACTAATAATAATACAAACACTAACCGGCATTATGTGCTGTGAACACCATTGTAAAGTTTCCCTAGGGTAAAAGAGTTAGTAGTGCTTCTGATGTGGGTAAATGACACCATCAACTTATTTTTGATATAGTCGTGTGATCTGACACAGTACCCATCTTTCAGAGAATAGTACACATAGCTATTACCTAGTTAGGGATGCTGACGTCAAACGAATGCATCCACAAGGTTGTGCAGATCACGTGCTTGTATTCTGCACTTTATACTAAAGCCAGTGTGTGAGAAGTTACTTCTCAACACTTAGTACACAGAACAATGAATGTGACAGCAAATTAAAATGCTGATCCTGATGGAGACACTGAGTCCTGAAGTCCAGGTTTCTGAGTATGCAGAGTTCCGTAGTAATACTGACTTTATAGGAGTTTGAAAGTGCTCCTTTTCCTTCCTTCCTTCCTTCCTTCCTTCCTTCCTTCCTTCCTTCCTTATTTAAGAAGTATAGAATTTGGAGAAATGATTATAGATTTTCACTAAAAGCCTAGTATAATTCTACTGTGAATCCATCTGGGCCTCTGTTTCCTTTTTCTTTCTTTCTTTTCTTCTTTCTCTTTTTTCCCTTTATTTTAAAACAAAAGGAAAAGCGACTGGCTTTTGGGTGTATGATCTCATTTGTAGGTCTCTTTAGATTGCTGATCTCCTCTTAGTTTAACATGGGCAGCTGGAGGAATCTAGAAATGGAATGGGGGACAGATTTCTAAAGTTTTCCCTTATAAGGCTCTGGGTTTCTCCAGTGTCTGCAGCAGTGTTTCTCCAATTATCCTGGTCTGAACTGAGATCCCTCTTTTCTTCCCTTCAGTCAGCTCAACAATCACCCTTAACTGTCCCAAGAACCACCTCTGGGTCTTACTGGTTGTTTTGAAGTTTTCATTGTTTCTATTTCATCTCTTTATGCTCTGATTTTTATTTTTGTCTACTGCATTTGTGTTTGGTTTCTTCTATGTAATTCTTGAATTGTAACATCAAGTTATTTATTTGTGTTCTTTGTGTGCGTGTGTGTGTGTGTGTGTGTTTAAAACACATTCTCGTAAATCTTTAAGTTTCCATCAGAGGACTACTTTAAGTTCATTAAGTTCCAGAAATTTTTTGAAATCTGTAAGATCCTCAGACAATTCATTCCAAGTTCTAAGAGACAAGAGATCTCAACTAAACTACTACACTCAGCAAAAATTATCTGATGTAGTTGAAGGAGAAAGAACTTTCCAGGATACAGACAGACTAACAGAATTCATGTGGCTCAAACCAGTCCAAACAAAGAACTGTGGTAGCAATGCTTTAGACTACAGAGAGGAATAAACAGAAGCAAGACTGTAGGAAGAAAATAAAGGAAGGTACAAAGGTACAATCACTCAGACACAAAGTGTGACACAGAACACCAACAGCAATACCACAAACACCAACAAAACAATCATAGCAAGGCAGTGGTTGTGCATGCATTTGAACCCAGCACTTTGGAGGCAGAGGCAGGCAGAACTCTTTGAATCCAAGCCATCCTGGTCCTCAGAGTGAGTTCCAGGCCATCTTGGTCTACAGAGTGAGTTCCAGGACAGCTAGGGCTACGTAGAGAAACCTTCTCTCAAAAAACAAAATAGAACAAAACCATAAACAAACAAAAGAGAAGAAGAAGAAGAGGAGGAGGAGGAGGAGGAGGAGGAGGAAGAGGAGGAAGGAGGAAGGAGGAAGGAGGAGGGAGAGGAGGAGGAGGAGGAGGAAAAGGAGAAGATGAAAGAGAAGAAAGCAATATTTGGAGCGGGGAAGCAGGCAGAACTCTACTCTTTTATGTACCTGAATGGCATCTATGTGAATGCGTATACCACTTCTTATTTTCCTTTTATGACATTGTTAAAAAAAAAAAAAATCAAGTGAATTTTACAAGTTGGGTTTCATCCAATTTTAGATGAACTTCTACTCAGGAAAAAAAAGAGTATAAAGAAAATTAACATATTTGCATCAAAACAGTGCTGAGATCTGGTTTTATAACTGAAATAACAAAATTATTATGAAGTCAGAACATAGAAATGTGGTAAAATAATATTTACATCTGCTCCAGCAAGAGTAAAAATGTGGACTGTGCTTTGGAAAAAAAATCACATATACGTGACTCTGACAACAGGAAAAATGTGTGACTATGCAGAATATGCATGTGTCTGAGGAAGGTGCTTTGGTTCTTTCTATGGACACCACTGTGGCATGCATGAAAAAAAATGTGACAGCTACTCATTTCTATATTAACTTTTTCTTTCATTTGTTTTCATTCACTTGTCAACTGTTAAAAGTTTTCTATAAAATATGAGTTCCATGAATAGCCCAGATTCCATGTATGAAGCCAAACCATGCTGCATTGTTTTCAATCTCATTCCATACTCCCAGTCATCCCAATACATTCTTCCTATCAAGTGAGAGCTGGATGGAATTCCTTCCAATGTTCTATTCCTAACTCACATACTGGAAGGCTGACTGAGCCACTGTCCTGTCCAGTAGGGCATTTAACAGGGGTCCAGGGAGATCACCTGAAAGAGAAAGTGGGGGACAGGCCGATGCAAGGAAAGACGACCTGTCTATAGTCTGGTCAGATCGCCATTTTTACTTTTTCACACACAGGTTATAAACACAACAAGGCAAGATGTGGGGAAGAGGATGACACAGGAGTGTAGGTATTCAGGGGGAGTATAGATATCTTCCAGAACAGAGTGTCAGCTGGGTGAAGGTTCAGGGGACAGGACACTATGACTCCGTCTATGATTCACTTGTCCTTATCTAAGTTGGTACTATTCACCAAGGCTATCTATCTACAAGGTCTCTGTATTCAGCCTGGCAATTTTCCACCAAAGCTACTTGTCTACAATAGCTTCTAGGCATCTGCTTCAGTGTTTTTCCACAGAGACCCAAGACTTTGTGCTAGCAGGCATGTATGTCAGGCCTAGTGCTGATTTTAGGCCTTCAGTGTATAAGCAGGGCTGCTCCTGACAAGCCACCACCCTATAGAATAAATTCCTCAGAAATACAGAAAGATCCAAATCTTCCCCATGGAAATGCATGGTGAGTGTTGACCAAGACAAAACGTGCCAGGATGGACTTTTGTGAGAAACCCACAAACTGCTGCTGAGATGCAGCACAGAGGAAGACGATAAATTGAGGGCACGTACATCAAAGAACAACAAGGGCTCAGAACACAGCTCAGGGGAAAAGTTCTTACTCAGATATGTGAGATCTGGGTTCAATTCCCAGCAGAGTGGTGGGCAGGAGGGAAAGCCACAAAGCCATGCTTGTCTACTCCCCGCCCACATGTAGAGCAGCAAGGAATGACTTGGAGGACAGCCCGACATTCAGCCATTCTCCTCAGGATGTGAAAAATGGAACTGGCTTCCAACTCCTACTGTGTTTCAGGTCTGACCAAGGCAATGAGTTCTGCCTTGTCTCCCTCAGTCAGCCAAGGGAAAGAGCATTTCGTGGTGGATCAAGGCCCTGTAGATGTGATCCTACAAGACTTCACAAGCTCTAGTAACTGTACCCTAGGGCAGTCACTCTGTGCCCAGACTGACGATCTGTGTCCCACATCGTGGAAGGGAAAAAACCAAACAAATCTCTCAACTCTATTCGAGGAAAGCCTTGTCTCTATTGAGAGTTCAAGGCTAACATGATATGTAAAGTCTTTCCTCATAAAAACAAGACAGAAATGTGGAAAACAAGATTTTAGAAAATATAGTCTTTAATCTTACATTATTTGAAAAAGTAAACCATACAAATTAAAACTGGAATCTCAACAAGTACCAGCCTAGATAGCTCTAAAGAAATTCACATGGGGCGAAGATAACAGTGGCTCCTGACCCAGAAGAAGCCTCTTTAAAATCCTCACTAGGTTAACTCTGCAGAGACAGCACTTGACGAAGCTGAGAGATGATACATCACAACTGACAGATGAAAACGAACAGCATAACTACACAGGCAGAGCCTAGGAACTGTAAGTGTCCCAAGCAGTTACTTCCTAACAGACTTGGGGAAGAGAGGAAGCCACGGAACAAAAGGACTTGTTCCAGATCCTGTCAAGTGAAGAGACTCAGGAACTATCAGTGGAAGAACACACTGATAGTTCTTCTGGAGGACTTGGGTTCAATTCCTAGCACCGACCTGTCAGCTCACAGCCATCTGCAACTCCAGTTCGAGAGGACATGCCCCCTCACCTGGCTTCAATGGACACCAGGCATGCAAGTGGTTCACAGATATACACGAAGGCAAAATAGTCATTAATCGAGGGGTGGGGGCGCAGAAGAAAATGATAATGGAGAAAGCTAATAGATCCCAAGTCACGAGAAGTATGAAGGAAGTTGTTTAATGGAAACTCTGTTTAATACAAACTCCAGCACTTCTTAAGGAAACAAAGTAGACATTGCCAAAATCCTCTCCACATGAGACATGAGCAGCACACCCTTCACTGTTCTTTACCCAGGAGATGGCCACGTGTGGGCAGGAAAACTGCTCAGCTCAGAGAGGAGCAAGAGCCCAGAGCAGAGTGAAGATAGAAACACTTCCCTGGGTGAGCAGGTCCCTAACGATCACTACCTAATGTTGCCTAGCACAGCTGTCGATGATAGGAGGTGTCTGCTGTGTCCGGTCTCCCTTCTTTCTCTGAAAGTTAATCTAGCAAGTGTCCTCTGACAAAGGAATGTGCCCCTCCTGGGATGTGTCCTGGGATAGTGGGGTTCTTTCAAATTTAAGTTCAAACCAAGATCTGAAAGTCCTACAGTGTCTGCTCCTCTCAGACCGCTGTGGGCTCCCTGTGGGTGGAGGGCAGAAGGTCTATCACCATGGTCTCAATTAGGTGGGTTTTGGCTAAAACAAAGGTAACATTCCAGGAGACTTAAGCGTGACAAAGTTTACTTTCTAGGTGGAAGAAACACAATGCCTTTCTGACCAGGGAGCAAAATATGAGTCCCTAAGAATGGCTGCATATTCCTACTCAGAATATGGAATGTGGAATCTCCTTCAGTGGAACCTGGTTCTAGACACAAGCCTAGAACAACAGACTAGAGCGATAGGAAGTCACAAGAATTCTCGCGCCTCCTGTCCGTGTGCCTCAGAGATGTTCTGTGAGAGAAGTCCAAACAAATCCTGCCCTTCTCGAGTGCAGGTTCCCCGTCCCTGCCCACTCCTTTTCCTTTCCTCGTTCTTCTAGAATGTAAGAGTTTGCAAACCTTGTAAACAAAATATACTACATGTTTTACAAACTTTAGAAACACGAGTGCTACGTGGCTATAACGTGCAGTAGTGACCAGAAACTCCACTTTCTCTAGACTTGAGGAGAAACCTGACTACAGATGGGAGTGAGTCAGCTAGTACCAGTAAGCTCCCACAGCCAACCTGGAAAGAGAGCTTCCAGCCTTGCCTCAGGACCTGCCCTGCCAGGGAGATCCTGGATGGACTGAAGAAGCAGCAGATGGATGGCAGCACCATCCCTGTCGCCCTCTCCCCAGCGCTGACCTAAATCCTGACTCAGTAGCCCAGGCAAGGTTAGAACAACCCCTCCAAAGTGAGCTTCTCCCTACTTACCAGGGGCCTGGTGACAACTCCTTCAAAGATGGACCTACCCGACCACCCTGCACAATCCCTCAGGCCTGATGGGCTGCCCTGGACCCTGAACCAACCTTCATCTCAGAGAGCCAACCCCAGCAAGGTAATAAGAAACTTGAGCCCAAACAGGAGGACTCACTGTGTAGGGCGGAACATGCGCAGAAAGAACTCAAAGGGCTTCACGGCTTCCCTTGCTTGTTACGTCACATTGAGGAAAAACTACATTTCCCATAAGTCTGTGTAGTGGAGGTCCAAGAGTCGCTGAGTCCCGTGTGAAAGGATAGAAACACGCAGTCTCTGCCGCTAGAGGGAGACAGTCCGAGGAAATCCGGCTGCTTTGAAAATCATATGAAAAACATATCCAGCTGAGATGCTGGAATGTGAAACCTTACAATAATGTTTATGACGTTTACTGGTTATTTTTACTGTGGTTCCACACTCAGTTCTGCTAATTATAGGAACTTACTACAGAATAAAACGTTCATTTTGACTCAATTTTTACTTTGAGATAATGAACAAAAAACTAACATGGGAAGTCGCCCCAAGCCTTTCAAATGAGTTTTGAAGGGGCTTGGTGGCAGCCACCTGGTGGCAGCTACTCATGTATTGAAAAGAACAAACAGAAATGGGAGTTAGCTGGGTGATGCGACAGGTTCCATAAAGTCAGGAGGCCTTGATTTTTAGTGTGCGACACTGAAAACAGCCAACACAGGAGAACCAAACACAGTCTTGTGATGGCAGGGACACAGAGAGATTATTCCCTGAATACCGTGGTCTCAGAAATATGTTCCTGGGAATACAAAACGAGCTAGGAGCTCGCTTTGCAGAACGGATGTATGTGCCCTCCTGTCTTTTCTTAGGAATTACGGCTCCTGTATCTGTCATTGCTGAGGTCCAATCAGATACAAACTTTATATATGTTAGTTCTTGTGAGAGACACTGATTTTCCAGGAAGCTATTTCTGAGCAGAGACACCAGGAAGTTCATATTTCATTTTCTCTCACCACAAGTCACTCACGTTTTTCTCTCTCTGGCTTTTTTTTTCTTCTTGTTACTACTTCCTTGAAATGACTGATCACAAGTTGAGTCATAGTAGTTGACAGGTATATAACACATTTGTGTTATGATGTACACAGGAGATGAATAGTACTCTGTGGTAAAGAAGGAGGCAGTAATGACAAGAGAATCCTGCAAGGTTAGCAATCAGAAAAACGTCTTCAGAAAAGGTACAAGACTACATTTCCCAGTATGTATGTGTTTCCTGATGAGAGATGTGTTAATGAAGGGCCCTACAGTGTATCTGGGTTAGTAGTACTAGCTCAGTATGTGGTGGGCATACGGGGTCTTGAAAATTGCACAAGCAAAGTATTGATTTTACTGGATTTTACAGGAACATATTTTTAACGTGGCTTTTAGCAGGTAGTTAATCATGTATTTTGTATGTACATTTTAAAAGTAAGGAAATGGTATCACCTTCAAATATCAATTCTGTTTCTAAAGTATAAGCCTATTATTTAATTTTCTTTTCTTGATGTAGTTTATAAGACTCTAGTGAGCAGAGCCTTAGTTTACCAGCGACCCCCTGAGTGAACGACACAGAGACGAGAGATTGCTGCAAAATGCAAGAGGAATTTTTAATGTTCCAGCATGCTGGGGCCATCCTGCATCCCAAAAAGAGAGGCTAACCTGCACAGCTTGTTCAGCGAATATTTATACAGTTTCTAGGGGTAGCGGCCATTAGGCACAATGTGATTGGCAGAACAGTGACCTTTTAAACTGATTGGTCTTTAGGGAATGAGGCATCAAGGCCCTCCCTTGTCTGTAGGTGGTAAGGGTTGGTCCATCCTGTCCTGCAGAATGTGTCTTGTGTTCTGGGCCTTCCCCACCTGAAGGTTGGTTCCCTCCCCTGTGTCCTGAGGAATGTTAATCACTCTCTCCTATCCTGCAAGAGTCCCCTGAGCTTCCTAAAGTTCCTGAGCTGACCAGGAATGTTAATTAGCCTCTCCCTTGGGGGTGGGGGAGACAAGTGTTCCAAAGTTCCTGCATAGTTTTCACTGCATGGTCCTGTCAGTCATGAACCTGAATCTGTAGACCATGATGGCCTCCAGCCCAGAGATCCATCACCCACTACCTCCTAAGTGCTGGAGTTAAAGGCAAGCACCACCATGCCCAATGGACAATTTTTTTAATTTTATATTTTTTTCAATTTTATGAATGTATGTTTCTGTGTGCGTGCGTGCACGCACGTACATGCACACACACATTTGTTTTGTACATGAGCCTGGGCATGTCAGAATAAGGGGTCTGACCCTCTGTAACTACTGCTACAAGTGCTCCAGAACCACCATGTGCTTGTTGGAAAGCAAATCTGGATCCTCAGCAAGAAGACTAAATACGCATAACTACTCCAGCCTGTAAACATAGACTTGGAAGTGAATTTGCTGAACATCACACCTAATGCAGAATGTTTCAATGGGGGGGAATTAAATGAACAAGTTATTATACAGGCTGTCTTATTAGAGGTAATAGATAAATTTGTCAGCAGGGTCTAAAACATTAGGCCTGAGAACTCAGCTTCTTGTAGACTTTTCTATAATTATGCCTGGGTTACAATTATCCTGCTGTGTTGGGAGCCAACTCCTAGCAGAAAGCGGCTCTCATCTTTGCAGCCATCCCAGGCCATATATTTGCAGGTTGATACTTTTCCACCCTGACAAGAGACTTGTTTTTCTAGCATATTTTTGCAAGCAGCCCACAACAGCTGAGCACACTCTGATAACGTCTTGTTTTTCTCAGACATATCCTGTTGTGATTTAGTGCCCCCAGCTTCAGGCACACGTGGTAAAGTGTCTCCAGCTGCACTCCCCTGCTTGTGCTTATAGACCCATAGTTGCCGTTCAATAAACTAAACAAGACTTGATCAGATACCCTGTCTTGTCACCATTCTTCGTGTCTCTTGCCCATTCATCCCCACTCTCTCCCTTGCAGAGCCTGTTGACTGACCCGTGGGCCAGGTCACTGCTGAGTGAGACTCCCTCTTGGATCCTGCATGTACAGTTTAGTTTGTACCTGCACCATGGTAGCTCCGCCACCTCTTGAATTAGCATCAAGGATCAGCATGTCTCAGATGAGTCAGTATACTTTCAACTGGGTTTCCAGGTAACACATACAAACATACATGTACATGCATACACACATGTTGGGGTTTGGTCTGGTGATGTTTGTATTCATGTGTTAAGTTATACAACTCAAGATCTGGTTGTCCCAAGAAGAGAAAATTCCCATTTGCATCAGTCTTTCTTGTACAAACCTTACTCCCAAGTTTGAAACAATTTTTTAAATAAAAATGGCAACAGACAATTACTGGGGAGACTAGAGAGAGGTGGAGCATAAGTTACTGGGCTGGGGTTGAAGGAAGTGGCAACAAGAGAGGAGGAAGAAGAGAAAGAGAGACTAGGAGGAGACCAGGAGAAGGAGAGATCTCCTTAGTCATGATTGACCAGCAGCACATGCCTGAAAGAAATGCCTGGACGCCAGACTGCTGAAGAAGAAATAACACAGGAAGAATCAAACAGCAAGTATTTGCGAAGCACATTTGGTAAAGTGGCCAATGTAGTCTTATAGAATTATGTTGGGGTAATGAATTGCACACAGCCTGATAAATAAATCATACTCTGAGTCTCTGCTTCAAACATTTATTTCTCCATATTTGCTCCTGTGGAGGGTTTTGTTCCCCTTTCTAAGAAGGACTGAAGCACCCACACTTTGATCTTCCTTCTTTTTTAGCTTCATGTGGCCACTGAATTGTGTCTTGGGTATTCTGAACTTTTTGGCTAATATCCACTTATCAGAGAGTGCATATCATGTGTGTTTTTTTGTGATTGGGTCACCTCACTCAGGATGATATTTTCTAGTTCCATCCCTTTGCCTAAGAATTTCATGAAGTCATTGTTTTTATTTTTTTATTTTATTTATTTATTTATTTATTTATTTATTTATTTTTGGTTTTTCGAGACAGGGTTTCTCTGTATAGCCTGGGCTGTCCTGGAACTCACTCTGTAGACCAGGCTGGCCTCGAACTCAGAAATTCACCTGCCTCTGCCTCCCAAGTGCTGGGATTAAAGCCGTGCACCACCACCGCCCGGCGAAGTCATTGTTTTTAATAGCTGAGTAGTAGTACTCCATTGTGTAAATGTACCACATTTTCTTTATCCATTTCTCTGTTGAAGGACATCTGGGTTCTTTCCAGGTTCTGGCTATTATAAATACGGCTGCTATGGACATAGTGAAGGGTGTGTCCTTGTTATATATTGGAGCATCTTCTGAGTATATGCCCAGGAATGGTATAGCTGGGTCCTCGGGTATTACTGTGTCCACCTGGCTAGACTGCTTTTAGAATGGTTGTACCAGCTTACAATTCCACCAACAATGGAGAAGTGTTCCTCCTCCACATCCTCGCCAGCATCTGCGAGTTTTTGATCTTAGCCATTCTGACTGGTGCGAGGTGGAATTTCTGGGTTATTTTGATTTGCATTTCCCTGATGACTAAGGATGTTGAACATTTAAGTACTTCTCAGCCATGCAAGATTCCTTAGTTGAGAAATCTCTGTTTAGCTCTGTACCCCAATGTGTAATAGGGTTATTTGGTTCTCCAGAGTCTAATTTATTGAGTTCGTTGTATATTTTGGATATTAGCCCTCTATCAGGTGTAGGGTTGGTAAACATCTTTTCCCAAATCGTGGGTTGCTGTTTTGTCCTATTGCCGGTGTCCTTTGCCTTACAGAAGCTTTGCTATTTTACAAGATCCCATTTGTCAATTCTTCTTTTTAAAAAAACTTTTCAACTGGATATTTTATTTACATTTCAGATTGGGGACACTTGACCCAGATCTCTAAAAGAAACAGGACCCAAATGATCAGGGTCAGAAATGAACAGGGAGACATTACAACAGATAAAAAAAAAAAAAATCTGACTATCATAAGAGAATATTTTGAAAACCTGACCAGTTTAATTGTAAAATCTAAAGGATATTATTTAGCAGTACTTCTTATAGAGAGCATAAAGTTGGATTCATTTCTTGATCCATTCTCCCGACCTGTGTCTTTTGAATGGAGGATTGTAGGTGGGCATCACTTGTTCTGATATGTGAGTGTTCATTGTCAATATGTTCCTCATTTCCAGTGTTGTTTGTGTTCTCAGTGGCCCTTTGTGGTTTTGTTATTTTGGCTTCTGATTCCTTTCCACAGCCTCTTGGCTAAGCTCATCCCATTCTTCAGACTAAAATGGTGCTTTCTTTATTTTCTTTATGTTTAGTTTGTAAATTATAATTTTTAATGCTCTTTATTGTATGGATGTTTTTTCTGTCTCTTTTAATCACTGCAGATATTTGTGTGGTGTGCAGTATCTTAAGTTGGATGTCATTGTCTTTTAGGAGTTGGGATGCATTACTCCAGGCTCTTCTGGCTTGCAAAGTTCCATATAGGAATTGGCTGTTATCTTAATAAATGTGTTCTTTCACTTGCAGATTTCAGTATGCCATGAGGATTTTATTTTCTGATCTTGTCCAATTAAGTATTAAGTGTGCTTTTTATATTATTATTTATATTATTACCTTTCCTTAGTTTAGAGAAGATTTCTTTTATGGCCTTCTTGAAAATTTATGCCATTGCCTGGTGATTTTTCTCCCTCATCTGTGCCTGTAATTTGAATGTTTGTTCTTTTTACAGTGTCTAACATTTATTTTATGTTTCCTCCCTACAGATATTTTTTTCTTAACTTGTTTCCTATCCTTAGCTTGTTTTATCTAATCATCTACTTTTCTTGTAAGTCCTTAGATGCTATCTTCTGCTGATTTATTCTTGTGTAAATTTTTTTTAAGTTTTCTTTTTTAATTATTTGGCCAGATTTTGGATCATTGCTGCTAGAGTCCTGTTCAGGGTTTCTCTTTATTGAATTCCAGATTCAAATCCTGGATTGTGTTGTCATTTCCATCATTCTAAAGTTTTTGGTTTCTTAGGCATCACAGAAGCATTTGTTCTCCTTAAGTTCATTGTGCACTTCAATGGCACTGAGATGCTTCTTCATGCCTGATTGATTGATTGAATGATTGATTGATTGATTGATTGATTGATTGATTGATTGATTTTAGGTTTTTCGAGACAGGGTTTCTCTGAATAGCCCTGGCTGTCCTGAAACTCATTCTGTAGACCAGGCTGGCCTCGAACTCAGAAATCCGCCTGCCTCTGCCTCCCAAGTGATGGGATTAAAGGGATGCACCACCACTGCCCGGCCTCCTCATGCCTTTTTGAGATGTGTTGTGGTCTTTGATGAAGCTTATGACTGTCTTCTAAAGTCTGTGTCCTACTGCTCATCTGAGCAACATGTAATGGCAACTGTTTTTATCTTGTGTGATGGTGGGTGCAAGCCAGCGTGATCTTTTCTATTGCTTATTTTTATACATGAACTAGCCATGGGGTTTTTAGGAGAAAATGCAGGCATAACTGAGAGGTCACCTTGCTTGCAGCAAACTTACATGTTGTTATGTTTGTTTTGTGTGTCTGACTTTATTCTTTCCAGTTATAAAAGTGCTCTATATTCTTTTAATGAAAATGCATTAGTTTTCTTTATATTCCTGTTTTCTGTGATTTGGGGGTCATCTTAATGTGATTGTATATGAACTTCTTTAATTTGAATGAACTTTAGTTGAAACATAAAAGTAAAATGATCAGGGAACTGTGGTACACATGGTTAATTTGAGATACTATTCTGTGTCTTTGAAGGATACAATATGTTCATTTTTTTAACAATATGGATGATGTTGGATTTGGGAGCACAGTCCTAGGAAAAGAAAGGCAGGAAGGAGTCTGGGAACCACAGATGAGACTGTTTACTAATACACACAGAGAGGGGCACCAGCTCTCCTGGAAGTATGGGATGGGGGTTGTGTGAGGAGAGAAACCTGTCCTGCACCTTTTAGAGCAACAGGCTTGGGAATGAGGAAGTGGATGCTGCTCTCGGAGCCCCCTGCAGGTCTGCAGTCTCTCCTTCCTGGTGTTGTCTGCTTAGGTAAGAAAGGTTATCTTGAGAGACAGGTGGACCCACAAAACATAGCTCTTTGGGTTGTAGCAGAGAATATGGTTGAGGAAGATCATTTGTATTCACTTAGTAATCCTGTTGTTACCAGCAAGACTCTATAAGATGGGACAGGACATTACTATTTCAGACATAAAAAGACAAGTGCAACATATTGTGTCTGAGCTTCTTGTGCTATAAGACTGACTGACCTATATCAGGAACACTTCAGGCTGAGATCACTGGAACTTCTCCACTCTGCTTGGTGGTAAAGTTAGACTATTCTGAGATCACAGGTGACCTTGCCAACTTATCCTCTCGATCAAGAAAAAGATATCTGAAGTGTTAACCTCTGTCTACTTTGGAAAGCAGTTTGATCAAGGAGACTCTTCAGGAGAGAAAGGTGGACTTTGTGCCTCATTCCAGAGCCCCTCATTCTTCCCCCATATATGGTTACAGCCTTCTTTCCCCACTGGTATTATACTCTTTACTTTCCCATGAGAATGAGTCTGTCTTTCAGTGTGTGAGACAATAAATGCATAGCTGTCTGTCAAGGGTCAGACTTCTGACTCTTATGTCTTCGTGGTTTTCATACTGCCTCAGAAATCTAACAAAGTCAGTCAGATGTTGAATCTCAAGGATTATAAATCAAGTGAGAGATGCAATTTTAATGTAATCTTTTGAAGAGGAAAACGGGAGGATTATTGATCAGTGAATATTCTTCTCCATTTAGATATGATGAAGGACTCAGTATATTGGTGCTAGGTAGAGTATTATGCACTTGAAACAAACTATAGTTATGTGCATATTTAAAAATGCCAATTTAGAAACTACCTCTGTAAGATCAGGCTATGTTCTCTCCAATACTTTTAACATGAAGGGGTGTTGTACTTTGTCAAAGGCTTTTACAGCATGAGATGATCATGTGGGTTTTTTTTTCTTTTAGTTTGTTTAAATAGTGGATTACATTGATGGATTTCCATATATTGAACAACCTGTTAATCCCTGGGATGAAGCCTACTTGATCATGGTGAATGATTCTTTAGATTCTTGTTCTTGTATTCAGTATGCAAGAATTTTACTGAGAATTTTTGCATCAATATTTATAAGAGGAATTGGTCTGAAGTTCTCTATTTTTTCTGGGTCTTTGTGTGGTTTAGGGATCAGTGTCACTTTGGCTACATAGAACTATTTATGTACTGCTCCTTCTGTTTCTATTTTATGATATATTTTGAGAAGGATTGGTATTAGGTCTTCTGTGAAGGTCTGATAGAATTCTACACTAAAACCATCTGGTCCTGGTTTTTTGTTTTTGTTTTTTTGTTTTGGTTGGGAGAAGTTTAATGACTGCTTCTATTTCCTTAGGGCTATGAGACTGTTTAGATGGTTTATCTGATCCTGATTTAAATTTGGAATCTGGTATCTGTTTAGAAATTGTTCCATGTCATCTAAATTTTCCAGTTTTTGTTGAGTATAGACTTTTATAGTAGGATCTGATGATTTTTTTAATTTCCTTCTTCTCTGTTGTTATGTCTCCCTTTTCATTTCTGATTTTGTTAATTTGGATACTTTCTCTGAACCTTCTAGTTAGTTTGGCTAAAGATTTATCTATCTTGTAGATTTTCTCAAAGAAATAGCTCCTTGTTTTCTTGATTCTCTGGAAGAACAAAATGTATATGCTTCAAACCTTCATAGAAGGAGGAACAAAACCATCACAGGAGATAGAGGGAGGGAGGGAGGGAGGGAGGGAGGGAGGGAGGGAGGGAGGGACTAGGAGGGAGAGAGGAAGGGGAGGAAAAAGGGGACCAGGATCAGGTATTGGAAGGGATAGGAGAGAAGTACAGAGGGTCAGGAAATTGAATAGAAATATGTAGTACTGGGGTTTGGGGAACTGGGAGTAGCCACTAGAAACTCCCAGACTCCAGGGAATCAAGAGGCCCTAGGACCCAATGGTGATGACTTCAGCTGAAATACCCAACAAAGGGAAGATACAACCTGTAGACATTACCTCCAGTAGATAAGCTCAGCCCCCAGTTGAGGGGTGGATCTACCCAGGAAGCTCAAAATTGTTAACCCAGAAATGTTCCTGTCCCAAGGAAAGACAGGGACAAAGAGTAGAGCAGAGACTAAAGGAATGGTCATCCAGAGACTGCCCCACCTGGGGATCCTTCCCATCTGTAGACACCAACCCCCTACTGTCAGACAGGTATGAGTGTCCATGAGGCATCTAGTAATCAACCCCATGTCCTGTGGAAGAGTAGCAAGTGCTCTTAATTACTGAGCCATCTGTCTAGCCTCAACACACTGTAATTAGTTGCCCTCGTTCTCCATTTTATGGCTCTTTAAAGCATTATACCATAGGAGTTTCTAGGATCTTCTGTGATCCACTTCACTTAGAGATGAGTCCTGTGTTGCAAACTGTACCACATCAGGAGTAGTTTAAGATTCTTCCTTACCTATATCAGAAGTGTTTCCAGCTCTCCTCTCACTTAGGGTCACCTTTAGATTTATATGCAGAAGCACATGGTGCCTCTTTGTATTTGTTATTACTGATGGTTTTATTTAGCATTATGTGTAAGTTAATTGTGGTTATGTCTATCACAGGATAGTTTCCAAATGAATAATACTCAGACTGTGATTCATTTATTTGGTGTTTGTTTAATTACTGGGGGATTAATGCTAATCTATTTTTCTAAAGCTATACTGGGTACATCCCTATCTGTGCTCCCCAAATTCTTACTGTTTGAGTCTTTCCTGAATTATTTCTGGTCCATCAGTCTCTCTGGGGCAGGGGTGGGGCATTTGACTTGGGCATTGCTGCTGATCCATCATGACTACTGAGGGCCTGTCCTCACATCTTTCCTTCCCCTCCCTATTTCTCTTTCTCCATGTTGTGGACTTTACTTGCAAACCCCAGTGCAGTCATCGAAGCCCTGCCTACCTCTATCCTCCCACATAATTGGCTGTTGCTAATTTTATTTAACCAATATTTTAAATTGGGGAGCCAGTTTTACACAAAAGTTGCTAGTGAACTCATGGGAATTCACTTGTCTTGGGACAGCCAGATATGAGTACTACAGAATTTTATTATTTGAATACATGGACGCACCACACCAACCCAAAACAATAATGTCTGATACTTACTCTTTTTCTAATTTTATTTTTTTTTCAGGAAATGCTGTCATTCTGGGATGTGGTAATCGATTTCTCTGCAGAGGAGTGGGAATACCTGAGTCCTGCTCAGTGGAAACTGTACAGGGATGTGACATTGGAGAATTATAATAACCTTGTGTTTCTGGGTAAGGATACCTTCCATGATGAATTTTTAATTAATT
>NW_021604622.1:26086865-26132828 GCF_004785775.1 Grammomys surdaster
CACAAGGATACGAATCTCTTAAGGGGGTTGACCCCACGTTCCTGAGGAACATGAACTTTGCCAGGAAGCACAAGAAAGGCCTGTAGAAGATGCAGGCCAACAATGCAAAGGCAGTGAGTGCACACGCAGAGGCCATCAAGGCCCTTGTGAAGCCTCAGGCCATCAAGCCCAAGATGCCAAAGGGCCCCAGCCGCAAACTCAGCCGCCTGGCTCTCTTCGCTCACCTCAAGCTCGGGAAGTGGATTCGAAGCTACATGGCCAAGGGTCATAGGCTCCGCCAACCAAAGCCCAAGGTTCAGACCAAGGCAGAGGACAAATCTCCAGCTAAGGCCCAGGCTTCAGCTCCAGCCCAGGCTCCCAAAGGTGCCCAGGCCCCTGTGAAGGCCCCATAGAAAAGGCTTCTGCCAACATGAAGACAGATGGACTGCTGTGACACGCCTAACCACACACTATTTGCAGGTGACCAGTGTCCTATGCAGTTTTTACAAATAAACTCAAGACCTGTTTTTTTAAAAAAAGTTATAAACAGCTTCATGCTGAATAGAAGCCCTATAACTTTGAGGAAATTGGTAAGGGCTTTGGAATCATTCATATAATCCTTTCAAAAGTGGAGCTGTCAGACTGTGTGTTTGTCCTTCTTGATTTGTGGCTGATTCTTCCTTGGTGTCTTTTGTTTCTTCTCTTTTAGAATTGAAATCCTTGTTGTATGCCAGTATGTAGAAAAGTAGTCATTTGTTTTTATGTTACAGAAACTCACAGTTAAGAGACTGCCTTGAATGCCCCAGGGGGTGGGAATTTTGAGGGTGGGGAGGTGGGAGTGGGGGGGTGTAGATAGAGGTTACATCCACAGAGAAGAAGGAGGAGGGGCGAGGGGATTGGGGGTTCCGAGAGGGTGGTGGGGGATGGGGTAAGGGAACAACATAGGAAATGTAAATAAATCATCCAATAAAAAAAAAAAGAAAGGAAAAAAAAAAAAAGAGACTGCCTTGAGTCTCACATGCCACATGGACTGAGGTCTTTTATACTGTTGTAATTGTTCAATACTTTGAGGACCTTTCAAGTTGTAGCATGTTTTACTTATGAGATGAGGGTAATGATGAGGAAAGGGAAGGAATATTATGATTGAAAGCTTTTTGTCTAGAGCTAGCATGTTGACTCTGGGAACAAATTGAATTGCCAACAAGCCCTACACCCATGTTAGTATTCTCAGTATCCTCAAAATAATTACCTCTAAAGGTTGTCCTCTGAAAGACTACATGTATGGGTCCCCACACAAACATAAATTTGTATATCCAAAAAAATAAACTTAAATTAAATTTTTGAATTGACTTCGTGTTTTACATGGGCAAGGATCAAGAATGCCTGTATCACTTGCTAGCACTATGAGTTCTAGAATCATTTGAGAGGCAAGCCACTGGTTGTCCTTTTGTAGGAGTCATCTTGATTAGTTCAATTGATTTCAGAAGGACTGCTGATTTTGATTGTAAGTATGTTTGAAGGACATGCTATATTGTAAGAAAATACCCTGAGAACAACTATTCATCCATCTCCTGCTACCTCACTTTGGATGGAACATGACCAGCTGCTTTAAACTTCTGTTGTTTTAACATTCTCACTTCGTCTTGTGGTTGGAATAACAATTGCCTTAACGGCTCTGGAAAAGGATTAACAGTGTAGCATCACTGGAACTGCTGTCCTCCAACTAAGAGATCCAGCTGTCTCTGATCCATGTCTAGTGGAAATGAGTGGATGTACCACCATAAGAAGAATATTTTTTAAATAAGACATTTTATTTTACTTTACTAGAAATGTGTGTGTGTGTGTGTGTGTGTGCCTATCTTTTCTACAACAGATGCCTGATGATGTGGAAAGAAGGTATCTGATCTCTAGAACTGCTGCTCTATGTGCTTGTGAACCACCATGTGCCTGTAGAAGAGAAACTCATCTTCTGAAAAACATCAATTATTCTCAAATACTGAAAGGTCTTTTAGCCTGTAAGCATAGATTTTTAAAATGATTTTGCCAAACATGGCACCTACCAAGGATTGTTTCAAATGGAGAAAATTAAATGGTCAACATGTAAAAAAAAATAATAGTAGGCAATAAACTTAAAACTGTGAACATGGTCTAAACAAATATATTAAGCCTGAAAATCTAGCTCCAATAGAGGAGGAAACCCTGTGCTCAGAAAACTTGTGACTAGCTTTGATTTCCCATTTTTCAAACTTAAGCAACTGGGATGGTTTCAAAATCATAAAGAGATAATGATCACTCTTACATTAACTTCCTCCTTCCACATTTTTAAGGGAAGCAGATCATGAAAGCATGAATTTTCCGTTTGTTAATAAGATTCTTTAAGTAGATCACATCGTTTTAGCAGAGATAACATGGAAACGTGATAAACATTACTGTGAAAGGCTCAGCTCACAGGCTAACATCGCGTGCTGTGACCAAGGACTTTAAAGGAGCCCAAATTCCCTGTGCATGCCCATGTGCAGCTGCTCACAGTTGGGTTGTAATCCAGGCAGTACACAAAACCTCTTCTGTGGCTTCCTGGAACTCTTTCCAACTGACTTGTGGGAAATGTAGTCCCAGCCACTGTGACGTCATCAGAAAGGGCTGTCGGCATCAAACTTTCATATTCTTCAAATTTGGCTTCTCAAATTTGTGCATTTGTCCTGTTGAGGTCTGGATTTGGATCTCTGACATGGAGGTTGGTGCAGAGAACAGTACCATCTTGCAGATCTGAGGAACTGCAGGGTCGCTGGTAGGGCGCGGAGGAATCTTACTTGGGCTTGTTGTGAGACAGGGGAAGCTGCTGACCTGGACGTGCTGTGCTGACCTAGGCTGGGCCACTGCCCCTGGGCACAGGTTTGAAGGGGAGAAGGTTGGAAACAACAGGATGGCCGGGACAGACTGGGTCTGCTGCCTGCCTGTGCCTGAGATGCTGAAGGGAACTCACTCATATTTAGTGGGAAAGCGTGCTCTGCCTAGCTGACCCCTCCTCACGTGGCTGTAGTCAGTTTCTCAGGACATATAAAACACGTGGACGTCTAGCGCCCCCTATACTTTATGTCCTGGAAACTATTACTGGTTTGAGCGTAAACAGCTTCCTAAAGTTCCTAGTGTCCAGGGACAGAATCCTCCGAGGGTGATTGTTGTGTGGGGTGTTACTTTTCCTTTGGAATGAATTGTTAGATTTATGGATGCCTCGGTTTGTATGTGAATTTCTAATAGACAACTCTGTGACTTGAATCATTACAATACATGGCTATATAGCCACAGAATAATCTTGTAATTGGTATGAACCTGTGTTTACACAATCCGGATAATTACGGATTTTACACATCAGATTAAAAATCTCTAGACAGTAATACCTCAACAGTTGTCTGAGTATATGTGCTGTCCAGAATTTGGACTCCGTTTCAGATGTGAGAGATAGGTGACTTGGTGAGATGACAGAAAGATCTCTGGGTGGGGCTGGAATGTCTGAAGGGAAAGGGGGAAATGGCTTTTTTCGTCGGCTGGGTTCAGTATTTGGTTCTCTTTAATCTGACAGGATCTGTGCATTGTTGTCTCATCATGTGGTTTTCTTATGCCTGTTGACATTCTCAACAGTGAACTCTCTTACATTTTCTCTGTCCCTCAGTGTTTACTGATGCACCCTTGATAGTTTTAGAGAGAATGCGCCAAGTTTTTCAACTGTATTTGAAAGGGTGTAAGATAAATTTGGAAAGCTGTGGTACACTTAAGGTCTTATGATTTAAATAGTAAGTTTCTGTCCGTGCAAAATGCACAGTTGTCCTCTTGAAGCGTTAAGAGAATAGTTTAGTCCAGAGCCATTTGAGTAGCCATAATCTGAGAACACAGGTTTAGTTTAACCCAAACTCCGTGCTCCAACATGGAATCTGTTTCATGTTATTACAGAACAAATAAAGTCATTAGTCAAGGAAGGCTTAAAATACATTGGTGTGAGTCTGATAGAGGCACGTACTATGAGACATGGGAGATATTCTATTCACCTAAGGTACCATCTGATGAGATTTTAGCTTTTGGACTGGTAGAAGCTCATGTTCTGCCAAGTCAGTGTATTTGAGGTTCTAAATCTGTCAGAAGTTGTTTGGTCTAATACATTGTGAGGTAAGGACTGTCCTTGAAGAGAAAACCAGCGCAAGATAAGTCAGCTGCCCCTGAACCTGCAAAATTCCAGGCTCTGCCCCTCAGTGAACTTCCACATGGGCCATCAGTCTCTTCACACACAGACTCCTTCCAAGAGTTTTGCATTCACAGTCAGACCCACAGTTTTGTGTGTTTGTGTTTTAAGGATTTCTCCTCCACAGCCCCTCCCCCATCTCAGGTGAGCTTGTTTATATTGTCAGTTCAGTCAAACCAAGTGTTAGTGAGGCAGAGCCTGGCTCATGGCATTCAAATCTACTCTCAGGGAACTTGGGCTTCAGACCACCTTGTTCTGTTTACTGGAATTTTCTTTTTCTTTTTTTTTGTTTTTTTGTTTTGTTTTTTTTGAGACAGGGTTTCTCTGTATGGCCTTGGCTGGCTGTCCTGGAACTCACTCTGTAGACCAGACTGGCCTTGAACTCAGAAATCCACCTGCCTCTGCCTCCCAAGTGCTGGGATTAAAGGCATGCGCCACCACCGCCCCGTTTACTGGAATTTTCAATGAGTTTCCAACCATACCGAGAATAAATAGAACTTTCCTACTTAATGTTACTAATCTGTAGGAAAAATATAACAGTTTACAAAGTGAGAATCGTGTACTGCCTCTCACATCAAAACACACTCCTTAAAATGTAGAGATGGTTTTATTTCTAGGTCTTCAATTCTATTTCATCGATCAACCTGTCTCTGTACCAATACCATGCAGTTTTTATCACTGTTGCTCTGCAGTAAAGCTTGAGGTCATGGATGGTGATTTCCTCAGCCATTGTTTTATTGTTAAGAATTGTTTTTGCTATTCTGGGTTTTTTGCCTTCCCGGATGAATTTCAAAATTGCTTTTTTCATGTCTTTGAAGATTGTGTTGGGATTTTGATGGAGACTGTATAGAATCTGTAGATTATCTTTCTTAGGATGACCATATTTACTATATTAATTCTGCCAATCCATGAGCATGGGAGATCTTTCTGAGATCTTCGATTTCTTTCTGGAGAGACTTGAAGTTATTGTCATACAGATCTTTCACTTGTTAGATTAGCATTACTCCAAGATATTTTATATTATTTGTGGCTATTGTGAAGGGAGTTGTTTCCCTCATTTCTTTCTCAGCCTGTTGATCATTTTTATAAAGGAAGTCTACTGATTTATTTGAGTTAATTTTATATCTGGCCACTTTGCTGAAGTTGTTTATCAGCTGGAGAAGATCTCTGGTAGAATTTTGGGGGTCACTTATACACACTATCTTATCATCTGCAAATAGTGATACCTTTATTTCTTCTTTGCCTATTTGTATCCCCTTGCTTTTTGTTGTCCTATTGTTCTAGCTAGCACTTCAAGTACTGTATTGAGTAGCTACGAGGAGAGTGGCCATCCTTGTCCCTGCATTTAGTAGGAATGCTTCATGTATGTCTCCATTTAATTTGATATTGGCTGTCGGTTTGCAGTAAATTGCTTGGTTTAGTTTTGTCCTAGAATATTTTGTTTTCTCTAGCTATATTGGTTGAGAGTTTTGCTTGGTAGAGTAGGTTTGTTTTAGCTATCCAGGTATTTTTGTTTTTTTGTTGTTTTTTTTTTTCCTTTGAAGTTGAGAATAGTTCCTTTAAGGTCTATAAAGAATTGTGTTGGAATTTTGATGGGAAGTGCATTAAATCTGTAGATTGCTTTTGATAAAATGTCCATTTTTTCCTATGTTAATCCTACTTGTCCATGAGTATGGGAGATCATTTCATCTTTTGATATCTTCTTCAAATTCTTTCATTAGACATGTGAAGGTCTTGTGTATTGCTTTTACTATGTTTACATATGTGCCTGTATCCCTGGTTTCTCCAAGACATTTAACATGAAGAGGTTTGGGATCTTTTTCAAATATTTTTTCAGCATCTAAGCAGATTCTCATGTCACTTTTGGTTTTCTCAGTTTATTTATACGTTGTATTAAGTTGATTTTTCTTGTATCGAACCACCCCTGCATTCTTGGGATGAAGACTATAGACTACTGGATCATGGTGGATGCTGTTTTTGATGTGTTCTTGGATTTGGTTTGTGAGTATTTTATTGAGTATTTCTGCATCGATGTTCACAAGGAAAACTGGTTGAAGTACTCTTTCTTTATTGAGTCTTTGTGTGGTTTAGATATCAGGATGACCACTGTTGGGTTTGACCCAAGTAGCTGCAGGCTGGTAGGGAGTTGGGAAAAACACCCTTGTGAATCTGTCTGGGCACAGAATTTTTTTTTTAGATGGCAAAATTTTATTACAATTTCAATCTCCCCATTCTTTTGAATTCATTTAGGTTGTTAATTTCTTCCTCATTAATGTTATTTATATGTAAAACATACATAGGAATGAAAATGAAATCACAAGAAAATTAAACCTCGCCGGGCAGTGGTGGCGCACGCCTTTAATCCCAGCATTTGGGAGGCAGAGGCAGGTGCATTTCTTTTTTTTTTTTTTTTTTTTTTAATTGGCTGATTTTCATTCTTTGTTTGCAGCATCAGATTTTATTTATTTATTTATTTTATTATTATATGTAAGTACACTGTAGCTGTCTTCAGACACGCATTTGAGGGCATCAGATCTCATTGCAGATGGTTGTGAGCCACCATGTGGTTGCTGGGATTTGAACTCATGACCTCTAGAAGAGCAGTCAGTGCTCCTAACCACTGAGCCATCTCACCAGCCCCGCAGGTGCATTTCTGAGTTCGAGGCGAGCCTGGTCTACAGAGTGAGTTACAGGACAGCCAGAGCTACACAGAGAAACCCTGTCTTGAAAAACCAAAAGAAAGAAAATAAACCCCTGGGACCTGTTGAAGGCAGTCCTGCAGGTGAAGGCTATAGCTCTAATGCATGAAACTATGAGAAAACCACGGAGAAATGATTGAATGATACACTGAAGAAATTTGGGAAAAACAAATACAAACGAAATTCAGTTCCTATAAATGGGAAATAATATTAAAAAGAGAATGAGAAGAGAAATAAATGAAACTAAATCAAAGAAAAAGATTCAAATCAACAGCTTCACATCAGGTTCATTAAGAAGATAAACAAGATTGAGGGACACTAGATACAGCTAACCAACAGAAACTGGATCCAAATGATCAAATTCAGAAATGTACAGGGAGATATTACAACAGATACCAAAATATTCAGCCTATCATAAGGGGATATTTTGAAAACCTGTCTAGTTTAACTGGAAAATCTAAAAGATATCACTCATACCTTCTTGTAAACAACATAAAGATGGATTCATTTCTTGATCCATTCCCCCAGCATGTGTCTTGTGACTGAAAGACTGTGGGTGGGTGTCACTTGTTCTGATATATGAGTGTTAATTGTCAGTATGTTCCTCATTTTCAGTGTTGTTTGTGTTCTCAGTGGCCCCTTGTAGTTTTCTTATTTTGGCTTCCAATTCCTTTTTACAGTGTCTTGACTACGTTCATCTCTCTCTTCAGAGTACAAGGGTTCTTTCTGTATTTTATGTTTGGTGGGTAAAATACAGTTTTTAAATGCTCTTTATTTTATAGGTGGTTTTTCTACGTCTTTCAACTACTGCAGATATTTGTGTGGTGTGCAGTGTCTTAAGTTGGATGTCATTGTTTTTAGGAGTTGGGATGCAGCCGGGCAGTGGTGGCACACGCCTTTAATCCCAGCACTTGAGAGGCAGAGGCAGGCGGATTTCTGAGTTCGAGGCCGGCCTGGTCTACAGAGTGAGCCCAGGACAGCCAGGGCTACACAGAGAAACCCTGTCTTGGAGGGGGAAAAAAAAAAGGAGTTGGGGTGCATTACTCCAGGCTCTTCTGGCTTTTAAAGTTCCATATAGGAATTGTCTGTTATCCTAATAAATGTGTTCTTTGACTTGGAGATTTCAGTATGCCATGAAGTTTTAATTTTCTGATCTTGTCCAGTTAGTGTTAGGTATGTTTTTTATATGATTATGAATATGTCTTTCCTTAGTTTAGGGAACCGTTATTTTATAGGCTTCTTGAAGATGATATTTATACCATTGCCTGGGCCTTTTTCTCCCTCATCTGTGCCTGTAATTTGAAGGTTTGGTCTTTTCACAGTGTCTAACACTTCTTCTTCTTCTTCTTTTTTTTTTTTTTTTTTTTTGGTTTTTTTGAGACAGGGTTTCTCTGTGTAGCTCTGGCTGTCCTGGAACTCACTCTGTAGACCAGGCTGGCCTCGAACTCACAGATCTGCCTGTCTCTGCCTTCCAAGTGCTGGGATTAAAGGCATGCGCCACCACCGCCCGGCCTAACACATCTTGTATGTTTCCTTCCCATAGATATTTTTTCTTCATTTATATCATAGACTTAGCTTGTTTTATCTAGATGATCTACTTCATTCATAAGTCCGTAGGTGCTATCTTTACCTGATTTATTCTAGTGTCATTTTTTTCTTTTACATTTTCTGTTAGGATTATTGGGCTACATTTTGGATCAATGCTGTTAGAGTCCTGTTCAGGGTTTCTCTTTATTGAATTCCAGTTCCAAATCCTGGATTGTGTTGTCATTTCCATCATTCTAAAGTTTTTGGTTTCTGGAACATCACAGAAGCATTTGTTCTCCTTAAGTTCATTGTGCACTTCAATGGCACTGAGATGCTTCTTCATGCCTTTTTGAAATGTGTTGTAGTCTTTGATGAAGCTTCTAAAGTCTGTGTCCTAGTGCTCATCTAAACAACGTGTAATGGCAAATGTCTCTATCTTGTGTGATGGTGGGTACAAGCCAGCATGATCTTTTCTATTGCTTATTTTGATATGCAATCTGATCATGTAGTTTTCAGGAGGAAATGCAGGCATGACAGAGCAGTCACCCTACCTGGAGCAAACTTAAATGTTGTTTTGTTTGTTTTGTGTGTCGGACTTCATAGCAGCTTCCTTTATTCTTTCCAGTTCTAAAAGAACTCTATGTTCTTTTAACCCAAATGCATTATTTTTCTTTATAGTCCCCTTTTCCGTGATTTTGGGGTCACCTTAATGTGGTTGGATATGAACTTCTTTAATTTGAATGAACTTTAATTAAATTATAAAAGTAAAATAATCAGGGAATTGTGGCACATTATCATTAATTTGAGATACTATTCTGTGGCTTTAAAGGATGCAATATGTTCATTTTGACAACATGGATGATGTTAGGTTTGTGAGCATAGTCCAAAGAGAAGAAAGGCAGGAAGGAGTCTGGGAACCACAAATGAGACTGTTTAGTAGTACACAGAGAGGCACACCAGTTCTTCTTGATGTATGTAATAGGGGGGGGTGTGAGGAGAGAAACCTGGTGTGCACCTGTTAAAGAAACAGTTGAGAGGCTTGGGAATAAGGAAGTGGATGCTGCTCTAGGAGCCCCATGTAGTTCTGCAGTCTCTCCTTCCTGGTGTTGTCTGCTTAAACAAGACAGAGTATCTTAAGGGACAAGGTCCCCAAAAACATCGTTCTCTGGCTTGTAGCAGACAAATGAGGTTGAGGAAGGTCAGCTGTATTCACATAGTAATCTTGTTTTTACCAGCAAGACTCTATCAGATGGGACAGGACATTATTATTTCAGACATAAAAAGACAAGTGCAACATATTGTGTGACCAAGCTTCTTGTGCTATAAGACTGACTGACCTATATCAAGAACATTTCTGGCTGAAATCACTGGAACTCGGCTTGGTAGTAAAGTTAGACTGTTCTAAGATCACAGGTGACTGTCCCAACTTATTCCCTCTTTCAAGAGACTGATGTCTGAAAGGTTAACCTCTGTCTACATTAGAAAACAGTTTGATCAAGGAGCATCTACAAGCAAGAAAGATGGACTTTGTGTCTCATTCCCAAGCCCCTCATTCCGCCCCTATAAATGGTTGCAGCCTTGTTTCCTCACTGCTATTATCCTCCTTATTTCCCCATGAGAGTGAGTCTGTCTTTCAGTGTGTGAGACAATAAATACACAACTGTCTGTCAAGAGTCAGACTCCTGTCTCTTCTGTCTTCTGGACCTTCATGCTGCCTCAGAAATCTAACCGATTCAGTCAGATGTTGAATCTAAAGGATTGCAAATCAAGTGAGAGATGCAATTTTTATCTTATTGGCCAGTAATCTGATGAAAAGGAAACCTGGAGGAATATTGATCAATAGTTATTCTTCTTCATTTAGATCAGGTGAAGGAATCTTAGTGTACTGATGCTGCCCCGATTCCAAGGGACTGAAGATCTCTAAGGGCAAAGTGTGGAATGGGTGGATCAGGGCAGGAAAATAAAGAAAAAAGCTTAAGGAAGACAAAAGTAATAGCTGGAAACAATAGCAATAGCTGTCTTGTATGAGCAGTTGACACAGAGGCAAGCAAGTTATACAGTACAGCATGCAGTATTGTATTGGTAGATGAAAAAAATGACCAAGTTCACCAGAGACCTAAATCATTCAGTGTAGGCAATAAGAGCACAGGATACTTCAGAAACTGCTGCCTTAGGGAAGATAACTCCAGTCCCAGAAGAAGTGTGGAATCCCCTATAGCTGCAACAATGACTTCTTCATGGCACTGTATCCTCTGTCAGAGATGCCTGGCCAAGTCCCCTACTGGATGAAGACATCCAGTTCCCATTGTCCTTTCATGGGGCCTCTGAGACAGTGTTGGTTTAGTATAAGCCCCCACAGTGACTGAGCTTGTCGCTCCCCGATCTGACCAGCAGACAGAAGACGACCAACACGGAGTTCTTCCTCTCATCGCAGTTTATTCAGGAACCTTTACGTTCAGCAAAAAGCCCTTGAGCCTCTCCTCCACCGCCCTTAAATCCCTCTGCCTTCTCCAATCAGAGCCTGCCATGTCGGTGCATACAATAGGATAGCCAGTAGATTCCCACGTTGCCCTACATAGCAGATGGCCTGATTATGCATAGCAGTGAGCTTACACAATATTGCCTGTGGGCGTGGCTTCTTCAGGGGTGTATGAGGAAGTCAGGTGTTAGCCCAGGTGCCATTTTGGAATGACGATTCAAACCTCGCCCTACAGAGCTTACTAGTAAATTTTCTAATTATAATGTGGTTAGTATAATTTGATTCCATTTGTCTGAGAATTTGTTTATTGTTCTACCCATTGGGTGCTCAAACTCCTGAGCCTTGGTGCAGTGTCTTTTGCATCTCTCTGGACTTGCTCAGAAACTCAGCCCTTGGGAAATGCACAGTACAATATATGTGGGTCTTCACTGTATTTGTCATTTGTGATCGTGCATACTTGCCTCTGTACTGTGAAGAATTTCCATAATGTGTGCTGTATTATAATAGACTGAAACCACCCCCCCACCTCCCCACCTCCCCACCTCCCCCGTTACCTCTAAATCATTGTCTCCTGCCTCGAGGTCCCCATCCTGTTTAAATCTCTGTCCTGAACTCCTTCAATAATGAACTGTGCTGTGGATGTGTTATGTAAGGTTCTGTGCTGCCTGCATTTTGATGTTAATTTCTGCTCTACTGGGAGGGGCTGCAGACAATGAGTAAGTCATTTACTCTGATGACTTCTTGTGAACCAGTCTCCTAGTGAATAAATGAGCCAATCACAGGGCAAGTAGGAGGGACTTCCAGGCTGGAAAAGAGAAGAGAGTTGGAGGAGAGGGTCCTTTTTGGATGGGATGGGGGAGGGTGCGACTGGGTGTGGGGGGGATGAGCATATGGACTAGATGTAGAGGTAGAGTTTCCTGGTATCATGGTGGATTCGCAAAGATCTTCTACAGGAGGATTAGATTTAATAAGGTTTACAAGATTAGGTTTTATGTGCTGGGCCCAGAGATTGAGTTACCATTGTTCCTAAACTCTGTGTGGTGTGTTTCTTCTAGCAGCAACTCAACAGAGTTCAAGACTGAAATGCAAAGCCTGGGTTTCTGTGATGTGCCCCTCAAAGGCCATAGGCATTTGAATCACAGAAATGGCATGGTAGTGACCTGCC
This sequence comes from Grammomys surdaster, assembly GCF_004785775.1. NCBI lineage: Eukaryota > Metazoa > Chordata > Mammalia > Rodentia > Muridae > Grammomys > Grammomys surdaster. Next base: position 26,098,949 of record NW_021604622.1, read on the forward strand.
AGTGGGAACTTAAGAGAGCTGGGTGGTGAGATTTTGGAGCCCTGGGGCTCCAGCCAGTGTAGGCTACAACCTGGGAGCTTGGCTGGCAGCAATGACAGGAACCTGCTGGTCATTCTGTTGACATACCGCCCTCTACAGCTGTGCTGTAGAAGTGTAAGCCCAGTAAACCCTCGGCAAGCTGATTTTTGGTCACTGGAGTTTCATGGCAAGAATAGAAGCTGTAACTAAGACATATGTGTGTTTGTATTTTGTTACAATCCATGTCTAAGAGATTGTCTGATCTTCTCTAACTGGAGTTATGCACAGTTGTGGGTGGCCATGAGGCATCTAGGAATCAACCCCATGTCCTGTGGAAGAATTACCGTTGCTCTTAATTACTGAGCCATCTGTCTAGCCTCAACACACTGTAATTAGTTGCCCTCGTTCTCCATTTTATGGCACTTTAAAGCATTATACCATAGGAGTTTCTAGGATCTTCTGTGATCCACTTCACTTAGAGATGAGTCCTGTGTTGCAAACTGTACCACATCAGGAGTAGTTTAAGATTCTTCCTTACCTATATATGCTTCCTGCTCTCCTCTCACTTAGGGTCACCTTTAGATTTATATGCAAAAGCACATGGTGCCTCTTTGTATTTGTTATTACTGATGGTTATAGTTAGCATAATATGAAGTTAATTGTGGTTATGTCTATCACAGGATAGTTTCCAAATGAATGAGACTCAGACTGTCATTCGTTTATTTGTTTTTGCTCAATTACTTAAGGATTTCTCCAAATCAATTTCTCTAAAGCTAGACTGGTCACTTCCCCACACATGCTTTCCAAATTCTTGCTGTTTGAGTCTTTCCTGAATTATTTCTAGTCCATCAGTCTCTCTGGGTGGTTTATTTGACTTGGACATTGCTGCTGACCCACCATGACTACTGGGGACCTGTCCTCACATCTTTTCTTTCTCTCCCAATTTCTCTTTCTCCATGTTGTGGACCTTACTTGCAACCCCCAGTCCCGTCTTCGAAGCTCTGCCTACCTCTATCCTCCCACATAATTGGAAGTTACTAGTTTAATTTGACCAATATTTTAAAGTGGGGAACCAGTTTTACACAAAAATTGCTTGTGAACTCATGGGAATTTACTTGTCTTGGAGCAGCCAGACATTGAGGTACAGAATTTAGCCTTTGAATAAATGGAAGAATCACCCCAACCCCACACAATGATATTAGATATTTACTCTTTTAATTTTATTTTTTATCTAATTTTTTTTTTTCAGGAAATGTTGTCATTCTGGGATGTGGTCATTGATTTCTCTGCAGAGGAGTGGGAATGCCTGAGTCCCGCTCAGTGGAAACTGTATAGGGATGTGATGTTGGAGAATTACAACAACCTTGTGTTCCTGGGTGAGGATACCTTCCATGATGAAATTTTAGTTAATTGTAAGCATGAAAGTGGCTTCCTTAGTACAGTATCTCACGGGAATTTCTACATCCATCAATGAAGTCCATAGGGCTACTTTTAAGGAAAATTTAAATTATTCCTATAGCTTTGCACTGTCTCTTCTTGGGTTCATACTGCCCCCTAAATGTATTGTTTGCTGTAGAATATAAGTGGTACCCTAAAGAGAACAACACACACTTCAGTTGTAAAAGTTCTCCTGGTAACCAAGGGGTGTGAGGCTCAGGCCCTGCAGTTTCCAAGTTCCTCCTCAGCATTCTCATGTGGCCATCAGAAAACACCTGAAGACTGGCCCTCTATACTCCTTTATTGTGTCTTCTCATTCTTTATACACTCAACCCTGGAGGGACATTTTATTTACCATGTGACCACAGTAACAATGTTTTTACATTTTTCCACAAACAGGTCTTGCTTCCTCTAGGCCACCTCTGGTCACATTTCTGGAGCAAATACAAGAGCCTTCAGATGTGAAGAGCAGAGCGGCCGTCACTAAGTGCTCAGGTGTGTCAGAAGGAGGGTGTCAGAGAATAGAGTGGAAAATGCTAAGATCTAACATAAATGAGTAACATCTACTTGTCATAACTGATTAGGTATAAGTCCTCAAGTATTAACACCATTATGAAAAAATTGAGGAGACTGAGAACAAGTTTTTGCAATTTGACTTGTACACTCTCTAGAAATACCAAATTATTGTCTCAATCTGTTATTAATAAACATATGTAACAACCTCTAAGCAATAGCACACCCCTTTGGAGCAGATCTCTGCAGGTCCACGAAGATATACTATCTTGTGGTGATGCTATATAGGCAAATAGATGACTTCCTAAGTCTTAATGATGATCCTATAAGAATTCCTAAAATTACATCAATGATTATTAAGCTCTTTTATAACTGGATTGCTATTAGGCCCTTCTCTGATAGTCAAAACTGCAATGAGAACTCTGCCAGTCTCCCAAGTGTCATCAGTTAATTGCTCTTAGATAGTAACCAGAATTTTTCCTGCTCAGAGCACATTCTAAGAGGTCATAAAACAATTAGCCAAAAGTCATTAAAAGGAAACCAAGAATTTACTATGTGTAGGAGGAGCTAAGGTGGGAGGAGTCAGGAGAGGAAGAGGAGGAGTAAGAAGAAGAAAAGGAAAAAGAAGAGGAGGAGCTAGGGAGGGCAGAGATGTAGGAGTATGGAGAGCCAGGCAGGTATGGAGAGCAGTCCTGGGTAACAACTTATAATTAGGTTAGATAATTGGGAAACAACTCTCTTTGTATAGGCATATTGTTATTGAGCATTATTAAACATATAAAGCCTTTGATTAATCTTTAAGCATGAGAGTCTCATTCTTACTAGAACCGCATGGATGGCGGGATGGTCTGGGAAATGCCCAGCCTTGTGGAGACAGCATGGAAGATTGACAGAGCCATTTCCCATGCTGGCATCTCATGGGTGGCAGGGTTGTTGTTTCTAGCTGCAGTGTGCACGTAGCCTCTGGCCACAGAACATGGCAGCTGAGCTAGGTAGAGCTGCTGCAGCATAGATAAGTCAGCTTGACCGGCGGCCGTATTTAAATAATTACAACAACTATAAGTGCCAGGACAGAAGATAAAATATTGCCTGGGCCTATCTATACCAAGCTTCACTAATAACTTAGTTATAGCTTCAAACCGTCAGTGAACATGTGGAGCTAGACAGGTGACGGATGTTTAGGCAGATAATTACTCTTAATGTATATGTATGTAAACATTCTCTGTTCCAAGCTTCTTTATGATTTGACACTTGGTGTGAACTTGTGATGAACCCTGCAACATGTGATCATGTATTCTGAAAGATGTATAAGCACTGAGGACAAAGAGATGAGAGGCAGATACAATGGAGAGATAGAAATAGAATTTTTCGCCTATCCCCACTTAGAGTAGCATATAGAAAGAAGTTTTCCTTTTCTCCACCTAGGACTCTTCCACTTTTCCCCTTAGATAGCTTTCATAGGAAACTTTTCACACTTACTAATAAACTTTCCAATGATGTCACTTCATGGGCTCTCAAAAATTACAAGCAAATATGCTAAATGTAAACCTCTTACAATCATCAAGATGTAAAGGAATAATATAAAAACAATCTTCTATAATAATAATATATTAATTATATTATTAATTATAATTAATGAGTATATTGTTAATTAATATATTATTAAATAATATATTAATAATAATTAAATAAACTATATTAATTTTATATGCATTTCCTGGAATGGTAGCTGGAGTAGGCAAGTCAGGCTATAATGCTCTTACTACTCTTGCAATCATCTCCACCTGCTCAATCCTCTTCTCAACTGTAATCATGGGTGAGTCAAAAATTCTCAAGCTCACGATTGACCTGCCAACTGTAGCCAATGGAATACTGGCAGTTTAACTATATTTTTAAGTTTCTTTTGCAATATTAGAGTATAACCATAACTTTAGGAAACAAAACTAATTTTTAACAATGTAAACAATCTGTTTTTTCTAAAATTAACACCAAGTATATTAGTTTTGTTTTACAAAGTTTGGCTGCCAGTTCTTATGTATGATAGTGCAGCTTTTAATATCTTGTTAAAAAAACATTTTAAATCTTACCCTTTATACATCTGGTTTCTGAATGACTCCAACCCTGAGTTATCAGTTTTAATCCAGCTTTTTGTTACTAAGAGTTGTAAATTTTTAATCATACCCAATAACTCATAGGCTAATAATGTATAACCAAGATATGTAGAACATTTTTATACTTTAAAAGCAGTCAGAAACAAAAATGAAGTAGATGCACATATTATATATTTTATCCAAACAATCTTTTCTTACTTTTTCTAGCTGTAATTTCAAGAGAAAAGCACCTTGTCATTTGTTGGACCCAATAAACCAATAAACACTATCACAGAAATTTTTCTAGGAAAAACAGCCATCCGTTCTTTTCTTTACCATGGAAGCCAAAAATCTGTTGACCCCTCCAAGAGCAGCTTATGCAAATTAATCACTCCTGCCAGGGTTCCTCCTGCTGTGCCTTACTTCCAGCCACAGAGCAGAGTAACTTATCTATCAGCTTCTGTTGTGTAAATTGAGATTGCCTTTTAAGCAAAATTTAAGCTCAACCAAGGGTGGATAGCCATCCATTTTAATCATTTTTTTTCTTTTGAACATGAAACATAGAACAGCAATCATTCAAACAACAAAACAAAGACAGACAATTGACACCCGTGGACAAATTTGGGGCGACAAGGACAGACAATAGACAGAGAAAGCATAACTAAGAATCTGTCCGGTAGGAGCCAGAACTTCTCCTGATTCTCTCCTGCTCCCAAGAGGGCTCTGAAATAGGCTTTTCCTTTTCTTTTGTTAACACACCTGAGAGCAGACAACTGTTTTAGCCCATTCTCTCTCTCATTTTCAAGGTCTAACTTTTCATCTCCTCCTTAGGAGGTGTAGCATTTTGTCATCAATAGTTCCTTCTTGAGGAAACTATGGACAAACCTCACCAATGAATTCAAAGAATCTTTTAAGATTCTTTTTCTTAACCCTTAGTCCTTGTGCCGTGAGGGACTCTTTGAGACCCTTAAGAACAAATCATGTTTGTTCAACACTTATTCCATAATTTCATTGCTTCTTACCAACACCGGATCAGTCTCACAGGCAGGTAACTCTGCGGTGATCTCAACCTGGACCTTCTTTCACCTCCCTGGGAGCAGCATCGATACTATACTTGCAGGACGTCACTGTAGAAGCAACATTCAATTGGACCCTGACCCAAAAGACCACATGTCGGGCGCCAAGTGCCTCTGTCCAAGGGGATTCGACGAGACCCTAGGGAAGGGGGGTGAAAGATGGGACAAGAGACACAAAGAAGAAGCACAGGTCTGAATGTCTGATCGAGTGCTTAAACTTTATTGTTCAGGCTGCCATTATAAAGGCAAGCAGAGAGGAGGGTCAGGGTCCAGAGCTATCCAGTAATTGTTAAGTTCTTAGCAAGCATTCCTTAGCCCAAACCACTTTCTCATGAGCAAGAGGGCAATAAAACATTCGTTAGGCTCAAGTTGCTAATTTTCTCTCCCAGGCAGGAAGGCAGATAAGGTCTTCCTTAACTCAGGCTATCTACTTAACTGACATTTGTTCTCAGGAAGAAGGCAATGAGGCATTCCTTAACTCAGGCTAACTACTTAATTGCCATTTGCTATCTGGCAGAAGGAAGTCTTGGCTCCCAGCATGAGTCTAATCCTCTAAGATAATCTTGCTAGCTCCAAGAAAAAGTCCCCATAATACTTGCATTTTAGTACTGGTCTGGTTCTCTGAGCTTCAGGGGACTTCAGGATGTCTGTCTAGAACCCTTTCTTATAGTATACACCCCCTCTCTGTTCTTCCCTGGGGTAGAAGTCCAGCATATTCTCTCTTCTGCCCACAGCCATTGGCTGATCAGCTTATGTTGACAAGTTAGAGCATAAATGAGGAACAATGTTTACACAAACTTAAGATGGAAGATTCTACAAATCAGTACTACAATGCCATTTCTGGAAGGTGCAAACATACGGGGACAGAAAAATCAAGCATTTGACTAATACATGGTCAATCTTCACAAAATGCACGAAACCATTATGCCTAAAGATATACGTAAAACTTTTTTCTTGAATCTTTATTTAATGTTATTAAAGAAAGTCATCCTCAGTCTCCTTTAAAGCTTGTAAAACAAAATTCTATACTTAGACTATGGATATGATATATACATGTAATATATAATATGTAAATATTGTTTATTCAGGTGTTTTCCAAATTAGAATAATTTATACTTTGTTTTTAAGTACTCATGTCATTTCAGTATCTCTTTAAGGAGCTGATTTGCATTTGCATAATGTCATTATGAGTTTCTTAGTGGATATTATGCTTTCATACATGTTTGATTTTCTTTAATATTCTATTCCATCCTTCTTCTGTGTTGCCGTAGTCCCCTTACTTCAAGGAGGTCTACATGATTTTCACTTGTTCTGTTTTTTAAATAATACTTCACTAAGGACAGATATAGAAAATTCGATGTAGCTTCTGATTAATACAGAGAAATTCAAGTATGAGTAAATATTGGTTTTTTAAAAGCTATCAGTATAATCATATAGATTTTTGCTCTGTTTTCATTCATTTCTCAACTGTTGCTCACCAGGGGGAAAATGCTATACTTGCAAAGAATTTGGCAACGTCTTGGATGGGAAAGAAGCCTTTCAAAATCATCGGATAATTTATTTAGGAGTGAAGCCCTACAAGTGTGATGTATGTGATAAGGCCTTCTACTATCCATCCCTACTTTCTAAACACAAAATAATTCATACAGAAGATAATGCCTACAGTTGTGAAATATGTGGCAAAGCATTCGAGTATCCATCAAGATTTTCTGACCATAAGAAAATTCATACAGGAGACACACCATACAAGTGTGAAGTATGTGGCAAGACCTTCGAATATCCATCAAAACTTTCCGACCATAAGAGAATTCATACAGGAGACATACCATACAAGTGTGAAGTATGTGGCAAGGCCTTCCATTATCCATCCTTACTTTCTAAGCACAAGATAATTCATACAGAAGATAATCCCTATGAGTGTGAAGTATGTGGCAAAGCCTTTAAATATCCATCAAGACTTTCTTACCATATGAATATTCATACAGGAGAGAAACCATACAAGTGTAAGGAATGTGCGAAGGCCTTCCACTCTCCACCATTACTTTGTCAACACATGAGAATTCATACAGGAGTGTTACCCTACAAGTGTGATGTATGTGGCAAGGCCTTCCGCTTTCCATTTTTACTTTCAAAACACAAGATAACTCATACAGACAAAAAACCCTACAAGTGTGAAATGTGTGGCAAGGCCTTTGAATATCCATCAAGACTTTCTGACCATAAGAAGATTCATACAGGAGACACACCATACAAGTGTGAAGTATGTGGCAAGGCCTACAATTATCCATCATTACTTTCTAAACACAAGAGAATGCATAGAGAAGATAATCCCTATGAGTGTCAAGTATGTGGCAAAGCCTTCAAATATCCATCAAGACTTTCGAACCATATGAATATTCATACAGAAGAAAAACCATACAAGTGTAAGGAATGTGCGAAGGCCTTCCACTCTCCATCATTACTTTGTCAGCATGAGCGAATGCATGTAGGAGAGTTACCCTACAAGTGTAATGTATGTGGCAAGTCTTTCTGCTTTCCATCATTACTATCAAAACACAAGATAAGTCATACAGACCAAAAACCCTTCAAGTGTGAAGTATGTGGCCAAGCCTTCGAATATCCATCAAGACTTTCTGACCATAAGAGAATTCATACAGGAGAGACACCATACAAGTGTGAAGTATGTGGCAAGGCCTTCAATTATCCATCCATACTTTCTAAACACAAGAAAATTCATAGAGAAGTTAATCCCTGTGAGTGTGAAGTATGTGGCAAGGCCTTCAAATATCCATCAAGACTTTCGGACCATAAGACTATTCATACAGGAGAGAAACCATACAAATGTAAAGAATGTGGGAAGGCCTTCCGCTCTCCATCATTACTTTGTCAACATGAAAGAAGGCATACAGGAGAGTTACCCTATAAGTGTGATATATGTGGCAAGGCCTTCCGCTTTCCATCATTAGTTTCAAAACACAAGATAACTCATACAGACCAAAAACCCTACAAGTGTAAAATATGTGGACGTTTTCTCCGTTCTCAATCATCACTTCATGAACACAAGATGATGCATTCAGGAGTGAAACCCTACAAGTGTGAAGTATGTGGCAAAACCTTTGAATATCCATCCAGACTTTCAAAACATAAGAATATCCATACAGGAGGGATACCATATGTGTAAAGGCCTTCCGCTATGCATCATCACTTCGTGTCCATAGGAAAACTCATAGAGAAGACAAACCCTACTAGTGTGAAGTATGTGGGAAGGCCTTCTGTTATCCATCAATACTCTCCACCATAGAAAATTCATACAAGAGAGAAACTATACAGTTGTGAAGTTTGTGGCACCACCTTCCATTATTCACCATTACTTTCTAAACACAAGATAATTCATACAAAAGAGAATCCTTAAGTGTGAAGTAATTGGCAAAATCTTCAATTATCCACAAAGTCTTTACAAACATAACAGAATTCATACCCAAGAGAAACCCTTCCATTGTCCATAATTACTTTCTGAAAAGAAGAGAATCCATACAGGTGAGAAACCCTTAACTTGTGATGTATCAGTCAAGTTCTTTAGAACTTTCCAGATTCTTTTCCTCATTTGATAACTCATTCTAGAGAGAAGCCATACAAACCTGAGGAATGTGGAAAAGCCTCCTTTACAAAGTCATACCTATATCTACACAAATTAACTCACAATGTAGAGACTATTTACAAATGAAAAGAACATGTCATCCGGGCAGTGGTAGCGCACGCCTTTAATCCTAGCACTTGGGAGGCAGAGGGAGGCGGATTTATGAGTTCAAGGCCAGTCTGGTCTACAGAGTGAGTTCTAGGACAGCCAGGACTACACAGAGAAGCCCTGTCCCGGAAAAAAAAAAAAAAAAAAAGAAAGAAAGAAAGAAAAGAACATGTCAAAATGCTCAACAAATTTAGGCATCATCGAAGAATTCATCCTGGAAAGAAACCATAGAAATGCAAAAAATGTTGCAAATACTTTTGAAGTTCTATTGCATGGTCTGAACACAGAATAATTCCTATTGGAGATAAAAACTCCACATCTTAAGAATGTGGCAAACACTATTCTTACCAGTCTTCTGGTCTTAAGCAACATCAAAGAATTCATCTCTGAGAGAAAGCAGACAAGTGTAAAGAATGTGCTAAGGTCTTTTGGACTCACTGAAAACTTGGGAAAAACCTCATAATTCATAGTAGACTGAAATGTCACATGTGTGAAAAATATTGCAAACCCTTTGTTAAGCTTTCTTATATTTCTTAACACAGTAGTTTAGGCTGGAGAGCAATAGTTTAAATGTTAAAATGTTCATAACATCTTAACACTTCTTCAGACCCTAAAAGTTATAAACAGCTTCATGCTAAATTGAAGCCCTATAAGTTTGGGGAATTTGGTAATGGCTTTGGAATCATTCATACCACCATGTCAAAAGTGGAGCTGTCAGACTGTGTGGTTGTCCTTCTGGATTTGGAGATGATCCTTCCTTGTTTTCCTTTGTATCTTCTCTTTTAGAATTGAAAGCCTTGTTGTATACCAGGATGTAGAAAAGTCGTTACTTGTTTATATGCTGTAGGAGCTCACAGTTAAGAGACTGCCATGAGTCTCACGTGACACATGGACGTGGTCTTTCATACTGTTGTAATTATTAAATACTTTGTGGATCTTTCAAGTTGTAGCCTATTTACTTATGAAGTGAGGGTAAGGTTGGGGAAAGGGAAGGAGTGTTATGATTAAAAGCTTTTTGGATAGAGCTAGCATGTTTGGGAACAAACTGAATTGTCAACAAGACCCACACTCATGTTAGTAATCCCAGTACCCACAAAATAGAATGAGGTAATTATCTCTGAATGGTGTCCTCTGACCTCCATGCATGGGCCTCCACACAAACATAAATATTTGTGCCCAGAAATAAGTGAATGTAAATTATCGCCGGGCATTGGTGGCACAAACCTTTAATCCCAGCACTTGGGAGACAGAGGCAAGCAGATTTCTGAGTTCGAGGCCAGCCTGGTCTACAGAGTGAGTTCCAGGACAGCCAGAGCTACACAGAGAAACTCTGTCTCAAAAAAACGGAAACAAACAAACAAAAATGTAAATTACACTTTTGAAATGACTGTTTTACATGGACAAGAATCAAGAAGTAATGCTTGCATCCCAACTGTTAGCACCATGAGTTCTAGAATCATTTGAGGTACAAGCCTCTTGTTGATTTGTAAGATTTATCTTCATTAGTTTAATTGATTTCAGAAGATCTGTTAATTGTGATTGGAAGCATCTATTTGAGATGCTCCAGTATAAGATAATGCCCTGAGAACAGCTATTCATCAGTCTCCTGCTTCCTGCAGTGGAAGGATCATGACTAGCTGCTTAAAGTTCCTGTTGTTTCAACTCACCATGCTTTGTGGTAGGAATAAGAATAGCCTTAAGGGCTCATAGATTTGAATGCTTAGTCATCAGGTAGTAGCACTGCTGGAAAAGGATTAAGAAACATTATTGGTGGCATTATTGGTGTAAGTGTGTCACTAGTGTTCATATTTGAGGTTTCAAAAGTTCAGACCCAGTGTCCCCCTCTTTTACTGACTATGGATAATTCTCAGCTACTTCCTTGGTTTCCAGCCTTACTGTGGGAATTACAGTTCAGTGATTTGATGAATCTCAGAAAAGGCTTTGAACGTTGGACTATTAACATTGTTGAGACTGCTATAGAGGTTAGGAACTTTGGAAATTAGACTAAATGTATTTTGCATTGTGCTATGTTTAGCTATGATCCCCATAAATTCATGAGTTTGGATAAGCCTATGTGGGACAGGGAGTGGAGTGTGATGGTTTGTATATGCTCAGCCCATGGAGTGGCACTATTGGGTGTGGCCTTGTTGAAGTAGGTGTGTCATTGTGAGTGTGAGCTTAAGATCTTCATCCTAGCTACCTGGAAGTCAGTCTTCCACTAGCAACCTTCAGATGAAGATGTAGAACTCTCACCTCTGCCAGTACCATGCCAGCCTAGATGCTCCCACATTGATGATAATGGACTGACCCTCTGAACCTGTAAGCAAGCCCCAAATATATGTTGTCCTTGGTCATGTATCTTGGTCATGGTATCTGTTCACAACAGTAAAACCATAACTTAGACAATGGTAGACAATACAATTGAACTATGGTCCAAATTAAACCCTCAACTTGCACTAGTGTGCATATTTTATCACTGCTATGAGAACACTTACTAAATCTTCTTGCCAAATACAAGTTTCAATGTGACATTTAATACATATGAATCATGTACTTTTTCCCTTTTCCTATTATTACCCTCCTTTTTGCCCCCATCTCCAAAATGTGTCTCCTCTTCTCTTTACTTACATACCTACACACATATCTACATGAACAACACAGGTGTACAGCAAGCAGTGTTCAAAACTATAGAAAGGTTAGTGACTTCTGGCTGCCTGACGGTCACACAGATTCCCCTGCAACACTGGAGCATTTATCTCTTCAACCTATTGGCCCAGAACATCTGACAGTTTATTCTATAAAGCAGCAAATATGGAGGAATTCTCTCCCTTTTCCTGGCAGAGATTAGCAGTTCTTTGTGTTCTGCTTGTCCAAAGCTTGGACAACATATGATCACAAGTTAAGACAAGGGCAGTTTCTTGTCCACTGGCAGCTTGTCACATTTGCAGTAAACTCCATAAGGAGGTTCTTCAATGTTCATCATCATCTTCAAAGGACTTTGTGGGTTTGCCAAGAGCTGGCATTTCTGATTGTCAAAAATTAGTAAAACATCCTTCGATGCCATATTCTACAGATTTCTGATGTTTCTGAAGACCATCTAACATTCTCAGAATATTTGCATAGGCATATGTTGCTTGTCTCTAGCTATTTACTGTCTCATTAACTTAGAAAATGTATGTGATTTAACTAGTATGTGTTGAGGTTTTGTCTTTTATCTATTGTAATGCTAAGTGCAGGCCCCCAAGACCTGGAGTGTGCACCTAGCCCCTGGGATCCTGCCGACCCATCGATTCTGATGGGTCAATAAAGAGCCAACACACTAATAGCTAGGTAGAAGGGACAAAGGTACTGTTTAGGTTTCCTGGGCTTGGATCAGAGGAGAACCAGAAGAAGAATGTGCAGGTGGGAAAAGAAGCAGCTGCTGTGGGTTAGGGGAGCCATTAAAAAAAAAAAAAAAGTGACTCTGTGAGCTGGCCAATTGAAGTTTAGTACAGCCAGATGAAATATAGTTAATATTAAATATTCAAGGTTATCAGTAGGAAATTGGATTCTGATAGCATCAATGCTAGGTGTCTACCCAGCCTTTGTACTATGTGAGGCTTATTGTAAATATAAAAGTTGTGTGTGTTTCTATTCAGGAACTAAATGGTAAAGGTGAGGTTGAAACCCTGGTCCAGGATTAAAATAATTCTACAATATATGGCATCTCAATGTGTGGCAAAAACTCACTTGTAAAAAAATGGTTTGAGATTGCCAAATGGAAAAGATATGTCATCCATCTAAGATTAGGAGGCAGGAAAAACTGGTTTCTTAGCTCTACATTTTCTCAAAGACACTTGGTGTTTGGGACTAGGAGAAAATTCATGCTAATTGAGTGCACAAAATTCTGGGGTTTGTGGCATAAGCTAAGACACAGCTGCACCCCCCCCCAAGCGTACCCAGAGAATACACTGGGTGGTGGGCTCTGTGCTGATGCTAGGATCCCTGCTGTGCAATGAGGCAGGCTGCTCAAACACAGAAAGCATTGCTGCATGCCTCTCACAATCAAATAAAAATAGAGAAGAAATAGAAATGTAAGTTGTCAGTGCTATGTTAAGCTACTGGGTTCTTTCAATGTGTGCTCCACGGTAATATTAGGACTGCTTAGCCTAGTACTTGACACATATACTGGCCTGAAAAATAGATTATATAGTAAATAGAAGGGAATTTAATTGAAGTTGAATATAGGAAATGGTATTAGTTCAATGCATACAAAGAGAAAGGAGATATAAACATATACATACGTATACATACACACACACACACACCATATATATATATATATATATATATATATATATATATATATATATATAGAGAGAGAGAGAGAGAGAGGTTAATCTCCATAGAAGGGAGGAATAAATAGTGTTTCAAATGACTTTTAGTATAGAGAAATTTATTGAAATTAAGGAATAAATAAATCAAGGCCTTTAATCTGGATGTGTAGGATACAAAGGTATGGACTCCAAGAGAGAGAAAGCCTATCTCAATAATTAATAATAATTGTTTTAAATTGCTTAAAGTATTTTACATTGTTTTAATTATCAAAATGAAGGTAGTAATACGTCGGATGATTATGATATTACAAATCCTCTGAGAGATGTCAAAGTGGAGCAGGGCTAAATAAAAATGAGGCTGCTATGCTGAATCAGTTTAGGTCTTGAAGACTTTGGATAGCTGGGCCAAGAAGATGCTATTTTGGGAGAGAGGCTCTACATTTCTGTTAACAGAAAAAAAAAGTTCTAGAGTCCTTCCAAAGTAGTGTGGATCAGATATGACAGAGGAATGCCCCTTGAAGACCTTGGCTGCAGACAGGACAGCGAACATGATTTCCTGCTCTCTCTACATGGGAACTGCCCTGAAACTGGCTGAGACATAAAAATGTCTCTAGCCCAAACGTCAGCTATACATAGCCTATACATCTAATTGGTTACAGAATCCTCAAAATTCATCATGCCATCCATTCATATGGCACGAGTGAAGATTTATTACAATTTGATCAAGCTAATTACAGTTTTCTTTCACCTGCTCAAAAAAAACAAACAATCCATACTTGACTGATTTTTGCCCCTTGCACATTCCATACAAATGTCTTTGTAGAACTAAATATTGTAGGAAGGTTTATGTACTACAGAATAAAACACCGAAAGGACACCTGTAACATAATTCATCCTTGGGGAGGCTGGCATTACCTGCCCTTCTAGCTCCCTGCCTGATCCGGCCTCAATTGATGCTGTTTCCAGAGACTTGCTGGGAGAAGAGCACCTGAAAGTGCTGCTATGCCTCAAGGACTTCAGTTCATCTAGCATTTCAGATGGTTCTAATCAGGACTTCAGCTAAGCCCGAACTTTCTCAGCCTACAGAGACTAGGCAGCCAAAGCTACAGCTAGCTGTCTCAAGACTAACCATATGTTCCAATTTTTTTGCCCCCTCCCATAAAGGAACTCTTGGGGCATCAAGTCTCTAGAGGATTAGACACATCCTCTCCCACTGAGACCAGAAGAGGCAGTCCTCTGCTACATATATGCTGGAGGCCACAGACCATGCATGCTCTTTGGTTGGTGGCTTAGTCTCTGGAAGCTTTGAATGGTCCAGGTTAATTGATACTGTTGTTCTTCTTATGGGATTGCAATCCCCTTCAGCTTCTTCTATCCTCCACATAACTCTTCCATACGGGTCACTGACCACACTCCAATGATTGGCTGTAAGGATGTGCATCTCTTTCAGTCAGTTGCTGGTACAGTCTCTCAGAAGACAGTCATGCAAGGCCCCTGTCTGAAAGCAGAGTGTGGTATAAGTATAGTGTCAGGGTTTGGTGTATGCACATGGGAGAGATCCCCAGTTGGGCCTGGCCCTGGATGGACTTTCCTTCAGTGTCTGCTCAATTTTTTTTTTCCCTGCATTTCCTCTCACAGGAACAATTCTGAGTCAAAATATGAAGATGAGTGGGTGACACCACCCTTCCTCTGGGGGGCCTGTCTATCCACAGGAGGTGGTCTCTTCAGGTTCCCTTTCCTCACTGTTGTGCCCTTTGGCTAAGGTCATCCCCATTAATTCCTGGGGGCTTCTCACATCCCAGATCACTGGGACTTTCTAGAGGTTGCCCTCACCACTCACCCCCTGCAGCTGCATATTTACATTGATTCTCCTGTCCTTCTGTGCTTCACTCCTGTCTCCTCCCAATACCTAATCCTGTCCCCCTTTCCCTCCCAATCCTCTTTCTCACCAAGGTCCCTCCTTCCCTCTGTCTCCCAAGATTATTGTGCTCTCTCTTCTAAGTGGAAAGGAAACAATTCTCACTTGGGCCTTCCTTCTTGGTAAACTTTGTTCAGTTGTGAGTTGTATCATGGGTATTCTTGTTAATTGTTGTTATTGTTGTTGTTATTATTATTATTATTAAGATGTCATATATTTGTCTGAATAGCATCAGTACAAAACAGTGAATCTTCATTGGATCTGTAGAGATCCTGCCCAAACAAGGTCAGCAAATGTTCCTTAATATAATGTTTAATATTAACAGTAAAGGCATATATCTTTCCTGAGACTTGTCCCCTAGGCCTTGCCTCAAATGGCTCATACATCATGTTTTCCACAGTGAAACATCTCTGGAATAACTAGTAGCCTTTAACCTCTTGAGATGGTTACTGCCAGTGGTTTCTTTCTGAGATTGGAGGAATGCTTATCTGTGTTTTCCATGGCTGCAACATCTCCCACCCCAATCAATTTATGCTATGTTAGCCACATATTTTTTTTATTTATATATGTATCCTTCTGAACCTATACTACTGACCTAACTTGCAAGTTGTTTCACCATAGAAAAAGTCTCTAGAAGCTGAATATTTACCCTCTGAAGAGGCCATCTGGATGCCAAGATGTTGGTAAATTATTGTTACTTCTGTTCCCATGTCTATTGTATCTTCAATTTTTAATGTCATTTATTTGTATTTGTGGCTTTGGTATTTGTACAGAGACAGGCACATTAATCAATGGAATATAATTGAAGACCCAGATAAAACCACACACTTATGGACACTTGATCTTTGACAAAGAAGTCAAAAATATACAATGGAAAAAAGAACATATCTTTAATAAATGGTGCTGGTCTTAAGTCATTGTCTGTCTGTAGAACAATGAAAATAGACCCATATTTGTCACATTGCAAAGGGCTCACTTCCAAGTGGATCAAGGACCTCAACATAAAACCAGATACACTGAATCTAATAGAAGAGAAGAAAGAAAGAGCCTTGAACTCATTGGCACAAGGGGAAATTTCCTAAACAGAACTCCAATGGCTCATGGTCTAAGATCAAGAACTTGTAAATGAGACCCCATGGAAATGGAAAGCTCCTGTAAGGCAAAGAACATAGTCGGTAAGACAAATCAGCAACCTACAGACTGGGGAAAAATCTTCACTAACCCCACATCTGATAGAGGGCTACTATACAAAATATATAAAGAACTCAAAAGCTAACCACCAAAAAAACAAACAAAGTAATCAAAAAATGGGATATAGAACTAAACAGAGAATTCAGAGTGCAGGAATCTCAAATGGCTGAGGGGCACCTAAAGAAATGGTCAAAGTCCTTAGTGATCAGAGAAATGCAAATCAAAACCACTTTACACCAATCAGAATAGCTAAGATCAAAATCTCAGGTGACAACACATGTTGCCAAGGATGTGAAGAAAGAGGCACACTCCTCCATTGCTGGTGGGATTGCAGACTAGTACAATCACTCCGGAAATCAATCTGGAGTTTCCTCAGAAAATTGGAAATATATCTACCTGAAGACCCAGCAATATCACTCTTGGGAATATACCCAAAAGATGCCACACCATGCCACAGGGGCGTGTTCCACTATGTTCATAGTGGCCTTGTTTGTGATACTCAGTAGCTGGAAACAACCCAGATGTCCCACAATAGAAGAATGGAAACAGAAAATGTGGTTCATTTACACAATGGAATACTACTCAGTTATTAAGAACGAGGACATCCTGAGTTTTGCAGGCAAATGGATTGAACTATAAAATATCATCCTGAATGGGGTAACTCAGACCCAAAAGGATATACATTGTATGTACTCACTAACAAATGTATATTAGCCACACAAAAAAAGTATAGAATACCCAAGATGCAGTCCACAGAACTCAAAGAGGTCAACAAGCTGAAGGGCCAAAGTGAGAACACCTCAGTCCTACTGGGGAGGGAAAAGAAAGCAATCACAAGGCAGAAAGAAGGGAGGGACCTGGGAAGGAAAGTGGATGGTGGTGGTGGGAACATGATCTAGTATTTGGTGGGGGGAAAAAGACTGAACCCCTGAGGGCCATCAGAAGGAACAGAAATAGGGAACCTTGGGAAGTAGGAAGTTGGGGAGACCCTCCACAATGTACCAGAGACCTGGAAGGTGAGAGATTCTCAGAACTCCAAGGGAGAGTCCTTAGATGAAATGATCTACGGTGGGGAGAGGGAAGTTGTAGAGCCCACTACCAGCAGAAAGACAGGGCATCAAGTGCGGGATGGGGTTGCCATCCCACAGTCAAAACTCTGACCCATTATTGTTCCTGTCTGAAAGAACTGGATGGAAATGGAGAGGAGCTTGAGGACAAGGAGGACCAGTGACAGGCTCAAAGTGGGATTCAGCTCAAGGGGAGTCCCAAAGCCCTGACAATATTACTGAGGCTATGGAGTACTCACAAAAAGGGACCTAACATGACTGCCCTATGTAAGACCCAAAAAGCAGCTAAAAGAGTAAGATGCAGATATTTGCACCCAACCAATGGACAGAAGCTTCTGACCCCTGTGGTTAAATTATGGGAAAGCTGGAAGAAGCTGAGGAGGAGGAGGGCAACCTGTAGGAAGACCAGCAGTCTCAATTAACCTGGTCCCCTGAGATCTCTCAAACACTGTACCGCCAACCAGGCAGCATACACCGGCTGATATAAGGCCCCCAACACATAGACAGCAGAGGACTGCTGGGTCTGGATTCAGTTAGAGAAGATGCACCTAACCCTCAAGGGGCTGGAGGCCCCAGGGAGTTTAGACTTCTGGTGGGGTGTCGGGTGGGGGTGGGGACATCTTCATGGAGACAAGGGGTGGGGAAGAGGAGGTATGGGGTGTGGAACAGTCCGAGGGGAATAAAATCTGAAGTGTAAAAAATAGATACATAAATGAATGAATAATAAGAGAGTAAATAGAATACTAATATTTAACTTCTGCCTTTGTTATTTGGATCCCCTTATTCCATTCAATTTTCTAATTACTCTAGCTACAACTTCTAACATATTTTGAATGGATAAAGAGATAATAGAAAACCTTGCCTCATTCCTGATTTTACTGAAATTTCTTTTGAGTTTCTCTCAATTTGATGTTGGCTATAGGCTTGATGGAAATCACCTATATTATAGTTAGATACGTCCAATGTATCTCTACTCTTTCTAAGACTTTTGTCATTAAGATGTGTTGAATTTTTTCAAAGGACTTTTTGATGTCTAATACGATGGTCATGTGGTTTTAAGTTTTCCTATATGATAAATTACACTGACTGACTTTTTTTAAAAAATATGGAACCATCATTTCAGGTCTGAGAGAAAGCCTACTTGGTCATGTGGTATAATATTTTTGATGTGTTCTAAGATTGGCTTTGAAAGGACTTTATTGAGAATTTTTGCATCTATGCTGACATGGGTTATTTGTGATTGTCGTCCTTCATCGAATCTTTGTGTAGTTGGGTTATAAATGTTACCAAGGCCTCATAAAACAGATTTTGAAAAATTTCCTGCATTTCTATTTCTGTGGAACAATTTAGGATTATTGGCCTTAGTTGTACTTTGAAAATCTATTTTCATTCAGGAGAGAGTTGTTTAGATTCTCTGTGTTGTTAGGATCTCTGTTGTTTCTATTATTCTTAAAATTCTGGTCTAATCCACGGTGGTCTGAAAGGATGGACCTTTTGAATAACCCTTTTGGGTTATTTCAATTTTCTTATATCTGTCAAGAGTTACTTTGTGACCAAGTATGTAGTCAATTTGGGAGAAATTTCCATATGAGCTGAAAAGGAGGTATATTCTTTTGTTTTGGGGTTAAATGTTGTTCTGCAGATAAACGTCAGGTCTATTTGGTTTAATGTTTGTTATTGATGGTACTTTTTGTTTGTTTGTTTAGCTTTTGTCTGTATAACCTGAACATTGGTGAGAGTGGAGTATTGAACTCTCCAATGATTCATATGTTAGGGAGAGTGTGGGATTGAGCTTGGAAATGTTTCTGTTCTGGGCATGGATGTCCTTGCAATTTGCTATCTCGATGTTAAGAATTGAAACATCATCTCTGTAGATTTTTCTCCTGATGATTTTGAATTGTTCCCCCATGTTTGGTTTATTTGGGCTTTTTTTTTTTTTCGATGAATTTTGGGTTGAATTCTATTTTGTTACACAATAGAATAGCTATCCCAGCTGGGCGGTGGTGGCGCACGCCTTTAATCCCAGCACTTGGGAGGCAGAGGCAGGCGGATTTCTGAGTTCGAGGCCAGCCTGGTCTACAGAGTGAGTTCCAGGACAGCCAGGGCTACAAGAAAAACCCTGTCTCGAAAAGCCACAAAAAAAAAAAAAATAGCTATCCCAGCTTCCATCTGAGATTTGTTTGCTTGGAAAATATTTTTATAAACCTTTACTCTGAGGCGAAAGCTGTCTTTGATGTTGAGCAGTATTTCTTATGGTCTTTTTGGCTTTGCATCCATCCATTCAGTTAATCTATGTGTTTTTATTGGAAACTTAGTCTATAATGCTGATTTACTGAGGAATTGATTCTAATCTTTAGTGGTTTTTTATTATTATGTGACAAGGAGACAGTGGTAGTTTCGACATGCTTGGTCCATGGGAAGTGGCACTGATAGGAGGTGTGGCCTCATTTGAGATGTAGTCTTGGAACAGGAAACAAGTCACAGTGGAGGTGGGGCTTTTATGTCTCAAACATATGGTCAAGTCTGGCCAGTGTGATCCAGAGCCTCTTCCAGAGCTGCTTCCTTGCATCTGCTGCCTGAAAATAAAGAAAAACTCTTGTCTCTGCAAGTGCCATGTCTGCCTAAACCCTACCATACTTCCTACCATGATAATGGACTAACTCTCTGAAAATATAAGCCAGCCCCAATTAAGTACTTTCTAAAAGTTGCCTTAGTTATGTTGTCCCTCTAGAGAAATGATACTCTAACTAAGATGTAACTTGGTACCAGAGACTGTGGTATTTGCTATAATAGGCCTCACCATCTTTTGATTTGGAGGAATATGGATTTGGGGACTTTGAATTAGGAAAGCAGTGAATTGCTTTAGGATGGGCTTAATGGGTCATGTTAGTAAAATATAGAAGACTTTGCTGCTGAGGGTGACTTCAACTGAGGCCTAGCTCAAGAGGTTTCACAGGCAAAGAATATTAGTATGTACCATATACATCTCTATCCCTCTCTCCCTTCCTCCTCCCCTCTCTAGGTGGTGTGTGTGTGGTGATGCTTTGTGACTAATTTGACTGCTTTGTTTCCTGTTCAGAATACTCTGCCTGAGGATAAAGTGAAGAGATTTAGATTAACTGCATTAGCTAAGGAAATCTTAAACAGCCTAGTTGTCTTAGTTAGTGTTTTACTGCTGGGAACAGACACCATGACCAATGCAAGTCTTATAGAAAACATTTAACTGTGGCTAGCTTTGAGGTTCAGAGGTTCTGACCAGTTCATCAAGGCAGGAATGTGGCCACATCCATGTAGGCATGGGACGGGAAGAACTGAGAGTTCTACATTTTCATCTGAAGGCTGCTAGGAGACTACTGCTCACAGGTAGCTAGAACAAGGGTATTAAAGGCCACACCCACAAGGCCACATCAATTCCAACAAGGTCACACCTCCCAACAGTGCCACTCTCTGGGCCAACCATATAAAAACCATCACATTTGACTCCCTGGCCCCCATAGACTTGTTCAAACATATGAATCTCTGGGGGCCAAATCTAGCCATAGCATAATTTTAAAAATACATTTAATCCAACTTCTAAAGTCTCCATAGTCTTAACAAGTATCAACAATGTCAAAATTCCAAAGTTCAAAGTCTCCTCTGATATCTACCCAATCAGTTAACTGTAATCTCTCTAATCAAGATAGGAAACCAGCTGGGCAAACACCAAACTCTGCGTCTCCGTATCTGATATCAAAGCAGTTTTCAGATCTCGAACTCCTCTTTCATCTTTGTTGAGTGCAACAAACTTGTTTTCCTGATCTGGTTCCACTCCCTGTTAGCAGCATTCCTCAGGAGATATTCTATGGGGCTGGCATCTCGAAAATCTTGGGGTCTCCAAGGCAACTTCAATGTTACAGCTTCTTGTTTCAATGTCTGAGATCCACACATGATATTCTGGGCTGCTCGAAAGGACTGGCATCACTTCTGCAGCTCTGCCCTCTGTAGCTCTCTAAGCTCAGGGTGAGGCACTCCACTACCGCTGCTGCTCTTGGTGATCATCTTATGGTACTGGGATCTCCAATGCACTGGGGTCTTCCACTGCAACTAGGCTTCACAAATAGCCTCTCATAGAAAGTCTACATGGTGCCAAGTCTAAAATCCTTTGCATGACCCCCTTCAGTACTGGGAGGTCAACTATAAATGAAGCTGCACCTTCACCAATGGCCTTCCATGGCTTCTCACAGTGTCAAGCCTCAGCTGTTCTTCATAACCCCTTAATACCTTCAAAACCAGTAGCACCTGTGTGACTCTTACATATTACCAAGTACAGCTGCAGCACAACGTGCAACCTTGGCTATCTCTGGAACACAACTTCTTTGTGCGCTCAGAAAATACTTCCCAGAAGATTTCACTTCAATGATGCTGGTCTCATCTTAATCACCACTAACTTCTTAGCTCCAGATAACCAGCATCAACTGTCCCAGTAGTACCTTCTGTGTTTCACTCTATAGCCAGAGCCACATAGCTGAAGCTGCCATATTCTACTGCTTGCTGGCACTGGAACATGGCTGCCCTTATGCTATTACTAGCTTTCTATTTTCCAACTCCCTCAGTGCCTAAGCTTGGCTTTCCTGGAACTTGCTCTGTAGATTGACCTTGAACTCAGAGATCTGCATGGCTCTGTCTCCTGTAATGCTGGGACTAAAGGTGTGTACTACCACATGCCTGGATTTAAGCTTTCTTCACCTACAACCTGCTTTGTCTTAGGATAGCCATGCACTCAGATCTGTTCGGCTTTGCCTTCAGAAATTAAAGGTGTGCACCACCATGCTTTCAACTAAACTTGATCTTGCACCAAAATCCTTTAATCTGCTATCTCTTAGAACATAGGATTCAGCTCCATTTCACTTCCTGGTGCCTCTTAAAGACTTGAACCACGTATTTTACATTTTTCTTTTCCAAGCTTGCTAAGCATGTGCAAAATGCTCTTCATGAGACTTGACCAGAGAACAAATCTCTGCTGGACTTTTTTGAGACTTCCTTTGTCATTGCAATTAATATAAATCTCTTTACCTTAGACTCAGGTAGACTCATCAGATGAGGGCAAAAAGCAGCCACATTCTTCACCAAAATATCACAAAAACAGTCTCTAGGCCACACTCTGAAAACTCTTGGGCTAGGTCTGCACAGTTCAAATCACTCTCAGTTACAAAGTCTTCCGTATTCCTACTAGGATAGCTCCTTAAGCCCCATTAAAGCATTCTACTGTTCCCAAATTGAAACTCCCCAAATCCACACTCTTCCAGACAAAAGCATGGTCAGGCCTATCACAGCAATAGCCCACTCCCTGATTCCAAATTCTTAGTTAGGGTTTTACTGCTGTGAACAGACACCATGACCAAGGCAAGTCTGATAAAGGACAACATTTAATTGGGGCTGGCTTACAAGTTAAGAGATTCACTTCAGTATCATCAAAGAGGGAACATAGCAGCATCCAGGCAGCCATGGTACAGGAGAAGCTGAGAGTTCTAAATCTTCAATTGAAGGGTGCTAGCAGACTACTGCTCCCAGACAGCTAGGAATGGGGTTTTGTAACTTTGACTCAAGCAGGAACTGCACAAGAATAAACCTTCCAAAGAAGAGATGGGAATTCTCAATACTCCATGGTTCCAGTGTAACTTCTTTGACACAGTGATCTCATTTGACAGCAATATGAACATATTTCTGATACCTTTGTATTCAACACGGAATCATCTCGGTGTTCTGCTTAGGAGTAATGTCAGAAGTTCAAGGCAGACACCACTGACGTTCAAATATTGTCAAATATGAATGATGACAGGATCAGCAGAGAGACATGAAATTTAATTAGGAACATCAAACCTAACACAGACAGAAATCCTATAGTGCACGACTGATCAAGACTCAGGACACACACCATTGTGATCCCAGGAGCTTTGCCCCTTCTCTTCGGGGACACAAAGGAGTTGAAAGTTCGTGCTCAGAGAACACCTATGGTTACTGGCTTTGAATTCTAAGTCTTGTGTCTTTTGTTTTGGTTTTGTTTTTGTTTTTTTCCAGACAGGGTTTCTCTGTGTACCCTTGGCTGTCCTGGAACTCACTCTGTAGACCAGACTGGCCTCGAACTCAGAAATCCGCCTGCCTCTGCCTCCCAAGTGCTGGGATTAAAGGCGTGCGCCACCACCGCCCGGCCAAGTCTTGTGTCTTAAACACCTGAGATGAGAGGCAGCGTCACCAAGGATGGTTTCTAGAGCATCTTAAAGAGATGATGCTCAGTCCTAAATTAACTTTTGCTTCCATATTTTTAAGTAAAGCAAGTCATGAATTTTCCATGTGCTAGTAAGATACTTTAAATTCCTTTAAAATCACAACGTTCTAGCAGAAATAACTAGGAACCTGGTAACCATCACTGTGAAAGGCTCGACTCACAGGCTAACATCGCCTGCTGAGACCACAGAAGTTTAAACGAGTCCAACCTCCAGTGGCTACCCACCTGCAGAAGACTGTTCCTTCCCCAAATCACCTACAGGCAGTTGGTCAGGAACCCAGGCGGTGAACCAACCGGTTCTGTAGGTTCCTGGGAGTTCCTTGCACTGACTTGTGGGAAATGTAATCTAGGCCACTGTTGCATCATTAGAAGGCTGGCCAATAAACTCAAACTTCCGCATTTGATTTTCAAATTTAACTTCTCCCCAAGTTAGGCGACTGTCCTGTTGAGCGCTGCGTTTGGATCTCTGACATGGAGGTTGGTACAGGGAACAGCGCAATCTTGCAGATCTGAGGGACTGTGCAGGGCGGCTGGACCGGCGCGGAAGGAGCTTACTTGGGCTTGCTGTGAGACAGGGGAAGCTGCTGACCTGAACGTGCTGTCCTGACCTAGGCTGGGGAAGAAGGTTGGAAACAACAGGATGGCCAGGACAGGCTGGGTCTGATGCCTGCCTGTTTCTGAGATTCTCAAGGGAGCTCACTCATCTTTACTGGGGAAACGTGCTCTCCCTAACTGACCTGTTTTCACATGGCTGTAGTCAGAGTCTCAGATCTTAGAGAACACGTGGACGTCTAGCGCCCCCTATACTGTATATCCTCTTGAGTACTGAGTTTGAGCTCATAAATCCTCCTAAAGTTCCTAGTGTCCAGGATGGTGAAGTATTAGTTCCATTTCCTTTGGAATGAATTGTTAGATTTATGGATGCCTCTATTTGAATAAGAATTCTGATGTACAATCCTGTCGCCTGGATCATCACAATACATGGCGATATAGCCACAGGATAATCTTGTAACTGGTATGAACTGGTGTTTGGACAATCCAAATTATTATGAAACTTGCCCTTCTGCTTAAAAATCACTAGGCTATAATACCTCAGCAATTCTTAGTATGAGTTCTGTCCAAAATTTGGATTCCTTTTTACATATGAGAGATGGCTTGGTGTGATGAGAAAAATGGAACTCGTTTTCTCTGGGAGGGGCTGGAATGTCTCAGAAAGGGAAGGGAGATGTCCCTCCTCTGGTCACATGATTGTCTTGTCTGTTCACATTATCAGCAATGCCTAAATTCCCTTAAATGTACTCTGTCCCTGTGTCTGGAATCCAGCTTTACTCTTGCTCCCTGAATGTTTCCAGAAAGATTTCCCAATATATTCGTGAGGTTGAAAGAAAAATTCAATAAGCTCTGGCACACTTGGGGTTTTACGATTTTCACATAGGTTCCTGTCCATGCAAAATGCACACACAGTTCTCCTCTTAAAGGGCTAAGAGAGAGTTTAGTCCAGAGATTTTTGAATAACCATTAAAAGAGAATACAGATTTAGTATCCAAAGTCTGGGCTTCAACACAAGGCAGTTTCATGGTTTTACAGAACAGAGAATGTCATTAACCAAGGAAAATTAAAATGCATTGGTGTGTCTCTCATAGAGAAGTCGGATATATTCTATTCACCTAAGATACCATCTGATGAGATTTTAGCTTTTGGACTGGTAGAATCTCATGTTCTGCCAAGTCTGTGGATTTGAGGTTTTAAATCTGTCACAAGTTGTTTGGTCCAATACAGTGTGAGGTAAGTACTGTACCTGAAGAGAAAACCAACCCAAGGTAAGACAACTGCCCCAAACCTGCAAAATTCCAGGCTCTGCCCCTCAGTGAACTTCCACATGGGACATCCGTCTCTGCACACAAAGACTCCTTCCAAGAGTTTTGCATTCACAGTCAGACATGTAGTTTTTTTGTCTGTGTGTTTGTTTTTTCAGGATTTCTCCTCCACAGTCCCTCCTCCTATCTCAGGTGAGCTTATTTATATTGTTACTCTTGAGTCAAACCAAGTGTTAGTGAGCCTGAGCCTGGCTTATGGCATTCAAGTCTACTCTCAGGGAGCATGGGCTTCAGACCACCTTGTTCTGTTACTAAGATTTTAATGAGTTTTTAACCTATGCCCTCCCCCCAGCCTTGAGCTGGCCTCAAAGACCTTGTTTACCACATCAGACCAAGTGATAGGATCTAGGTGGAG
Source organism: Grammomys surdaster (assembly GCF_004785775.1). NCBI lineage: Eukaryota > Metazoa > Chordata > Mammalia > Rodentia > Muridae > Grammomys > Grammomys surdaster. Next base: position 26,124,817 of record NW_021604622.1, read on the forward strand.
TTACCCACCTTGGCTGCAGGGAACCTAGAAGAAGAACTGCCCCTGGGCTTGCCTTGAGATGTCTCCAGCTGTGACCCAAAAAAGGATTCCCCCACCCATCTCCAGCTGAAACTAGAAAGGGTTTGGGTTATACCTTTCCCTTTAAATTGAGAGCTGAACTTTAAATGTGGAGCCTTGATCAGGGAAGTTTTGTCTTGGCTTCATCTTTTTTCCGCCCTCCCTCCCTTTATTCATTTTCAGCCCCCATTTCAGGAGAACTCAGTTGATCCATGTCCACTGGCAGCTACACTAACCATATCTAGGCTAATAGACATTTCTTAGTTAACTCTGCTAATCTGTAGAAAAACCATATAACAGTATATGAAATCAGAATTGGATGCTGCCTTATACTTCCAAACATGTTCCTTATAGTATAGAGAGGGTACAGCAGCATGCTTATGTATAATTTATGGGCACCTAATATTCATATATATATTTTTACTTAAACAGCCCTGTTAGATTTTTGTGTGCAGCTTGGAACAGACCACAGCTGACCAGACGGTTACATGAGTTGGGGGGGGGGTATTTAGGGCAGAGAGGTGGGGAGAGAAGTGGGAGGAATGGTGGAGAAAAGAGAGAATTAAAGGCCAACCATGACCACGTGGAGAGAGGGGGAAGGGAAAAGGGAGGAGGGAGGGGACAGAGAACCAGCAGGCAGGGATCAACTGAGCAAGAGAGAGAGGAGGGGGCAGGCAGCCCCTTTTATAGTGGGCAGGTCTACGTGGCTGTTGCCAGGTAACTGTGGGGAGGAGCACACCTAGCTGTTGCCAGGTAACTGTGGAGGTGGAGTTTAGATAGAATGCTAACAACCTCTATGACAGAAGAGTGAACTTATGCCTATTCTATGACTCATTTCTGTCATCTCTGCTTTTGGGGGGAGGAGTCAGGAATCCTAGGGTTCAAAATCATCCTCTCCTTCATAGCCAACTCAGTGTGAGCCTAGGCCACATGAGACCTGTGCTTTACAAAGATTCTTAAAACATAGTTTTTTTTTTTTTTTCCATGTGGCAATTAGTTCTTCTAGTTGGTCTCAGTTCTGAGCACCAAGGACCTGACAGAAATCCATCCCACTGACATCTTCTAATTATGAAAACTTACAAATGTGCTTTAAGAAGTTGAGTTGAATGTATTTGAAATCTTAAACCCAAATTTTCACTAGCATCCTTTTGTTAATGACTAGAGTTGGCGTTTCCATTTACTATGTGAGGAAGTAGTCCCCTCTTTGCCTGCCTTGACTATTGTATATTTGCAGGAAATGTTAGTAATGTTTGCACACTCTTCTCTCTTATTTTCTGACATGACCTCAAGGTGATTTCTTCTGATTTCACATGTATCTTTTGAGAACAGCACTGCAGCTCTACAGCTAGAAAAATGACAACCTCACCCACCACTGTCCTTCACCATCCAGACAGTAAACTGTCAAGGTGGGATTCCTTCCTCTTCCTCAGGGAGGACTCCAGTCTCCTATGCTGTGCAATCCTGCCCTTTTCCTCACAGGCTCTTTTCATTTCATTCTAATATTACTGTGATTGATGGTTTGAATGAAGGACTCATTGATTTTAATAGACTTAACACTATTTGCCTTTTCTGGAGACTGTATCCTTTCCTACAATACTTTCCCAATTCTTCTACAAGACTCTCTGAGCTCCTTCTAATATTTGGCTATAGTTCTCTGCATCTTTGTCCATCAGATGCTGGTGGGTACCATGCTCCTGTCAGCAAGACTAACAGAGTATTATTATGTTAGGCATTGCTTCTTGTCCATGAAAAGAGTCTCAGGTTGGAGGTAATCAGGGGTTAGCCATTCCCTCAATCTCTGCTCCTTTTTTCCCCTGCACTTCTTGTAGGTAGGACAAATTTTGTGTCTAAGGTTTTGTCCACAGATTTGTGTCCTTATATCTTCAATTGGAGCCCTACCTGACTACAGGAGGAAGCCACCTTAGTTTCCATATTCCCCACTGCTAGGAACTGAGCCAGAGTCACCCTCATAGACTCTATGGAGCCTCTTGCATCCCTGCTCTCAGATTGATCCCAGAGATCCCTAATCCCCTGCCCAGCATCAAATTCCTTGCACTCTACTGGCCCTCCCTCCCAGGCTCTCCCTACACCTGATCCCCTATCATGTATGCCCCTTGTCTGTAGCTACCTGATCAAGACTCAATTTTTTTTCTTTTTTTTTTGTTTTTTTTTTTTGTTGTTGTTGTTTTGTTTTGTTTTTTGTTTTTGTTTTTGTTTTTGTTTTTAGGTTTTTCAAGACAGGGTTTCTCTGTATAACCCTGGCTGTCCTGGAACTCACTCTGTAGACCAGGCTGGCCTCGAACTCAAAAATCTGCCTGCCTCTGCCTCCCAAGTGCTGGGATTAAAGGACTTTGCCACCACTGCCCAGCATGGCTCAATGTTTTAATGTTCAGTTCTCAATTTAAAGGGGAATCCCCATCTCTATCACAGAACACCTTCTTACTTCATCTGGTGTGGGTGAGGAGAACCCATTCTTAATCACAGCTGGAGGTGTCTCAAGGCAAGCTCAGCAGGCAGTCTATTTTTCTGAGTTTCTGTAGCAGGCTGTAAGTGTAGCCTTGCCAAGGTGGGTAACACCACCTGGTTCCTATTATTTTTGGTCTACTGTGGTAAACAAGGTCTTTCAGCCTGCTCAAGCCTGGGGGAAGGGCACAATTCCCCCCTTTTACTTTTAAAGATGGCAGTGCCAGCATCTAGATGGGGCAAAAGATTTCATCCCGTCTAGGGTAGCAAGTGGCCGTGCAATCATGCCTGGCTTAGGTTGGCATCTATATTGCTCCTATATTACCCGTCATTGAGGAAAACATACATAGCATATTGATGTTAGTCACTGTCTTAGGTTTATAGGCGCTCAAGACACTCTTACCCATCTTTGACTAACTGGCCATCATTGGCACTCTCTTTCCCATATAGACCAAAACCACATTGAGACCAAAGGACCCGTGGGCATGCACTTGTTGTAATTCTTCATAGTGATGGATAACTGCCATGATGAATAGCTGACCTTACTGAGGGCAATCTTGTGTGAGGGGAATCAATCTGCTTAAAATACAAGGTTCAAAGGTTAAAAGCAACATGATTATCCAAGCAATGTAGAAAATAAGGTTGAAAGTGGAAATGTCCCAGTATCTAATCCAACTCCTGGTTGACAGGGATAAGACACAATGTCCAGCCACCAGGTTTATAGTCGGTGGCTTTAACTAGTGATGGAGACTACATGTCAGGTTAAATCAGCTGGCTGATAAGGATTTAGAGCCATCATCATCAGAATCACAATTATTGGGCTCAAGATCTGTGTCCACTTGATGGACCAATCTTTTAGGCAGCTATAGGGCTCCATTTTCTTTTCTGAGAAAATAAAGCCCGAGCCATGACTGAAAATTAAAACAGAGTCAAAACCATTCTAAGTATTAGTTAGAGGGTCTCTCCATTTTACCCTGGCAAATGAGCTGGAAGTGACTGGATGTCAGTGGCAATCTGCTACAGATTGACCTTTAGCATCAGTTTGGAGAAATTTTAAAACAAATAACACAAAATCAAGGTGTACTTTTATGACCCCACCCACCTTCTTCCCTCCATCCACTCCTGGTGAATATTTTATTTTCCCTTCTGTGTGAAATCCAAGTATCCTCCGTTGGGCCCTCCTTATTATTTATGTTTTTTTGATCTGTGAATTACAGCATGGGTATCCTGTACTTTATGACTAACATCCACTTATAAGTGAGTACATACCATGCATGTCCTTTTGGGTCTGGGTTACCTTTCTAGTTCCATTCATTTGCTTGCAAATTTCATGATGTCCTTGTTTTGTTCATCTCTTGTGAGATATCTCAATTGTTTGCAGTTATGCCTATTATGAGTAAAGCTGCTATGAACATAGTTGAGGAAATGTCCTTGTGGTGTGGTGGAAGATCTTTTGAGTATATGCCCAGGAGTGGTATAGTTGGGTCTTGAGGTACAACTATTAGCTGGGTCTTAAGGTACAACTATTCCCAATTATCTGAGAAAGTGCCAAACTGTTTTCTATAGTGGTTGTACAAGTTGGCAATCCCACCAGCAATGGAGGAGTGTTCTCCTTGACCCACAGCCTTGCCAGCATGTGCCTTCACTTGAGATTTTGATCTTAGCCATTCAGTTGGGTGAAAGGTAGAATCTTACAGTCACTTTGATTTGTATTTCCCTAATGACAAAATATGTTGAACCTTTTAAGTGTTACCTATGTATTCCTCTGGTTCTAGTGTTATCTAGAAATTCCTCTGTTGAGAATTCTCTGCTTAGCTTTGTACCACCATTTTTAAGTTGGTTACTCAGTTTGTTGATGTCTAACTTCCTGAGTTCTTTGTATATTTTGGATATCAGCCCTCTGGGGGATGTGGGATTGGCAATTTTTTTTCTTATTCTGTAGGTGCAGTTTTATCCTATTGACAGTGTGCTTTGCCTTTCAGAAGATTTTCAGTTTCATAAAGTCTTATTTATTAATTGTTAATCTTAGTGTCTGAGCTATTGGTGTTCTTTTCAGAAAGTTATCTCCTGTATGAATGTATTCAAGGGTACTCCACACTTTCATATATATTAAATATAGTGTATCTGGTTTTCTGTTGAGGTTTTTGATTCACTTGGTCATGAGTTCTGTGCAGGGTTATGAATGTGTATCTTTTTGCATTATTCTACATTCTTCAACATATATCCAGTTAGACCAGCACCATTTTTTGAAGATACTTTTTTCCAGTGTATGGGTTGGGGTTCTTTGTCAAAAATCCACTGTCCATAGGTGTGTAGGTTTATTTCTGTCTCTTCTCTTTGATTCTATTTCTCAACCTGTTTTACACCAATACCATGCATTTTTTTTTTTTTTTTTTACTATTGCTCTGTAATATATCATGAAACCAGGGATGGTCGTACGTCTAGAAGTTCTTTTATTGTAAAGTTTTCTTTTAGCTATCCAGTGATTTTTGTTTTTTCATTTGAAGTTTAGAATGGTTCCTTCAAGGACTGTAAAGAATTGTATTGGAATTTTGATGGTAAGTGCATTGAATCTGTAGATTTCTATTGACAAGATAGCCTTTTTTCGACAGGCAGTGGTGGCACACGCCTTTAATCCCAGCACTTGGGGTGCAGAGGCAGGCTGATTTCTGAGTTCGAGGCCAGCCTGGTCTACAGCCAGGGCTATACAGAGAAACCCTGTCTTGAAAAACAAAACAACAACAACGACAAAAAGAAAGGTAAAACAAGATGGCCTTTTTTTCCTATGTTAATCCTACTTGTCTATAAGCATGGGAGATCATTCTTTCATTAGACATGTGATGTTCTTGTCATACTGGTCTTTTACTTGCTTGGTTACAGTTATACTAAGATACTTTGTATTATTTGTGGATATCATTAATGTGGTTGTTTCCCTAGGAATCATTCCAAATTTCTCATTTCTTCCTCAGTGCATATTTTCTTTATATAAAAGAGGCCTACTGATTTTTTTTTTTAATCAATTTGAATCCAGTTAGTTTGCTCAAGATGTTTATAAACTGTTGGAGTTTTCTGGTAAAATTTTTTTGGTCACTTATATATATAACCATATTATCTGCAAATAGACATACTTTACTTTTTCTTTTCCAAATAATATGCCATTGATGTCCTTTAGTTGTATTATCGCTCTGGCTAAAACTTCAAGTACTATCTTGAAGAGATATGGAGAGAATGGACAGTCTTGTCCCTGATTTTACTAGGATTGTTTTAAATTTCTTTACATATATTTGATGTTGTCTATTGGCTTATTGTATATTGCTTTTATTATATTCATGTTTGTGCTCTGTATCCCTAATTTCTCTAAGACATATAACATGAAGTTTTGGATTTCTTTGAAATCTTTTTTTTAGCATCTAAGCAGATTGTCATGCCATTTTTGGTTTTCTCAGTTTATTTATATGTTGTATTAAGTTGGTGGATTTTCGTATATTGAACCACTCTGCGTTCCTGGGATGAATACTAAAGACTACTTTATCATGGGAGATGCTGTTTTGAGTGTGTTCTTGGATTTGGTTTGTGAGTATTTTAGTTAGTATTTTTGCATCAATATTCATAAGGAGAAGTGGCCTGAAATTCTCTTTCTTTATAAAGTCTTTCTGTGGTTTAAGTATCATGGTGATCACTTCTGGGTTTGCCCCGATTGGCTGCAGGCAGGCTGTTAGGGAGCTGGGCTAAGCGTTCCAAGGTTCCTCTTAAAATCCATATATATCCATCTGATCACAGAATTTATTTTAGCTGAAAAACTTTTTATTACAATTTCAATCTCCCCATTCTTTTTAATCCATTTAGGTTGTTAATTTCTTCCTCACTAATGTTTTTTATTTACATGTAAAACATAGATAGGAATGAAATTGAAATGACAAGAAAACTCTTGGACCTGTTGAAGACAATCCTGCAGATGAAGACTATAGTTTTAATTGCATGAAACTATGAGAAAAACCATGGAGAAATGATTTAATGATACATTGAAGAAATTTGGGAAAAACAAAAAACAAACATAAACCAAATCCCGTCAATGGAGAATAATTTTAAAAAGTATGAGAAGAGAAATAATTGAAACTAACTCACAGAAAAAAATTCAAATTATCAACAGCTTCACATCAGGTTCATTAAGAAGATAAACAAGATTGAGGGACACTTGACCCAGCTAACCAACAGAAACTGGATCCAAATGATCAGATTAAAAAATATACAGGGAGATATTACAACAGATACCAAAATATTCAGACTATCATAAGGGAATATTTTGAAAACCTGTCCAGTTTAATTGGAAAATCTAAGACATCACTCATAACTCCTTCTTGTAGACAACATAAAGATGGCTTCATTTCTTTTTTTTTTTTTTTTTAAAGATTTATTTATTTTACTTACAAGTACACTGTAGCTGTCTTCAGACACACCAGAAGAGGGCATCAAATCTCATTACGGATGGTTGTGAGCCACCATGTGGTTGCTGGGATTTGAACTCAGGACCTCTGGAAGAGCAGTCAGTGCTCTTAACCACTGAGCCATCTCTCCAGCCCCAATGGCTTCATTTCTTGATCCATTCCCCCAGCATGTGTCTTGTGAATGGCAGACTGTGGGCATCACTTGTTCTGGTATGTGGGTCTTAATTGCTAGTATGTTCCTCATTTTCAGTGTTGTGTGTGTTCTGAGTGGCCCTTGTGGTTTTGTTATTTTGGCTTACAATTCATTTCCATGGTGTCTTCATTATGCTCATCTCTCTCTTCAGAGTACAATAGTTCTTTCTATATATTTTTTTAAAATATTTGCTTGGTGAAATACAATTTTTTAAATGCTCTTTATTTTGTAGGTGGTTTTTCCACATCTTTAAACTACTGCGGATATTTGTGTGGTGTGCAGTATCTTAAGTTGGATGTCATTGTCTTTTAGGAGTTGGGATGCATTACTCCAGGCTCTTCTGGCTTGCAAAGTTCCATATAGGAGGTGGCTGTTATCCTAATCAATGTGTTTTTTTCAGTTGGAAATTTCAGTATGCCATGAAGTTTTAATTTTCTGATCTTGTCCAATTAGTGTTATGTGTGTTTTTATATGATTATGAGTGCATCTTTTCTTAGTTTAAGGAACCGTTATTTTATGGGCTTCTTGAAGATGATATTTATGGCATTGCCTGGGCCTTTTTCTTCCTCATCTATGCCTGTAATTTGAACATTTGGTCAAACATTTCTTGTATGTTTCCTTACCACAGATATTTTTTCTTCATTTATACAATTAGCTTGTTTTATCTAGATGATCTAATTTATTCATAAGTCCTTAGATGCTTTCTTCAGCTGATTTATTCTAGTGTCATTTTTTTCTTTTATGTTTTCTGTTAGGTTTATTAGGCTACACTTTGGATCATTGCTGCTTGAGTCGTGCTCAGGGTTCCTCTTTATTGAATTCCAGTTTCAAATCCTGGATTGTGTTGTCATTTC
>NW_021604622.1:26137828-26138135 GCF_004785775.1 Grammomys surdaster
GGTGGGTACAAGCCAGCGTGATCTTTTCTATTGCTTATTTTGATATGCAATCTGACCATGTGGTTTTCAGGAGAAAAATGCAGACATGACAGAGCAGTCACCCTACTCGAATATACTTAAATATTTTATTTGTTTTGTGTGTCTGACTTCATAGCAGCTTCCTTTATTCTTTCCAGTTGAAAAGAACTCTATATTCTTTTAACCCAAATGCATTATTTTTCTTTATATTCCCCTTTTCTGTGATTTGGGGGTCATGTCAGTGGGGTTAGATATCAAGGTCTTTCATTTGAATGAACCTTAATTAAAT